>NW_026599300.1:0-300000 GCF_023634085.1 Falco cherrug | reverse complement strand
TCTGGCACCTTCCCCGGTGGAGTTGTGCATGGGGTGTGTTTGGAACATTTTGTCACCAGCCGAGTCCAAAAGTCAGCGATTCCCCATCTCAGCCCAGAAAGCAGGTAGAACAAGTTTTGTGGTGCCTTTCAGCTGCCTACCGGGGTAGTGTAAAAACTACCAACAGAACTCGTTTCTGGCACCTTCCCCGGTGGAGTTGTGCATGGGGTGTGTTTGGAACATTTTGTCACCAGCCGAGTCCAAAATTCAGCGATTCCCCATCTCAGCCCAGAAAGCAGGTAGAACAAGTTTTGTGGTGCCTTTCAGCTGCCTACCGGGGTAGTGTAAAAACTACCAACAGAACTCGTTTCTGGCACCTTCCCCGGTGGAGTTGTGCATGGGGTGTGTTTGGAACATTTTGTCACCAGCCGAGTCCAAAATTCAGCCGTTCCCCATCTCAGCCCAGAAAGCAGGTAGAACAAGTTTTGTGGTGCCTTTCAGCTGCCTACCGGGGTAGTGTAAAAACTACCAACAGAACTCGTTTCTGGCACCTTCCCCGGTGGAGTTGTGCATGGGGTGTGTTTGGAACATTTTGTCACCAGCCGAGTCCAAAAGTCAGCGATTCCCCATCTCAGCCCAGAAAGCAGGTAGAACAAGTTTTGTGGTGCCTTTCAGCTGCCTACTGGGGTAGTGTAAAAACTACCAACAGAACTCGTTTCTGGCACCTTCCCCGGTGGAGTTGTGCATGGGGTGTGTTTGGAACATTTTGTCACCAGCCGAGTCCAAAATTCAGCGATTCCCCATCTCAGCCCAGAAAGCAGGTAGAACAAGTTTTGTGGTGCCTTTCAGCTGCCTACCGGGGTAGTGTAAAAACTACCAACAGAACTCGTTTCTGGCACCTTCCCCGGTGGAGTTGTGCATGGGGTGTGTTTGGAACATTTTGTCACCAGCCGAGTCCAAAATTCAGCCGTTCCCCATCTCAGCCCAGAAAGCAGGTAGAACAAGTTTTGTGGTGCCTTTCAGCTGCCTACCGGGGTAGTGTAAAAACTACCAACAGAACTCGTTTCTGGCACCTTCCCCGGTGGAGTTGTGCATGGGGTGTGTTTGGAACATTTTGTCACCAGCCGAGTCCAAAATTCAGCGATTCCCCATCTCAGCCCAGAAAGCAGGTAGAACAAGTTTTGTGGTGCCTTTCCGCTGCCTACCGGGGTAGTGTAAAAACTACCAACAGAACTCGTTTCTGGCACCTTCCCCGGTGGAGTTGTGCATGGGGTGTGTTTGGAACATTTTGTCAGCAGCCGAGTCCAAAAGTCAGCGATTCCCCATCTCAGCCCAGAAAGCAGGTAGAACAAGTTTTGTGGTGCCTTTCCCTTGCCTACCGGGGTAGTGTAAAAACTACCAACAGAACTCGTTTCTGGCACCTTCCCCGGTGGAGTTGTGCATGGGGTGTGTTTGGAACATTTTGTCACCAGCCGAGTCCAAAATTCAGCCGTTCCCCATCTCAGCCCAGAAAGCAGGTAGAACAAGTTTTGTGGTGCCTTTCAGCTGCCTACCGGGGTAGTGTAAAAACTACCAACAGAACTCGTTTCTGGCACCTTCCCCGGTGGAGTTGTGCATGGGGTGTGTTTGGAACATTTTGTCACCAGCCGAGTCCAAAATTCAGCCGTTCCCCATCTCAGCCCAGAAAGCAGGTAGAACAAGTTTTGTGGTGCCTTTCAGCTGCCTACCGGGGTAGTGTAAAAACTACCAACAGAACTCGTTTCTGGCACCTTCCCCGGTGGAGTTGTGCATGGGGTGTGTTTGGAACATTTTGTCACCAGCCGAGTCCAAAAGTCAGCGATTCCCCATCTCAGCCCAGAAAGCAGGTAGAACAAGTTTTGTGGTGCCTTTCAGCTGCCTACCGGGGTAGTGTAAAAACTACCAACAGAACTCGTTTCTGGCACCTTCCCCGGTGGAGTTGTGCACGGGGTGTGTTTGGAACATTTTGTCACCAGCCGAGTCCAAAATTCAGCGATTCCCCATCTCAGCCCAGAAAGCAGGTAGAACAAGTTTTGTGGTGCCTTTCAGCTGCCTACCGGGGTAGTGTAAAAACTACCAACAGAACTCGTTTCTGGCACCTTCCCCGGTGGAGTTGTGCATGGGGTGTGTTTGGAACATTTTGTCACCAGCCGAGTCCAAAAGTCAGCGATTCCCCATCTCAGCCCAGAAAGCAGGTAGAACAAGTTTTGTGGTGCCTTTCAGCTGCCTACCGGGGTAGTGTAAAAACTACCAACAGAACTCGTTTCTGGCACCTTCCCCGGTGGAGTTGTGCATGGGGTGTGTTTGGAACATTTTGTCACCAGCCGAGTCCAAAATTCAGCGATTCCCCATCTCAGCCCAAAAGCAGGTAGAACAAGTTTTGTGGTGCCTTTCCGCTGCCTACCGGGGTAGTGTAAAAACTACCAACAGAACTCGTTTCTGGCACCTTCCCCGGTGGAGTTGTGCATGGGGTGTGTTTGGAACATTTTGTCACCAGCCGAGTCCAAAAGTCAGCGATTCCCCATCTCAGCCCAGAAAGCAGGTAGAACAAGTTTTGTGGTGCCTTTCAGCTGCCTACCGGGGTAGTGTAAAAACTACCAACAGAACTCGTTTCTGGCACCTTCCCCGGTGGAGTTGTGCATGGGGTGTGTTTGGAACATTTTGTCAGCAGCCGAGTCCAAAAGTCAGCGATTCCCCATCTCAGCCCAGAAAGCAGGTAGAACAAGTTTTGTGGTGCCTTTCAGCTGCCTACCGGGGTAGTGTAAAAACTACCAACAGAACTCGTTTCTGGCACCTTCCCCGGTGGAGTTGTGCATGGGGTGTGTTTGGAACATTTTGTCACCAGCCGAGTCCAAAATTCAGCCGTTCCCCATCTCAGCCCAGAAAGCAGGTAGAACAACTTTTGTGGTGCCTTTCAGCTGCCTACCGGGGTAGTGTAAAAACTACCAACAGAACTCATTTCTGGCACCTTCCCCGGTGGAGTTGTGCATGGGGTGTGTTTGGAACATTTTGTCACCAGCCGAGTCCAAAATATAGCGATTCCCCATCTCAGCCCAGAAAGCAGGTAGAACAAGTTTTGTGGTGCCTTTCAGCTGCCTACCGGGGTAGTGTAAAAACTACCAACAGAACTCGTTTCTGGCACCTTCCCCGGTGGAGTTGTGCATGGGGTGTGTTTGGAACATTTTGTCACCAGCCGAGTCCAAAAGTCAGCGATTCCCCATCTCAGCCCAGAAAGCAGGTAGAACAAGTTTTGTGGTGCCTTTCAGCTGCCTACCGGGGTAGTGTAAAAACTACCAACAGAACTCATTTCTGGCACCTTCCCCGGTGGAGTTGTGCATGGGGTGTGTTTGGAACATTTTGTCACCAGCCGAGTCCAAAATATAGCGATTCCCCATCTCACCCCGGAAAGCAGGTAGAACAAGTTTTGTGGTGCCTTTCAGCTGCCTACCGGGGTAGTGTAAAAACTACCAACAGAACTCGTTTCTGGCACCTTCCCCGGTGGAGTTGTGCATGGGGTGTGTTTGGAACATTTTGTCACCAGCCGAGTCCAAAATATAGCGATTCCCCATCTCAGCCCGGAAAGCAGGTAGAACAAGTTTTGTGGTGCCTTTCAGCTGCCTACCGGGGTAGTGTAAAAACTACCAACAGAACTCGTTTCTGGCACCTTCCCCGGTGGAGTTGTGCATGGGGTGTGTTTGGAACATTTTGTCACCAGCCAAGTCCAAAATTCAGCGATTCCCCATCTCAGCCCAGAAAGCAGGTAGAACAAGTTTTGTGGTGCCTTTCAGCTGCCTACCGGGGTAGTGTAAAAACTACCAACAGAACTCGTTTCTGGCACCTTCCCCGGTGGAGTTGTGCATGGGGTGTGTTTGGAACATTTTGTCACCAGCCGAGTCCAAAATTCAGCCGTTCCCCATCTCAGCCCAGAAAGCAGGTAGAACAAGTTTTGTGGTGCCTTTCAGCTGCCTACCGGAGTAGTGTAAAAACTACCAACAGAACTCGTTTCTGGCACCTTCCCCGGTGGAGTTGTGCATGGGGTGTGTTTGGAACATTTTGTCACCAGCCGAGTCCAAAAGTCAGCGATTCCCCATCTCAGCCCAGAAAGCAGGTAGAACAAGTTTTGTGGTGCCTTTCAGCTGCCTACCGGGGTAGTGTAAAAACTACCAACAGAACTCGTTTCTGGCACCTTCCCCGGTGGAGTTGTGCATGGGGTGTGTTTGGAACATTTTGTCACCAGCCGAGTCCAAAATTCAGCGATTCCCCATCTCAGCCCAGAAAGCAGGTAGAACAAGTTTTGTGGTGCCTTTCAGCTGCCTACCGGGGTAGTGTAAAAACTACCAACAGAACTCGTTTCTGGCACCTTCCCCGGTGGAGTTGTGCATGGGGTGTGTTTGGAACATTTTGTCACCAGCCGAGTCCAAAATTCAGCCGTTCCCCATCTCAGCCCAGAAAGCAGGTAGAACAAGTTTTGTGGTGCCTTTCAGCTGCCTACCGGAGTAGTGTAAAAACTACCAACAGAACTCGTTTCTGGCACCTTCCCCGGTGGAGTTGTGCATGGGGTGTGTTTGGAACATTTTGTCACCAGCCGAGTCCAAAATTCAGCCGTTCCCCATCTCAGCCCAGAAAGCAGGTAGAACAAGTTTTGTGGTGCCTTTCAGCTGCCTACCGGGGTAGTGTAAAAACTACCAACAGAACTCGTTTCTGGCACCTTCCCCGGTGGAGTTGTGCATGGGGTGTGTTTGGAACATTTTGTCACCAGCCGAGTCCAAAAGTCAGCGATTCCCCATCTCAGCCCAGAAAGCAGGTAGAACAAGTTTTGTGGTGCCTTTCAGCTGCCTACCGGGGTAGTGTAAAAACTACCAACAGAACTCGTTTCTGGCACCTTCCCCGGTGGAGTTGTGCATGGGGTGTGTTTGGAACATTTTGTCACCAGCCGAGTCCAAAATTCAGCGATTCCCCATCTCAGCCCAGAAAGCAGGTAGAACAAGTTTTGTGGTGCCTTTCAGCTGCCTACCGGGGTAGTGTAAAAACTACCAACAGAACTCGTTTCTGGCACCTTCCCCGGTGGAGTTGTGCATGGGGTGTGTTTGGAACATTTTGTCACCAGCCGAGTCCAAAAGTCAGCGATTCCCCATCTCAGCCCAGAAAGCAGGTAGAACAAGTTTTGTGGTGCCTTTCAGCTGCCTACCGGGGTAGTGTAAAAACTACCAACAGAACTCGTTTCTGGCACCTTCCCCGGTGGAGTTGTGCATGGGGTGTGTTTGGAACATTTTGTCACCAGCCGAGTCCAAAATATAGCGATTCCCCATCTCACCCCGGAAAGCAGGTAGAACAAGTTTTGTGGTGCCTTTCAGCTGCCTACCGGGGTAGTGTAAAAACTACCAACAGAACTCGTTTCTGGCACCTTCCCCGGTGGAGTTGTGCATGGGGTGTGTTTGGAACATTTTGTCACCAGCCGAGTCCAAAATATAGCGATTCCCCATCTCAGCCCGGAAAGCAGGTAGAACAAGTTTTGTGGTGCCTTTCAGCTGCCTACCGGGGTAGTGTAAAAACTACCAACAGAACTCGTTTCTGGCACCTTCCCCGGTGGAGTTGTGCATGGGGTGTGTTTGGAACATTTTGTCACCAGCCGAGTCCAAAATTCAGCCGTTCCCCATCTCAGCCCAGAAAGCAGGTAGAACAACTTTTGTGGTGCCTTTCAGCTGCCTACCGGAGTAGTGTAAAAACTACCAACAGAACTCGTTTCTGGCACCTTCCCCGGTGGAGTTGTGCATGGGGTGTGTTTGGAACATTTTGTCACCAGCCAAGTCCAAAAGTCAGCGATTCCCCATCTCAGCCCAGAAAGCAGGTAGAACAAGTTTTGTGGTGCCTTTCAGCTGCCTACCGGGGTAGTGTAAAAACTACCAACAGAACTCGTTTCTGGCACCTTCCCCGGTGGAGTTGTGCATGGGGTGTGTTTGGAACATTTTGTCACCAGCCGAGTCCAAAAGTCAGCGATTCCCCATCTCAGCCCAGAAAGCAGGTAGAACAAGTTTTGTGGTGCCTTTCAGCTGCCTACCGGGGTAGTGTAAAAACTACCAACAGAACTCGTTTCTGGCACCTTCCCCGGTGGAGTTGTGCATGGGGTGTGTTTGGAACATTTTGTCACCAGCCGAGTCCAAAATTCAGCGATTCTCCATCTCAGCCCAGAAAGCAGGTAGAACAAGTTTTGTGGTGCCTTTCAGCTGCCTACCGGGGTAGTGTAAAAACTACCAACAGAACTCGTTTCTGGCACCTTCCCCGGTGGAGTTGTGCATGGGGTGTGTTTGGAACATTTTGTCACCAGCCGAGTCCAAAATACAGCCGTTCCCCATCTCAGCCCAGAAAGCAGGTAGAACAAGTTTTGTGGTGCCTTTCAGCTGCCTACCGGGGTAGTGTAAAAACTACCAACAGAACTCGTTTCTGGCACCTTCCCCGGTGGAGTTGTGCATGGGGTGTGTTTGGAACATTTTGTCACCAGCCGAGTCCAAAATTCAGCGATTCCCCATCTCAGCCCAGAAAGCAGGTAGAACAAGTTTTGTGGTGCCTTTCAGCTGCCTACCGGGGTAGTGTAAAAACTAACAACAGAACTCGTTTCTGGCACCTTCCCCGGTGGAGTTGTGCATGGGGTGTGTTTGGAACATTTTGTCACCAGCCGAGTCCAAAAGTCAGCGATTCCCCATCTCAGCCCAGAAAGCAGGTAGAACAAGTTTTGTGGTGCCTTTCAGCTGCCTACCGGGGTAGTGTAAAAACTACCAACAGAACTCGTTTCTGGCACCTTCCCCGGTGGAGTTGTGCATGGGGTGTGTTTGGAACATTTTGTCACCAGCCGAGTCCAAAATATAGCGATTCCCCATCTCACCCCGGAAAGCAGGTAGAACAAGTTTTGTGGTGCCTTTCAGCTGCCTACCGGGGTAGTGTAAAAACTACCAACAGAACTCGTTTCTGGCACCTTCCCCGGTGGAGTTGTGCATGGGGTGTGTTTGGAACATTTTGTCACCAGCCGAGTCCAAAATATAGCGATTCCCCATCTCAGCCCGGAAAGCAGGTAGAACAAGTTTTGTGGTGCCTTTCAGCTGCCTACCGGGGTAGTGTAAAAACTACCAACAGAACTCGTTTCTGGCACCTTCCCCGGTGGAGTTGTGCATGGGGTGTGTTTGGAACATTTTGTCACCAGCCGAGTCCAAAATTCAGCCGTTCCCCATCTCAGCCCAGAAAGCAGGTAGAACAACTTTTGTGGTGCCTTTCAGCTGCCTACCGGAGTAGTGTAAAAACTACCAACAGAACTCGTTTCTGGCACCTTCCCCGGTGGAGTTGTGCATGGGGTGTGTTTGGAACATTTTGTCACCAGCCAAGTCCAAAAGTCAGCGATTCCCCATCTCAGCCCAGAAAGCAGGTAGAACAAGTTTTGTGGTGCCTTTCAGCTGCCTACCGGGGTAGTGTAAAAACTACCAACAGAACTCGTTTCTGGCACCTTCCCCGGTGGAGTTGTGCATGGGGTGTGTTTGGAACATTTTGTCACCAGCCGAGTCCAAAAGTCAGCGATTCCCCATCTCAGCCCAGAAAGCAGGTAGAACAAGTTTTGTGGTGCCTTTCAGCTGCCTACCGGGGTAGTGTAAAAACTACCAACAGAACTCGTTTCTGGCACCTTCCCCGGTGGAGTTGTGCATGGGGTGTGTTTGGAACATTTTGTCACCAGCCGAGTCCAAAAGTCAGCGATTCCCCATCTCAGCCCAGAAAGCAGGTAGAACAAGTTTTGTGGTGCCTTTCAGCTGCCTACCGGGGTAGTGTAAAAACTACCAACAGAACTCGTTTCTGGCACCTTCCCCGGTGGAGTTGTGCATGGGGTGTGTTTGGAACATTTTGTCACCAGCCGAGTCCAAAATTCAGCGATTCCCCATCTCAGCCCAGAAAGCAGGTAGAACAAGTTTTGTGGTGCCTTTCAGCTGCCTACCGGGGTAGTGTAAAAACTACCAACAGAACTCGTTTCTGGCACCTTCCCCGGTGGAGTTGTGCATGGGGTGTGTTTGGAACATTTTGTCACCAGCCGAGTCCAAAATTCAGCCGTTCCCCATCTCAGCCCAGAAAGCAGGTAGAACAAGTTTTGTGGTGCCTTTCTCTTGCCTACCGGAGTAGTGTAAAAACTACCAACAGAACTCGTTTCTGGCACCTTCCCCGGTGGAGTTGTGCATGGGGTGTGTTTGGAACATTTTGTCACCAGCCGAGTCCAAAAGTCAGTGATTCCCCATCTCAGCCCAGAAAGCAGGTAGAACAAGTTTTGTGGTGCCTTTCAGCTGCCTACCGGGGTAGTGTAAAAACTACCAACAGAACTCGTTTCTGGCACTTTCCCCGGTGGAGTTGTGCATGGGGTGTGTTTGGAACATTTTGTCACCAGCCGAGTCCAAAAGTCAGCGATTCCCCATCTCAGCCCAGAAAGCAGGTAGAACAAGTTTTGTGGTGCCTTTCAGCTGCCTACCGGGGTAGTGTAAAAACTACCAACAGAACTCGTTTCTGGCACCTTCCCCGGTGGAGTTGTGCATGGGGTGTGTTTGGAACATTTTGTCACCAGCCGACTCCAAAATTCAGCGATTCCCCATCTCAGCCCAGAAAGCAGGTAGAACAAGTTTTGTGGTGCCTTTCAGCTGCCTACCGGGGTAGTGTAAAAACTACCAACAGAACTCGTTTCTGGCACCTTCCCCGGTGGAGTTGTGCATGGGGTGTGTTTGGAACATTTTGTCACCAGCCGAGTCCAAAATTCAGCCGTTCCCCATCTCAGCCCAGAAAGCAGGTAGAACAACTTTTGTGGTGCCTTTCAGCTGCCTACCGGAGTAGTGTAAAAACTACCAACAGAACTCGTTTCTGGCACCTTCCCCGGTGGAGTTGTGCATGGGGTGTGTTTGGAACATTTTGTCACCAGCCGAGTCCAAAAGTCAGCGATTCCCCATCTCAGCCCAGAAAGCAGGTAGAACAAGTTTTGTGGTGCCTTTCAGCTGCCTACCGGGGTAGTGTAAAAACTACCAACAGAACTCGTTTCTGGCACCTTCCCCGGTGGAGTTGTGCATGGGGTGTGTTTGGAACATTTTGTCACCAGCCGAGTCCAAAAGTCAGCGATTCCCCATCTCAGCCCAGAAAGCAGGTAGAACAAGTTTTGTGGTGCCTTTCAGCTGCCTACCGGGGTAGTGTAAAAACTACCAACAGAACTCGTTTCTGGCACCTTCCCCGGTGGAGTTGTGCATGGGGTGTGTTTGGAACATTTTGTCACCAGCCGAGTCCAAAATTCAGCGATTCCCCATCTCAGCCCAGAAAGCAGGTAGAACAAGTTTTGTGGTGCCTTTCAGCTGCCTACCGGGGTAGTGTAAAAACTACCAACAGAACTCCTTTCTGGCACCTTCCCCGGTGGAGGTGTGCATGGGGTGTGTTTGGAACATTTTGTCACCAGCCGAGTCCAAAATTCAGCGATTCCCCATCTCAGCCCAGAAAGCAGGTAGAACAAGTTTTGTGGTGCCTTTCAGCTGCCTACCGGGGTAGTGTAAAAACTACCAACAGAACTCGTTTCTGGCACCTTCCCCGGTGGAGGTGTGCATGGGGTGTGTTTGGAACATTTTGTCACCAGCCGAGTCCAAAAGTCAGCGATTCCCCATCTCAGCCCAGAAAGCAGGTAGAACAAGTTTTGTGGTGCCTTTCAGCTGCCTACCGGGGTAGTGTAAAAACTACCAACAGAACTCGTTTCTGGCACCTTCCCCGGTGGAGTTGTGCATGGGGTGTGTTTGGAACATTTTGTCACCAGCCGAGTCCAAAATATAGCGATTCCCCATCTCACCCCGGAAAGCAGGTAGAACAAGTTTTGTGGTGCCTTTCAGCTGCCTACCGGGGTAGTGTAAAAACTACCAACAGAACTCGTTTCTGGCACCTTCCCCGGTGGAGTTGTGCATGGGGTGTGTTTGGAACATTTTGTCACCAGCCGAGTCCAAAATTCAGCCGTTCCCCATCTCAGCCCAGAAAGCAGGTAGAACAACTTTTGTGGTGCCTTTCAGCTGCCTACCGGAGTAGTGTAAAAACTACCAACAGAACTCGTTTCTGGCACCTTCCCCGGTGGAGTTGTGCATGGGGTGTGTTTGGAACATTTTGTCACCAGCCGAGTCCAAAAGTCAGCGATTCCCCATCTCAGCCCAGAAAGCAGGTAGAACAAGTTTTGTGGTGCCTTTCAGCTGCCTACCGGGGTAGTGTAAAAACTACCAACAGAACTCGTTTCTGGCACCTTCCCCGGTGGAGTTGTGCATGGGGTGTGTTTGGAACATTTTGTCACCAGCCGAGTCCAAAAGTCAGCGATTCCCCATCTCAGCCCAGAAAGCAGGTAGAACAAGTTTTGTGGTGCCTTTCAGCTGCCTACCGGGGTAGTGTAAAAACTACCAACAGAACTCGTTTCTGGCACCTTCCCCGGTGGAGTTGTGCATGGGGTGTGTTTGGAACATTTTGTCACCAGCCGAGTCCAAAATTCAGCGATTCCCCATCTCAGCCCAGAAAGCAGGTAGAACAAGTTTTGTGGTGCCTTTCAGCTGCCTACCGGGGTAGTGTAAAAACTACCAACAGAACTCGTTTCTGGCACCTTCCCCGGTGGAGTTGTGCATGGGGTGTGTTTGGAACATTTTGTCAGCAGCCGAGTCCAAAAGTCAGCGATTCCCCATCTCAGCCCAGAAAGCAGGTAGAACAAGTTTTGTGGTGCCTTTCAGCTGCCTACCGGGGTAGTGTAAAAACTACCAACAGAACTCGTTTCTGGCACCTTCCCCGGTGGAGTTGTGCATGGGGTGTGTTTGGAACATTTTGTCACCAGCCGAGTCCAAAAGTCAGCGATTCCCCATCTCAGCCCAGAAAGCAGGTAGAACAAGTTTTGTGGTGCCTTTCAGCTGCCTACCGGGGTAGTGTAAAAACTACCAACAGAACTCGTTTCTGGCACCTTCCCCGGTGGAGTTGTGCATGGGGTGTGTTTGGAACATTTTGTCACCAGCCGAGTCCAAAATATAGCGATTCCCCATCTCACCCCGGAAAGCAGGTAGAACAAGTTTTGTGGTGCCTTTCAGCTGCCTACCGGGGTAGTGTAAAAACTACCAACAGAACTCGTTTCTGGCACCTTCCCCGGTGGAGTTGTGCATGGGGTGTGTTTGGAACATTTTGTCACCAGCCGAGTCCAAAATATAGCGATTCCCCATCTCAGCCCGGAAAGCAGGTAGAACAAGTTTTGTGGTGCCTTTCAGCTGCCTACCGGGGTAGTGTAAAAACTACCAACAGAACTCGTTTCTGGCACCTTCCCCGGTGGAGTTGTGCATGGGGTGTGTTTGGAACATTTTGTCACCAGCCGAGTCCAAAATTCAGCCGTTCCCCATCTCAGCCCAGAAAGCAGGTAGAACAACTTTTGTGGTGCCTTTCAGCTGCCTACCGGAGTAGTGTAAAAACTACCAACAGAACTCGTTTCTGGCACCTTCCCCGGTGGAGTTGTGCATGGGGTGTGTTTGGAACATTTTGTCACCAGCCAAGTCCAAAAGTCAGCGATTCCCCATCTCAGCCCAGAAAGCAGGTAGAACAAGTTTTGTGGTGCCTTTCAGCTGCCTACCGGGGTAGTGTAAAAACTACCAACAGAACTCGTTTCTGGCACCTTCCCCGGTGGAGTTGTGCATGGGGTGTGTTTGGAACATTTTGTCACCAGCCGAGTCCAAAAGTCAGCGATTCCCCATCTCAGCCCAGAAAGCAGGTAGAACAAGTTTTGTGGTGCCTTTCAGCTGCCTACCGGGGTAGTGTAAAAACTACCAACAGAACTCGTTTCTGGCACCTTCCCCGGTGGAGTTGTGCATGGGGTGTGTTTGGAACATTTTGTCACCAGCCGAGTCCAAAATTCAGCGATTCTCCATCTCAGCCCAGAAAGCAGGTAGAACAAGTTTTGTGGTGCCTTTCAGCTGCCTACCGGGGTAGTGTAAAAACTACCAACAGAACTCGTTTCTGGCACCTTCCCCGGTGGAGTTGTGCATGGGGTGTGTTTGGAACATTTTGTCAGCAGCCGAGTCCAAAAGTCAGCGATTCCCCATCTCAGCCCAGAAAGCAGGTAGAACAACTTTTGTGGTGCCTTTCAGCTGCCTACCGGGGTAGTGTAAAAACTACCAACAGAACTCGTTTCTGGCACCTTCCCCGGTGGAGTTGTGCATGGGGTGTGTTTGGAACATTTTGTCACCAGCCGAGTCCAAAATTCAGCCGTTCCCCATCTCAGCCCAGAAAGCAGGTAGAACAAGTTTTGTGGTGCCTTTCTCTTGCCTACCGGGGTAGTGTAAAAACTACCAACAGAACTCGTTTCTGGCACCTTCCCCGGTGGAGTTGTGCATGGGGTGTGTTTGGAACATTTTGTCACCAGCCGAGTCCAAAAGTCAGTGATTCCCCATCTCAGCCCAGAAAGCAGGTAGAACAAGTTTTGTGGTGCCTTTCAGCTGCCTACCGGGGTAGTGTAAAAACTACCAACAGAACTCGTTTCTGGCACCTTCCCCGGTGGAGTTGTGCATGGGGTGTGTTTGGAACATTTTGTCACCAGCCGAGTCCAAAAGTCAGCGATTCCCCATCTCAGCCCAGAAAGCAGGTAGAACAACTTTTGTGGTGCCTTTCAGCTGCCTACCGGGGTAGTGTAAAAACTACCAACAGAACTCGTTTCTGGCACCTTCCCCGGTGGAGTTGTGCATGGGGTGTGTTTGGAACATTTTGTCACCAGCCAAGTCCAAAATTCAGCGATTCCCCATCTCAGCCCAGAAAGCAGGTAGAACAAGTTTTGTGGTGCCTTTCAGCTGCCTACCGGGGTAGTGTAAAAACTACCAACAGAACTCGTTTCTGGCACCTTCCCCGGTGGAGTTGTGCATGGGGTGTGTTTGGAACATTTTGTCACCAGCCGAGTCCAAAATTCAGCCGTTCCCCATCTCAGCCCAGAAAGCAGGTAGAACAACTTTTGTGGTGCCTTTCAGCTGCCTACCGGAGTAGTGTAAAAACTACCAACAGAACTCGTTTCTGGCACCTTCCCCGGTGGAGTTGTGCATGGGGTGTGTTTGGAACATTTTGTCACCAGCCGAGTCCAAAAGTCAGCGATTCCCCATCTCAGCCCAGAAAGCAGGTAGAACAAGTTTTGTGGTGCCTTTCAGCTGCCTACCGGGGTAGTGTAAAAACTACCAACAGAACTCGTTTCTGGCACCTTCCCCGGTGGAGTTGTGCATGGGGTGTGTTTGGAACATTTTGTCACCAGCCGAGTCCAAAAGTCAGCGATTCCCCATCTCAGCCCAGAAAGCAGGTAGAACAAGTTTTGTGGTGCCTTTCAGCTGCCTACCGGGGTAGTGTAAAAACTACCAACAGAACTCGTTTCTGGCACCTTCCCCGGTGGAGTTGTGCATGGGGTGTGTTTGGAACATTTTGTCACCAGCCGAGTCCAAAATATAGCGATTCCCCATCTCACCCCGGAAAGCAGGTAGAACAAGTTTTGTGGTGCCTTTCAGCTGCCTACCGGGGTAGTGTAAAAACTACCAACAGAACTCGTTTCTGGCACCTTCCCCGGTGGAGTTGTGCATGGGGTGTGTTTGGAACATTTTGTCACCAGCCGAGTCCAAAATATAGCGATTCCCCATCTCAGCCCAGAAAGCAGGTAGAACAAGTTTTGTGGTGCCTTTCAGCTGCCTACCGGGGTAGTGTAAAAACTACCAACAGAACTCGTTTCTGGCACCTTCCCCGGTGGAGTTGTGCATGGGGTGTGTTTGGAACATTTTGTCACCAGCCAAGTCCAAAATTCAGCGATTCCCCATCTCAGCCCAGAAAGCAGGTAGAACAAGTTTTGTGGTGCCTTTCAGCTGCCTACCGGGGTAGTGTAAAAACTACCAACAGAACTCGTTTCTGGCACCTTCCCCGGTGGAGTTGTGCATGGGGTGTGTTTGGAACATTTTGTCACCAGCCGAGTCCAAAATACAGCCGTTCCCCATCTCAGCCCAGAAAGCAGGTAGAACAACTTTTGTGGTGCCTTTCAGCTGCCTACCGGAGTAGTGTAAAAACTACCAACAGAACTCGTTTCTGGCACCTTCCCCGGTGGAGTTGTGCATGGGGTGTGTTTGGAACATTTTGTCACCAGCCGAGTCCAAAAGTCAGCGATTCCCCATCTCAGCCCAGAAAGCAGGTAGAACAAGTTTTGTGGTGCCTTTCAGCTGCCTACCGGGGTAGTGTAAAAACTACCAACAGAACTCGTTTCTGGCACCTTCCCCGGTGGAGTTGTGCATGGGGTGTGTTTGGAACATTTTGTCACCAGCCGAGTCCAAAAGTCAGCGATTCCCCATCTCAGCCCAGAAAGCAGGTAGAACAAGTTTTGTGGTGCCTTTCAGCTGCCTACCGGGGTAGTGTAAAAACTACCAACAGAACTCGTTTCTGGCACCTTCCCCGGTGGAGTTGTGCATGGGGTGTGTTTGGAACATTTTGTCACCAGCCGAGTCCAAAATTCAGCGATTCCCCATCTCAGCCCAGAAAGCAGGTAGAACAAGTTTTGTGGTGCCTTTCAGCTGCCTACCGGGGTAGTGTAAAAACTACCAACAGAACTCGTTTCTGGCACCTTCCCCGGTGGAGTTGTGCATGGGGTGTGTTTGGAACATTTTGTCACCAGCCGAGTCCAAAATTCAGCGATTCCCCATCTCAGCCCAGAAAGCAGGTAGAACAAGTTTTGTGGTGCCTTTCAGCTGCCTACCGGGGTAGTGTAAAAACTACCAACAGAACTCGTTTCTGGCACCTTCCCCGGTGGAGTTGTGCATGGGGTGTGTTTGGAACATTTTGTCACCAGCCGAGTCCAAAATTCAGCGATTCCCCATCTCAGCCCAGAAAGCAGGTAGAACAAGTTTTGTGGTGCCTTTCAGCTGCCTACCGGGGTAGTGTAAAAACTACCAACAGAACTCGTTTCTGGCACCTTCCCCGGTGGAGTTGTGCATGGGGTGTGTTTGGAACATTTTGTCAGCAGCCGAGTCCAAAAGTCAGCGATTCCCCATCTCAGCCCAGAAAGCAGGTAGAACAAGTTTTGTGGTGCCTTTCAGCTGCCTACCGGGGTAGTGTAAAAACTACCAACAGAACTCGTTTCTGGCACCTTCCCCGGTGGAGTTGTGCATGGGGTGTGTTTGGAACATTTTGTCACCAGCCGAGTCCAAAATTCAGCGATTCCCCATCTCAGCCCAGAAAGCAGGTAGAACAAGTTTTGTGGTGCCTTTCAGCTGCCTACCGGGGTAGTGTAAAAACTACCAACAGAACTCGTTTCTGGCACCTTCCCCGGTGGAGGTGTGCATGGGGTGTGTTTGGAACATTTTGTCACCAGCCGAGTCCAAAATATAGCGATTCCCCATCTCAGCCCGGAAAGCAGGTAGAACAAGTTTTGTGGTGCCTTTCAGCTGCCTACCGGGGTAGTGTAAAAACTACCAACAGAACTCGTTTCTGGCACCTTCCCCGGTGGAGTTGTGCATGGGGTGTGTTTGGAACATTTTGTCACCAGCCGAGTCCAAAATATAGCGATTCCCCATCTCAGCCCGGAAAGCAGGTAGAACAAGTTTTGTGGTGCCTTTCAGCTGCCTACCGGGGTAGTGTAAAAACTACCAACAGAACTCGTTTCTGGCACCTTCCCCGGTGGAGTTGTGCATGGGGTGTGTTTGGAACATTTTGTCACCAGCCAAGTCCAAAAGTCAGCGATTCCCCATCTCAGCCCAGAAAGCAGGTAGAACAAGTTTTGTGGTGCCTTTCAGCTGCCTACCGGGGTAGTGTAAAAACTACCAACAGAACTCGTTTCTGGCACCTTCCCCGGTGGAGTTGTGCATGGGGTGTGTTTGGAACATTTTGTCACCAGCCGAGTCCAAAATTCAGCCGTTCCCCATCTCAGCCCAGAAAGCAGGTAGAACAACTTTTGTGGTGCCTTTCAGCTGCCTACCGGAGTAGTGTAAAAACTACCAACAGAACTCGTTTCTGGCACCTTCCCCGGTGGAGTTGTGCATGGGGTGTGTTTGGAACATTTTGTCACCAGCCGAGTCCAAAAGTCAGCGATTCCCCATCTCAGCCCAGAAAGCAGGTAGAACAAGTTTTGTGGTGCCTTTCAGCTGCCTACCGGGGTAGTGTAAAAACTACCAACAGAACTCGTTTCTGGCACCTTCCCCGGTGGAGTTGTGCATGGGGTGTGTTTGGAACATTTTGTCACCAGCCGAGTCCAAAAGTCAGCGATTCCCCATCTCAGCCCAGAAAGCAGGTAGTACAAGTTTTGTGGTGCCTTTCAGCTGCCTACGGGGGTAGTGTAAAAACTACCAACAGAACTCGTTTCTGGCACCTTCCCCGGTGGAGTTGTGCATGGGGTGTGTTTGGAACATTTTGTCACCAGCCGAGTCCAAAAGTCAGCGATTCCCCATCTCAGCCCAGAAAGCAGGTAGAACAACTTTTGTGGTGCCTTTCAGCTGCCTACCGGGGTAGTGTAAAAACTACCAACAGAACTCGTTTCTGGCACCTTCCCCGGTGGAGTTGTGCATGGGGTGTGTTTGGAACATTTTGTCACCAGCCAAGTCCAAAAGTCAGCGATTCCCCATCTCAGCCCAGAAAGCAGGTAGAACAAGTTTTGTGGTGCCTTTCAGCTGCCTACCGGGGTAGTGTAAAAACTACCAACAGAACTCGTTTCTGGCACCTTCCCCGGTGGAGTTGTGCATGGGGTGTGTTTGGAACATTTTGTCACCAGCCGAGTCCAAAATTCAGCCGTTCCCCATCTCAGCCCAGAAAGCAGGTAGAACAACTTTTGTGGTGCCTTTCAGCTGCCTACCGGAGTAGTGTAAAAACTACCAACAGAACTCGTTTCTGGCACCTTCCCCGGTGGAGTTGTGCATGGGGTGTGTTTGGAACATTTTGTCACCAGCCGAGTCCAAAAGTCAGCGATTCCCCATCTCAGCCCAGAAAGCAGGTAGAACAAGTTTTGTGGTGCCTTTCAGCTGCCTACCGGGGTAGTGTAAAAACTACCAACAGAACTCGTTTCTGGCACCTTCCCCGGTGGAGTTGTGCATGGGGTGTGTTTGGAACATTTTGTCACCAGCCGAGTCCAAAAGTCAGCGATTCCCCATCTCAGCCCAGAAAGCAGGTAGAACAAGTTTTGTGGTGCCTTTCAGCTGCCTACCGGGGTAGTGTAAAAACTACCAACAGAACTCGTTTCTGGCACCTTCCCCGGTGGAGTTGTGCATGGGGTGTGTTTGGAACATTTTGTCACCAGCCGAGTCCAAAATATAGCGATTCCCCATCTCACCCCGGAAAGCAGGTAGAACAAGTTTTGTGGTGCCTTTCAGCTGCCTACCGGGGTAGTGTAAAAACTACCAACAGAACTCGTTTCTGGCACCTTCCCCGGTGGAGTTGTGCATGGGGTGTGTTTGGAACATTTTGTCACCAGCCGAGTCCAAAATATAGCGATTCCCCATCTCAGCCCAGAAAGCAGGTAGAACAAGTTTTGTGGTGCCTTTCAGCTGCCTACCGGGGTAGTGTAAAAACTACCAACAGAACTCGTTTCTGGCACCTTCCCCGGTGGAGTTGTGCATGGGGTGTGTTTGGAACATTTTGTCACCAGCCAAGTCCAAAATTCAGCGATTCCCCATCTCAGCCCAGAAAGCAGGTAGAACAAGTTTTGTGGTGCCTTTCAGCTGCCTACCGGGGTAGTGTAAAAACTACCAACAGAACTCGTTTCTGGCACCTTCCCCGGTGGAGTTGTGCATGGGGTGTGTTTGGAACATTTTGTCACCAGCCGAGTCCAAAATTCAGCGATTCCCCATCTCAGCCCAGAAAGCAGGTAGAACAAGTTTTGTGGTGCCTTTCAGCTGCCTACCGGGGTAGTGTAAAAACTACCAACAGAACTCGTTTCTGGCACCTTCCCCGGTGGAGTTGTGCATGGGGTGTGTTTGGAACATTTTGTCACCAGCCGAGTCCAAAAGTCAGCGATTCCCCATCTCAGCCCAGAAAGCAGGTAGAACAAGTTTTGTGGTGCCTTTCAGCTGCCTACCGGGGTAGTGTAAAAACTACCAACAGAACTCGTTTCTGGCACCTTCCCCGGTGGAGTTGTGCATGGGGTGTGTTTGGAACATTTTGTCACCAGCCGAGTCCAAAAGTCAGCGATTCCCCATCTCAGCCCAGAAAGCAGGTAGAACAAGTTTTGTGGTGCCTTTCAGCTGCCTACCGGGGTAGTGTAAAAACTACCAACAGAACTCGTTTCTGGCACCTTCCCCGGTGGAGTTGTGCATGGGGTGTGTTTGGAACATTTTGTCACCAGCCGAGTCCAAAATATAGCGATTCCCCATCTCACCCCGGAAAGCAGGTAGAACAAGTTTTGTGGTGCCTTTCAGCTGCCTACCGGGGTAGTGTAAAAACTACCAACAGAACTCGTTTCTGGCACCTTCCCCGGTGGAGTTGTGCATGGGGTGTGTTTGGAACATTTTGTCACCAGCCGAGTCCAAAATATAGCGATTCCCCATCTCAGCCCGGAAAGCAGGTAGAACAAGTTTTGTGGTGCCTTTCAGCTGCCTACCGGGGTAGTGTAAAAACTACCAACAGAACTCGTTTCTGGCACCTTCCCCGGTGGAGTTGTGCATGGGGTGTGTTTGGAACATTTTGTCACCAGCCGAGTCCAAAATTCAGCCGTTCCCCATCTCAGCCCAGAAAGCAGGTAGAACAACTTTTGTGGTGCCTTTCAGCTGCCTACCGGAGTAGTGTAAAAACTACCAACAGAACTCGTTTCTGGCACCTTCCCCGGTGGAGTTGTGCATGGGGTGTGTTTGGAACATTTTGTCACCAGCCAAGTCCAAAAGTCAGCGATTCCCCATCTCAGCCCAGAAAGCAGGTAGAACAAGTTTTGTGGTGCCTTTCAGCTGCCTACCGGGGTAGTGTAAAAACTACCAACAGAACTCGTTTCTGGCACCTTCCCCGGTGGAGTTGTGCATGGGGTGTGTTTGGAACATTTTGTCACCAGCCGAGTCCAAAAGTCAGCGATTCCCCATCTCAGCCCAGAAAGCAGGTAGAACAAGTTTTGTGGTGCCTTTCAGCTGCCTACCGGGGTAGTGTAAAAACTACCAACAGAACTCGTTTCTGGCACCTTCCCCGGTGGAGTTGTGCATGGGGTGTGTTTGGAACATTTTGTCACCAGCCGAGTCCAAAATTCAGCGATTCTCCATCTCAGCCCAGAAAGCAGGTAGAACAAGTTTTGTGGTGCCTTTCAGCTGCCTACCGGGGTAGTGTAAAAACTACCAACAGAACTCGTTTCTGGCACCTTCCCCGGTGGAGTTGTGCATGGGGTGTGTTTGGAACATTTTGTCAGCAGCCGAGTCCAAAAGTCAGCGATTCCCCATCTCAGCCCAGAAAGCAGGTAGAACAACTTTTGTGGTGCCTTTCAGCTGCCTACCGGGGTAGTGTAAAAACTACCAACAGAACTCGTTTCTGGCACCTTCCCCGGTGGAGTTGTGCATGGGGTGTGTTTGGAACATTTTGTCACCAGCCGAGTCCAAAATTCAGCCGTTCCCCATCTCAGCCCAGAAAGCAGGTAGAACAACTTTTGTGGTGCCTTTCTCTTGCCTACCGGGGTAGTGTAAAAACTACCAACAGAACTCGTTTCTGGCACCTTCCCCGGTGGAGTTGTGCATGGGGTGTGTTTGGAACATTTTGTCACCAGCCGAGTCCAAAAGTCAGTGATTCCCCATCTCAGCCCAGAAAGCAGGTAGAACAAGTTTTGTGGTGCCTTTCAGCTGCCTACCGGGGTAGTGTAAAAACTACCAACAGAACTCGTTTCTGGCACCTTCCCCGGTGGAGTTGTGCATGGGGTGTGTTTGGAACATTTTGTCACCAGCCGAGTCCAAAAGTCAGCGATTCCCCATCTCAGCCCAGAAAGCAGGTAGAACAACTTTTGTGGTGCCTTTCAGCTGCCTACCGGGGTAGTGTAAAAACTACCAACAGAACTCGTTTCTGGCACCTTCCCCGGTGGAGTTGTGCATGGGGTGTGTTTGGAACATTTTGTCACCAGCCAAGTCCAAAATTCAGCGATTCCCCATCTCAGCCCAGAAAGCAGGTAGAACAAGTTTTGTGGTGCCTTTCAGCTGCCTACCGGGGTAGCGTAAAAACTACCAACAGAACTCGTTTCTGGCACCTTCCCCGGTGGAGTTGTGCATGGGGTGTGTTTGGAACATTTTGTCACCAGCCGAGTCCAAAATTCAGCCGTTCCCCATCTCAGCCCAGAAAGCAGGTAGAACAACTTTTGTGGTGCCTTTCAGCTGCCTACCGGAGTAGTGTAAAAACTACCAACAGAACTCGTTTCTGGCACCTTCCCCGGTGGAGTTGTGCATGGGGTGTGTTTGGAACATTTTGTCACCAGCCGAGTCCAAAAGTCAGCGATTCCCCATCTCAGCCCAGAAAGCAGGTAGAACAAGTTTTGTGGTGCCTTTCAGCTGCCTACCGGGGTAGTGTAAAAACTACCAACAGAACTCGTTTCTGGCACCTTCCCCGGTGGAGTTGTGCATGGGGTGTGTTTGGAACATTTTGTCACCAGCCGAGTCCAAAAGTCAGCGATTCCCCATCTCAGCCCAGAAAGCAGGTAGAACAAGTTTTGTGGTGCCTTTCAGCTGCCTACCGGGGTAGTGTAAAAACTACCAACAGAACTCGTTTCTGGCACCTTCCCCGGTGGAGTTGTGCATGGGGTGTGTTTGGAACATTTTGTCACCAGCCGAGTCCAAAATATAGCGATTCCCCATCTCACCCCGGAAAGCAGGTAGAACAACTTTTGTGGTGCCTTTCAGCTGCCTACCGGAGTAGTGTAAAAACTACCAACAGAACTCGTTTCTGGCACCTTCCCCGGTGGAGTTGTGCATGGGGTGTGTTTGGAACATTTTGTCACCAGCCGAGTCCAAAAGTCAGCGATTCCCCATCTCAGCCCAGAAAGCAGGTAGAACAAGTTTTGTGGTGCCTTTCAGCTGCCTACCGGGGTAGTGTAAAAACTACCAACAGAACTCGTTTCTGGCACCTTCCCCGGTGGAGTTGTGCATGGGGTGTGTTTGGAACATTTTGTCACCAGCCGAGTCCAAAATACAGCCGTTCCCCATCTCAGCCCAGAAAGCAGGTAGAACAACTTTTGTGGTGCCTTTCAGCTGCCTACCGGAGTAGTGTAAAAACTACCAACAGAACTCGTTTCTGGCACCTTCCCCGGTGGAGTTGTGCATGGGGTGTGTTTGGAACATTTTGTCACCAGCCGAGTCCAAAAGTCAGCGATTCCCCATCTCAGCCCAGAAAGCAGGTAGAACAAGTTTTGTGGTGCCTTTCAGCTGCCTACCGGGGTAGTGTAAAAACTACCAACAGAACTCGTTTCTGGCACCTTCCCCGGTGGAGTTGTGCATGGGGTGTGTTTGGAACATTTTGTCACCAGCCGAGTCCAAAATATAGCGATTCCCCATCTCACCCCGGAAAGCAGGTAGAACAAGTTTTGTGGTGCCTTTCAGCTGCCTACCGGGGTAGTGTAAAAACTACCAACAGAACTCGTTTCTGGCACCTTCCCCGGTGGAGTTGTGCATGGGGTGTGTTTGGAACATTTTGTCACCAGCCGAGTCCAAAATATAGCGATTCCCCATCTCAGCCCAGAAAGCAGGTAGAACAAGTTTTGTGGTGCCTTTCAGCTGCCTACCGGGGTAGTGTAAAAACTACCAACAGAACTCGTTTCTGGCACCTTCCCCGGTGGAGTTGTGCATGGGGTGTGTTTGGAACATTTTGTCACCAGCCAAGTCCAAAATTCAGCGATTCCCCATCTCAGCCCAGAAAGCAGGTAGAACAACTTTTGTGGTGCCTTTCAGCTGCCTACCGGGGTAGTGTAAAAACTACCAACAGAACTCGTTTCTGGCACCTTCCCCGGTGGAGTTGTGCATGGGGTGTGTTTGGAACATTTTGTCACCAGCCGAGTCCAAAATACAGCCGTTCCCCATCTCAGCCCAGAAAGCAGGTAGAACAACTTTTGTGGTGCCTTTCAGCTGCCTACCGGAGTAGTGTAAAAACTACCAACAGAACTCGTTTCTGGCACCTTCCCCGGTGGAGTTGTGCATGGGGTGTGTTTGGAACATTTTGTCACCAGCCGAGTCCAAAAGTCAGCGATTCCCCATCTCAGCCCAGAAAGCAGGTAGAACAAGTTTTGTGGTGCCTTTCAGCTGCCTACCGGGGTAGTGTAAAAACTACCAACAGAACTCGTTTCTGGCACCTTCCCCGGTGGAGTTGTGCATGGGGTGTGTTTGGAACATTTTGTCACCAGCCGAGTCCAAAAGTCAGCGATTCCCCATCTCAGCCCAGAAAGCAGGTAGAACAAGTTTTGTGGTGCCTTTCAGCTGCCTACCGGGGTAGTGTAAAAACTACCAACAGAACTCGTTTCTGGCACCTTCCCCGGTGGAGTTGTGCATGGGGTGTGTTTGGAACATTTTGTCACCAGCCGAGTCCAAAATTCAGCGATTCCCCATCTCAGCCCAGAAAGCAGGTAGAACAAGTTTTGTGGTGCCTTTCAGCTGCCTACCGGGGTAGTGTAAAAACTACCAACAGAACTCGTTTCTGGCACCTTCCCCGGTGGAGTTGTGCATGGGGTGTGTTTGGAACATTTTGTCACCAGCCGAGTCCAAAATTCAGCGATTCCCCATCTCAGCCCAGAAAGCAGGTAGAACAAGTTTTGTGGTGCCTTTCAGCTGCCTACCGGGGTAGTGTAAAAACTACCAACAGAACTCGTTTCTGGCACCTTCCCCGGTGGAGTTGTGCATGGGGTGTGTTTGGAACATTTTGTCACCAGCCGAGTCCAAAATTCAGCGATTCCCCATCTCAGCCCAGAAAGCAGGTAGAACAAGTTTTGTGGTGCCTTTCCGCTGCCTACCGGGGTAGTGTAAAAACTACCAACAGAACTCGTTTCTGGCACCTTCCCCGGTGGAGTTGTGCATGGGGTGTGTTTGGAACATTTTGTCACCAGCCGAGTCCAAAATTCAGCGATTCCCCATCTCAGCCCAGAAAGCAGGTAGAACAAGTTTTGTGGTGCCTTTCAGCTGCCTACCGGGGTAGTGTAAAAACTACCAACAGAACTCGTTTCTGGCACCTTCCCCGGTGGAGTTGTGCATGGGGTGTGTTTGGAACATTTTGTCACCAGCCGAGTCCAAAATTCAGCCGTTCCCCATCTCAGCCCAGAAAGCAGGTAGAACAAGTTTTGTGGTGCCTTTCAGCTGCCTACCGGGGTAGTGTAAAAACTACCAACAGAACTCATTTCTGGCACCTTCCCCGGTGGAGTTGTGCATGGGGTGTGTTTGGAACATTTTGTCACCAGCCGAGTCCAAAATATAGCGATTCCCCATCTCACCCCGGAAAGCAGGTAGAACAAGTTTTGTGGTGCCTTTCAGCTGCCTACCGGGGTAGTGTAAAAACTACCAACAGAACTCGTTTCTGGCACCTTCCCCGGTGGAGTTGTGCATGGGGTGTGTTTGGAACATTTTGTCACCAGCCGAGTCCAAAATATAGCGATTCCCCATCTCAGCCCGGAAAGCAGGTAGAACAAGTTTTGTGGTGCCTTTCAGCTGCCTACCGGGGTAGTGTAAAAACTACCAACAGAACTCGTTTCTGGCACCTTCCCCGGTGGAGGTGTGCATGGGGTGTGTTTGGAACATTTTGTCACCAGCCAAGTCCAAAAGTCAGCGATTCCCCATCTCAGCCCAGAAAGCAGGTAGAACAAGTTTTGTGGTGCCTTTCAGCTGCCTACCGGGGTAGTGTAAAAACTACCAACAGAACTCGTTTCTGGCACCTTCCCCGGTGGAGTTGTGCATGGGGTGTGTTTGGAACATTTTGTCACCAGCCGAGTCCAAAATTCAGCCGTTCCCCATCTCAGCCCAGAAAGCAGGTAGAACAACTTTTGTGGTGCCTTTCAGCTGCCTACCGGAGTAGTGTAAAAACTACCAACAGAACTCGTTTCTGGCACCTTCCCCGGTGGAGTTGTGCATGGGGTGTGTTTGGAACATTTTGTCACCAGCCGAGTCCAAAAGTCAGCGATTCCCCATCTCAGCCCAGAAAGCAGGTAGAACAAGTTTTGTGGTGCCTTTCAGCTGCCTACCGGGGTAGTGTAAAAACTACCAACAGAACTCGTTTCTGGCACCTTCCCCGGTGGAGTTGTGCATGGGGTGTGTTTGGAACATTTTGTCACCAGCCGAGTCCAAAAGTCAGCGATTCCCCATCTCAGCCCAGAAAGCAGGTAGAACAAGTTTTGTGGTGCCTTTCAGCTGCCTACCGGGGTAGTGTAAAAACTACCAACAGAACTCGTTTCTGGCACCTTCCCCGGTGGAGTTGTGCATGGGGTGTGTTTGGAACATTTTGTCACCAGCCGAGTCCAAAATTCAGCGATTCCCCATCTCAGCCCAGAAAGCAGGTAGAACAACTTTTGTGGTGCCTTTCAGCTGCCTACCGGGGTAGTGTAAAAACTACCAACAGAACTCGTTTCTGGCACCTTCCCCGGTGGAGTTGTGCATGGGGTGTGTTTGGAACATTTTGTCACCAGCCAAGTCCAAAATTCAGCGATTCCCCATCTCAGCCCAGAAAGCAGGTAGAACAAGTTTTGTGGTGCCTTTCAGCTGCCTACCGGGGTAGTGTAAAAACTACCAACAGAACTCGTTTCTGGCACCTTCCCCGGTGGAGTTGTGCATGGGGTGTGTTTGGAACATTTTGTCACCAGCCGAGTCCAAAATTCAGCCGTTCCCCATCTCAGCCCAGAAAGCAGGTAGAACAACTTTTGTGGTGCCTTTCAGCTGCCTACCGGAGTAGTGTAAAAACTACCAACAGAACTCGTTTCTGGCACCTTCCCCGGTGGAGTTGTGCATGGGGTGTGTTTGGAACATTTTGTCACCAGCCGAGTCCAAAAGTCAGCGATTCCCCATCTCAGCCCAGAAAGCAGGTAGAACAAGTTTTGTGGTGCCTTTCAGCTGCCTACCGGGGTAGTGTAAAAACTACCAACAGAACTCGTTTCTGGCACCTTCCCCGGTGGAGTTGTGCATGGGGTGTGTTTGGAACATTTTGTCACCAGCCGAGTCCAAAAGTCAGCGATTCCCCATCTCAGCCCAGAAAGCAGGTAGAACAACTTTTGTGGTGCCTTTCAGCTGCCTACCGGGGTAGTGTAAAAACTACCAACAGAACTCGTTTCTGGCACCTTCCCCGGTGGAGTTGTGCATGGGGTGTGTTTGGAACATTTTGTCACCAGCCGAGTCCAAAATATAGCGATTCCCCATCTCAGCCCGGAAAGCAGGTAGAACAAGTTTTGTGGTGCCTTTCAGCTGCCTACCGGGGTAGTGTAAAAACTACCAACAGAACTCGTTTCTGGCACCTTCCCCGGTGGAGTTGTGCATGGGGTGTGTTTGGAACATTTTGTCACCAGCCGAGTCCAAAAGTCAGCGATTCCCCATCTCAGCCCAGAAAGCAGGTAGAACAAGTTTTGTGGTGCCTTTCAGCTGCCTACCGGGGTAGTGTAAAAACTACCAACAGAACTCGTTTCTGGCACCTTCCCCGGTGGAGTTGTGCATGGGGTGTGTTTGGAACATTTTGTCACCAGCCGAGTCCAAAATTCAGCGATTCCCCATCTCAGCCCAGAAAGCAGGTAGAACAAGTTTTGTGGTGCCTTTCAGCTGCCTACCGGGGTAGTGTAAAAACTACCAACAGAACTCGTTTCTGGCACCTTCCCCGGTGGAGTTGTGCATGGGGTGTGTTTGGAACATTTTGTCACCAGCCGAGTCCAAAATTCAGCGATTCCCCATCTCAGCCCAGAAAGCAGGTAGAACAAGTTTTGTGGTGCCTTTCCGCTGCCTACCGGGGTAGTGTAAAAACTACCAACAGAACTCGTTTCTGGCACCTTCCCCGGTGGAGTTGTGCATGGGGTGTGTTTGGAACATTTTGTCACCAGCCGAGTCCAAAAGTCAGCGATTCCCCATCTCAGCCCAGAAAGCAGGTAGAACAAGTTTTGTGGTGCCTTTCAGCTGCCTACCGGGGTAGTGTAAAAACTACCAACAGAACTCGTTTCTGGCACCTTCCCCGGTGGAGTTGTGCATGGGGTGTGTTTGGAACATTTTGTCAGCAGCCGAGTCCAAAAGTCAGCGATTCCCCATCTCAGCCCAGAAAGCAGGTAGAACAAGTTTTGTGGTGCCTTTCAGCTGCCTACCGGGGTAGTGTAAAAACTACCAACAGAACTCATTTCTGGCACCTTCCCCGGTGGAGTTGTGCATGGGGTGTGTTTGGAACATTTTGTCACCAGCCGAGTCCAAAATATAGCGATTCCCCATCTCACCCCGGAAAGCAGGTAGAACAAGTTTTGTGGTGCCTTTCAGCTGCCTACCGGGGTAGTGTAAAAACTACCAACAGAACTCGTTTCTGGCACCTTCCCCGGTGGAGTTGTGCATGGGGTGTGTTTGGAACATTTTGTCACCAGCCGAGTCCAAAATATAGCGATTCCCCATCTCAGCCCGGAAAGCAGGTAGAACAAGTTTTGTGGTGCCTTTCAGCTGCCTACCGGGGTAGTGTAAAAACTACCAACAGAACTCGTTTCTGGCACCTTCCCCGGTGGAGTTGTGCATGGGGTGTGTTTGGAACATTTTGTCACCAGCCAAGTCCAAAAGTCAGCGATTCCCCATCTCAGCCCAGAAAGCAGGTAGAACAAGTTTTGTGGTGCCTTTCAGCTGCCTACCAGGGTAGTGTAAAAACTACCAACAGAACTCGTTTCTGGCACCTTCCCCGGTGGAGTTGTGCATGGGGTGTGTTTGGAACATTTTGTCACCAGCCGAGTCCAAAATTCAGCCGTTCCCCATCTCAGCCCAGAAAGCAGGTAGAACAACTTTTGTGGTGCCTTTCAGCTGCCTACCGGAGTAGTGTAAAAACTACCAACAGAACTCGTTTCTGGCACCTTCCCCGGTGGAGTTGTGCATGGGGTGTGTTTGGAACATTTTGTCACCAGCCGAGTTCAAAAGTCAGCGATTCCCCATCTCAGCCCAGAAAGCAGGTAGAACAAGTTTTGTGGTGCCTTTCAGCTGCCTACCGGGGTAGTGTAAAAACTACCAACAGAACTCGTTTCTGGCACCTTCCCCGGTGGAGTTGTGCATGGGGTGTGTTTGGAACATTTTGTCACCAGCCGAGTCCAAAAGTCAGCGATTCCCCATCTCAGCCCAGAAAGCAGGTAGAACAAGTTTTGTGGTGCCTTTCAGCTGCCTACCGGGGTAGTGTAAAAACTACCAACAGAACTCGTTTCTGGCACCTTCCCCGGTGGAGTTGTGCATGGGGTGTGTTTGGAACATTTTGTCACCAGCCGAGTCCAAAATTCAGCGATTCTCCATCTCAGCCCAGAAAGCAGGTAGAACAACTTTTGTGGTGCCTTTCAGCTGCCTACCGGGGTAGTGTAAAAACTACCAACAGAACTCGTTTCTGGCACCTTCCCCGGTGGAGTTGTGCATGGGGTGTGTTTGGAACATTTTGTCACCAGCCGAGTCCAAAAGTCAGCGATTCCCCATCTCAGCCCAGAAAGCAGGTAGAACAAGTTTTGTGGTGCCTTTCAGCTGCCTACCGGGGTAGTGTAAAAACTACCAACAGAACTCGTTTCTGGCACCTTCCCCGGTGGAGTTGTGCATGGGGTGTGTTTGGAACATTTTGTCACCAGCCGAGTCCAAAAGTCAGCGATTCCCCATCTCAGCCCAGAAAGCAGGTAGAACAAGTTTTGTGGTGCCTTTCAGCTGCCTACCGGGGTAGTGTAAAAACTACCAACAGAACTCGTTTCTGGCACCTTCCCCGGTGGAGTTGTGCATGGGGTGTGTTTGGAACATTTTGTCACCAGCCGAGTCCAAAATATAGCGATTCCCCATCTCACCCCGGAAAGCAGGTAGAACAAGTTTTGTGGTGCCTTTCAGCTGCCTACCGGGGTAGTGTAAAAACTACCAACAGAACTCGTTTCTGGCACCTTCCCCGGTGGAGTTGTGCATGGGGTGTGTTTGGAACATTTTGTCACCAGCCGAGTCCAAAATATAGCGATTCCCCATCTCAGCCCGGAAAGCAGGTAGAACAAGTTTTGTGGTGCCTTTCAGCTGCCTACCGGGGTAGTGTAAAAACTACCAACAGAACTCGTTTCTGGCACCTTCCCCGGTGGAGTTGTGCATGGGGTGTGTTTGGAACATTTTGTCACCAGCCGAGTCCAAAATTCAGCCGTTCCCCATCTCAGCCCAGAAAGCAGGTAGAACAACTTTTGTGGTGCCTTTCAGCTGCCTACCGGAGTAGTGTAAAAACTACCAACAGAACTCGTTTCTGGCACCTTCCCCGGTGGAGTTGTGCATGGGGTGTGTTTGGAACATTTTGTCACCAGCCAAGTCCAAAAGTCAGCGATTCCCCATCTCAGCCCAGAAAGCAGGTAGAACAAGTTTTGTGGTGCCTTTCAGCTGCCTACCGGGGTAGTGTAAAAACTACCAACAGAACTCGTTTCTGGCACCTTCCCCGGTGGAGTTGTGCATGGGGTGTGTTTGGAACATTTTGTCACCAGCCGAGTCCAAAAGTCAGCGATTCCCCATCTCAGCCCAGAAAGCAGGTAGAACAAGTTTTGTGGTGCCTTTCAGCTGCCTACCGGGGTAGTGTAAAAACTACCAACAGAACTCGTTTCTGGCACCTTCCCCGGTGGAGTTGTGCATGGGGTGTGTTTGGAACATTTTGTCACCAGCCGAGTCCAAAATTCAGCGATTCTCCATCTCAGCCCAGAAAGCAGGTAGAACAAGTTTTGTGGTGCCTTTCAGCTGCCTACCGGGGTAGTGTAAAAACTACCAACAGAACTCGTTTCTGGCACCTTCCCCGGTGGAGTTGTGCATGGGGTGTGTTTGGAACATTTTGTCAGCAGCCGAGTCCAAAAGTCAGCGATTCCCCATCTCAGCCCAGAAAGCAGGTAGAACAACTTTTGTGGTGCCTTTCAGCTGCCTACCGGGGTAGTGTAAAAACTACCAACAGAACTCGTTTCTGGCACCTTCCCCGGTGGAGTTGTGCATGGGGTGTGTTTGGAACATTTTGTCACCAGCCGAGTCCAAAATTCAGCCGTTCCCCATCTCAGCCCAGAAAGCAGGTAGAACAAGTTTTGTGGTGCCTTTCTCTTGCCTACCGGAGTAGTGTAAAAACTACCAACAGAACTCGTTTCTGGCACCTTCCCCGGTGGAGTTGTGCATGGGGTGTGTTTGGAACATTTTGTCACCAGCCGAGTCCAAAAGTCAGTGATTCCCCATCTCAGCCCAGAAAGCAGGTAGAACAAGTTTTGTGGTGCCTTTCAGCTGCCTACCGGGGTAGTGTAAAAACTACCAACAGAACTCGTTTCTGGCACCTTCCCCGGTGGAGTTGTGCATGGGGTGTGTTTGGAACATTTTGTCACCAGCCGAGTCCAAAAGTCAGCGATTCCCCATCTCAGCCCAGAAAGCAGGTAGAACAAGTTTTGTGGTGCCTTTCAGCTGCCTACCAGGGTAGTGTAAAAACTACCAACAGAACTCGTTTCTGGCACCTTCCCCGGTGGAGTTGTGCATGGGGTGTGTTTGGAACATTTTGTCACCAGCCAAGTCCAAAATTCAGCGATTCCCCATCTCAGCCCAGAAAGCAGGTAGAACAAGTTTTGTGGTGCCTTTCAGCTGCCTACCGGGGTAGTGTAAAAACTACCAACAGAACTCGTTTCTGGCACCTTCCCCGGTGGAGTTGTGCATGGGGTGTGTTTGGAACATTTTGTCACCAGCCGAGTCCAAAATTCAGCCGTTCCCCATCTCAGCCCAGAAAGCAGGTAGAACAACTTTTGTGGTGCCTTTCAGCTGCCTACCGGAGTAGTGTAAAAACTACCAACAGAACTCGTTTCTGGCACCTTCCCCGGTGGAGTTGTGCATGGGGTGTGTTTGGAACATTTTGTCACCAGCCGAGTCCAAAAGTCAGCGATTCCCCATCTCAGCCCAGAAAGCAGGTAGAACAAGTTTTGTGGTGCCTTTCAGCTGCCTACCGGGGTAGTGTAAAAACTACCAACAGAACTCGTTTCTGGCACCTTCCCCGGTGGAGTTGTGCATGGGGTGTGTTTGGAACATTTTGTCACCAGCCGAGTCCAAAAGTCAGCGATTCCCCATCTCAGCCCAGAAAGCAGGTAGAACAAGTTTTGTGGTGCCTTTCAGCTGCCTACCGGGGTAGTGTAAAAACTACCAACAGAACTCGTTTCTGGCACCTTCCCCGGTGGAGTTGTGCATGGGGTGTGTTTGGAACATTTTGTCACCAGCCGAGTCCAAAATTCAGCGATTCCCCATCTCAGCCCAGAAAGCAGGTAGAACAAGTTTTGTGGTGCCTTTCAGCTGCCTACCGGGGTAGTGTAAAAACTACCAACAGAACTCGTTTCTGGCACCTTCCCCGGTGGAGTTGTGCATGGGGTGTGTTTGGAACATTTTGTCACCAGCCGAGTCCAAAATTCAGCGATTCCCCATCTCAGCCCAGAAAGCAGGTAGAACAAGTTTTGTGGTGCCTTTCAGCTGCCTACCGGGGTAGTGTAAAAACTACCAACAGAACTCGTTTCTGGCACCTTCCCCGGTGGAGTTGTGCATGGGGTGTGTTTGGAACATTTTGTCACCAGCCGAGTCCAAAAGTCAGCGATTCCCCATCTCAGCCCAGAAAGCAGGTAGAACAAGTTTTGTGGTGCCTTTCCGCTGCCTACCGGGGTAGTGTAAAAACTACCAACAGAACTCGTTTCTGGCACCTTCCCCGGTGGAGTTGTGCATGGGGTGTGTTTGGAACATTTTGTCACCAGCCGAGTCCAAAAGTCAGCGATTCCCCATCTCAGCCCAGAAAGCAGGTAGAACAAGTTTTGTGGTGCCTTTCAGCTGCCTACCGGGGTAGTGTAAAAACTACCAACAGAACTCGTTTCTGGCACCTTCCCCGGTGGAGTTGTGCATGGGGTGTGTTTGGAACATTTTGTCACCAGCCGAGTCCAAAAGTCAGCGATTCCCCATCTCAGCCCAGAAAGCAGGTAGAACAACTTTTGTGGTGCCTTTCAGCTGCCTACCGGGGTAGTGTAAAAACTACCAACAGAACTCGTTTCTGGCACCTTCCCCGGTGGAGTTGTGCATGGGGTGTGTTTGGAACATTTTGTCACCAGCCGAGTCCAAAATTCAGCGATTCCCCATCTCAGCCCAGAAAGCAGGTAGAACAATTTTTTTGGTGCCTTTCAGCTGCCTACCGGGGTAGTGTAAAAACTACCAAGAGAACTCGTTTCTGGCACCTTCCCCGGTGGAGTTGTGCATGGGGTGTGTTTGGAACATTTTGTCAGCAGCCGAGTCCAAAATTCAGCGATTCCCCATCTCAGCCCAGAAAGCAGGTAGAACAAGTTTTGTGGTGCCTTTCAGCTGCCTACCGGGGTAGTGTAAAAACTACCAACAGAACTCGTTTCTGGCACCTTCCCCGGTCGAGTTGTGCGTGGGGTGTGTTTGGAACATTTTGTCACCAGCCGAGTCCAAAATTCAGCGATTCCCCATCTCAGCCCAGAAAGCAGGTACAAAAAGTTTTGTGGTGCCTTTCAGCTGCCTACCGGGGTAGTGTAAAAACTACCAACAGAACTCGTTTCTGGCACCTTCCCCGGTGGAGTTGTGCATGGGGTGTGTTTGGAACATTTTGTCACCAGCCGAGTCCAAAAGTCAGCGATTCCCCATCTCAGCCCAGAAAGCAGGTAGAACAAGTTTTGTGGTGCCTTTCAGCTGCCTACCGGGGTAGTGTAAAAACTACCAACAGAACTCGTTTCTGGCACCTTCCCCGGTGGAGTTGTGCATGGGGTGTGTTTGGAACATTTTGTCACCAGCCGAGTCCAAAAGTCAGCGATTCCCCATCTCAGCCCAGAAAGCAGGTAGAACAAGTTTTGTGGTGCCTTTCAGCTGCCTACCAGGGTAGTGTAAAAACTACCAACAGAACTCGTTTCTGGCACCTTCCCCGGTGGAGTTGTGCATGGGGTGTGTTTGGAACATTTTGTCACCAGCCAAGTCCAAAATTCAGCGATTCCCCATCTCAGCCCAGAAAGCAGGTAGAACAAGTTTTGTGGTGCCTTTCAGCTGCCTACCGGGGTAGTGTAAAAACTACCAACAGAACTCGTTTCTGGCACCTTCCCCGGTGGAGTTGTGCATGGGGTGTGTTTGGAACATTTTGTCACCAGCCAAGTCCAAAAGTCAGCGATTCCCCATCTCAGCCCAGAAAGCAGGTAGAACAAGTTTTGTGGTGCCTTTCAGCTGCCTACCGGGGTAGTGTAAAAACTACCAACAGAACTCGTTTCTGGCACCTTCCCCGGTGGAGTTGTGCATGGGGTGTGTTTGGAACATTTTGTCACCAGCCGAGTCCAAAATTCAGCGATTCTCCATCTCAGCCCAGAAAGCAGGTAGAACAAGTTTTGTGGTGCCTTTCAGCTGCCTACCGGGGTAGTGTAAAAACTACCAACAGAACTCGTTTCTGGCACCTTCCCCGGTGGAGTTGTGCATGGGGTGTGTTTGGAACATTTTGTCACCAGCCGAGTCCAAAATTCAGCCGTTCCCCATCTCAGCCCAGAAAGCAGGTAGAACAACTTTTGTGGTGCCTTTCAGCTGCCTACCGGAGTAGTGTAAAAACTACCAACAGAACTCGTTTCTGGCACCTTCCCCGGTGGAGTTGTGCATGGGGTGTGTTTGGAACATTTTGTCACCAGCCGAGTCCAAAAGTCAGCGATTCCCCATCTCAGCCCAGAAAGCAGGTAGAACAAGTTTTGTGGTGCCTTTCAGCTGCCTACCGGGGTAGTGTAAAAACTACCAACAGAACTCGTTTCTGGCACCTTCCCCGGTGGAGTTGTGCATGGGGTGTGTTTGGAACATTTTGTCACCAGCCGAGTCCAAAATTCAGCGGTTCCCCATCTCAGCCCAGAAAGCAGGTAGAACAAGTTTTGTGGTGCCTTTCAGCTGCCTACCGGGGTAGTGTAAAAACTACCAACAGAACTCGTTTCTGGCACCTTCCCCGGTGGAGTTGTGCATGGGGTGTGTTTGGAACATTTTGTCACCAGCCGAGTCCAAAATTCAGCGATTCCCCATCTCAGCCCAGAAAGCAGGTAGAACAAGTTTTGTGGTGCCTTTCAGCTGCCTACCGGGGTAGTGTAAAAACTACCAACAGAACTCGTTTCTGGCACCTTCCCCGGTGGAGTTGTGCATGGGGTGTGTTTGGAACATTTTGTCACCAGCCGAGTCCAAAATTCAGCGATTCCCCATCTCAGCCCAGAAAGCAGGTAGAACAAGTTTTGTGGTGCCTTTCAGCTGCCTACCGGGGTAGTGTAAAAACTACCAACAGAACTCGTTTCTGGCACCTTCCCCGGTGGAGTTGTGCATGGGGTGTGTTTGGAACATTTTGTCACCAGCCGAGTCCAAAAGTCAGCGATTCCCCATCTCAGCCCAGAAAGCAGGTAGAACAAGTTTTGTGGTGCCTTTCCGCTGCCTACCGGGGTAGTGTAAAAACTACCAACAGAACTCGTTTCTGGCACCTTCCCCGGTGGAGTTGTGCATGGGGTGTGTTTGGAACATTTTGTCACCAGCCGAGTCCAAAAGTCAGCGATTCCCCATCTCAGCCCAGAAAGCAGGTAGAACAAGTTTTGTGGTGCCTTTCAGCTGCCTACCGGGGTAGTGTAAAAACTACCAACAGAACTCGTTTCTGGCACCTTCCCCGGTGGAGTTGTGCATGGGGTGTGTTTGGAACATTTTGTCACCAGCCGAGTCCAAAAGTCAGCGATTCCCCATCTCAGCCCAGAAAGCAGGTAGAACAACTTTTGTGGTGCCTTTCAGCTGCCTACCGGGGTAGTGTAAAAACTACCAACAGAACTCGTTTCTGGCACCTTCCCCGGTGGAGTTGTGCATGGGGTGTGTTTGGAACATTTTGTCACCAGCCGAGTCCAAAAGTCAGCGATTCCCCATCTCAGCCCAGAAAGCAGGTAGAACAAGTTTTGTGGTGCCTTTCAGCTGCCTACCGGGGTAGTGTAAAAACTACCAACAGAACTCGTTTCTGGCACCTTCCCCGGTGGAGTTGTGCATGGGGTGTGTTTGGAACATTTTGTCACCAGCCGAGTCCAAAATATAGCGATTCCCCATCTCAGCCCGGAAAGCAGGTAGAACAAGTTTTGTGGTGCCTTTCAGCTGCCTACCGGGGTAGTGTAAAAACTACCAACAGAACTCGTTTCTGGCACCTTCCCCGGTGGAGTTGTGCATGGGGTGTGTTTGGAACATTTTGTCACCAGCCAAGTCCAAAATTCAGCGATTCCCCATCTCAGCCCAGAAAGCAGGTAGAACAAGTTTTGTGGTGCCTTTCAGCTGCCTACCGGGGTAGTGTAAAAACTACCAACAGAACTCGTTTCTGGCACCTTCCCCGGTGGAGTTGTGCATGGGGTGTGTTTGGAACATTTTGTCACCAGCCGAGTCCAAAATTCAGCCGTTCCCCATCTCAGCCCAGAAAGCAGGTAGAACAAGTTTTGTGGTGCCTTTCAGCTGCCTACCGGGGTAGTGTAAAAACTACCAACAGAACTCGTTTCTGGCACCTTCCCCGGTGGAGTTGTGCATGGGGTGTGTTTGGAACATTTTGTCACCAGCCAAGTCCAAAAGTCAGCGATTCCCCATCTCAGCCCAGAAAGCAGGTAGAACAAGTTTTGTGGTGCCTTTCAGCTGCCTACCGGGGTAGTGTAAAAACTACCAACAGAACTCGTTTCTGGCACCTTCCCCGGTGGAGTTGTGCATGGGGTGTGTTTGGAACATTTTGTCACCAGCCGAGTCCAAAATTCAGCCGTTCCCCATCTCAGCCCAGAAAGCAGGTAGAACAACTTTTGTGGTGCCTTTCAGCTGCCTACCGGAGTAGTGTAAAAACTACCAACAGAACTCGTTTCTGGCACCTTCCCCGGTGGAGTTGTGCATGGGGTGTGTTTGGAACATTTTGTCACCAGCCGAGTCCAAAAGTCAGCGATTCCCCATCTCAGCCCAGAAAGCAGGTAGAACAAGTTTTGTGGTGCCTTTCAGCTGCCTACCGGGGTAGTGTAAAAACTACCAACAGAACTCGTTTCTGGCACCTTCCCCGGTGGAGTTGTGCATGGGGTGTGTTTGGAACATTTTGTCACCAGCCGAGTCCAAAAGTCAGCGATTCCCCATCTCAGCCCAGAAAGCAGGTAGAACAAGTTTTGTGGTGCCTTTCAGCTGCCTACCGGGGTAGTGTAAAAACTACCAACAGAACTCGTTTCTGGCACCTTCCCCGGTGGAGTTGTGCATGGGGTGTGTTTGGAACATTTTGTCACCAGCCGAGTCCAAAATTCAGCGATTCTCCATCTCAGCCCAGAAAGCAGGTAGAACAACTTTTGTGGTGCCTTTCAGCTGCCTACCGGGGTAGTGTAAAAACTACCAACAGAACTCGTTTCTGGCACCTTCCCCGGTGGAGTTGTGCATGGGGTGTGTTTGGAACATTTTGTCACCAGCCGAGTCCAAAAGTCAGCGATTCCCCATCTCAGCCCAGAAAGCAGGTAGAACAAGTTTTGTGGTGCCTTTCAGCTGCCTACCGGGGTAGTGTAAAAACTACCAACAGAACTCGTTTCTGGCACCTTCCCCGGTGGAGTTGTGCATGGGGTGTGTTTGGAACATTTTGTCACCAGCCGAGTCCAAAAGTCAGCGATTCCCCATCTCAGCCCAGAAAGCAGGTAGAACAAGTTTTGTGGTGCCTTTCAGCTGCCTACCGGGGTAGTGTAAAAACTACCAACAGAACTCGTTTCTGGCACCTTCCCCGGTGGAGTTGTGCATGGGGTGTGTTTGGAACATTTTGTCACCAGCCGAGTCCAAAATATAGCGATTCCCCATCTCACCCCGGAAAGCAGGTAGAACAAGTTTTGTGGTGCCTTTCAGCTGCCTACCGGGGTAGTGTAAAAACTACCAACAGAACTCGTTTCTGGCACCTTCCCCGGTGGAGTTGTGCATGGGGTGTGTTTGGAACATTTTGTCACCAGCCGAGTCCAAAATATAGCGATTCCCCATCTCAGCCCGGAAAGCAGGTAGAACAAGTTTTGTGGTGCCTTTCAGCTGCCTACCGGGGTAGTGTAAAAACTACCAACAGAACTCGTTTCTGGCACCTTCCCCGGTGGAGTTGTGCATGGGGTGTGTTTGGAACATTTTGTCACCAGCCGAGTCCAAAATTCAGCCGTTCCCCATCTCAGCCCAGAAAGCAGGTAGAACAACTTTTGTGGTGCCTTTCAGCTGCCTACCGGAGTAGTGTAAAAACTACCAACAGAACTCGTTTCTGGCACCTTCCCCGGTGGAGTTGTGCATGGGGTGTGTTTGGAACATTTTGTCACCAGCCAAGTCCAAAAGTCAGCGATTCCCCATCTCAGCCCAGAAAGCAGGTAGAACAAGTTTTGTGGTGCCTTTCAGCTGCCTACCGGGGTAGTGTAAAAACTACCAACAGAACTCGTTTCTGGCACCTTCCCCGGTGGAGTTGTGCATGGGGTGTGTTTGGAACATTTTGTCACCAGCCGAGTCCAAAAGTCAGCGATTCCCCATCTCAGCCCAGAAAGCAGGTAGAACAAGTTTTGTGGTGCCTTTCAGCTGCCTACCGGGGTAGTGTAAAAACTACCAACAGAACTCGTTTCTGGCACCTTCCCCGGTGGAGTTGTGCATGGGGTGTGTTTGGAACATTTTGTCACCAGCCGAGTCCAAAATTCAGCGATTCTCCATCTCAGCCCAGAAAGCAGGTAGAACAAGTTTTGTGGTGCCTTTCAGCTGCCTACCGGGGTAGTGTAAAAACTACCAACAGAACTCGTTTCTGGCACCTTCCCCGGTGGAGTTGTGCATGGGGTGTGTTTGGAACATTTTGTCACCAGCCGAGTCCAAAAGTCAGCGATTCCCCATCTCAGCCCAGAAAGCAGGTAGAACAAGTTTTGTGGTGCCTTTCAGCTGCCTACCGGGGTAGTGTAAAAACTACCAACAGAACTCGTTTCTGGCACCTTCCCCGGTGGAGTTGTGCATGGGGTGTGTTTGGAACATTTTGTCACCAGCCGAGTCCAAAATTCAGCCGTTCCCCATCTCAGCCCAGAAAGCAGGTAGAACAAGTTTTGTGGTGCCTTTCTCTTGCCTACCGGAGTAGTGTAAAAACTACCAACAGAACTCGTTTCTGGCACCTTCCCCGGTGGAGTTGTGCATGGGGTGTGTTTGGAACATTTTGTCACCAGCCGAGTCCAAAAGTCAGTGATTCCCCATCTCAGCCCAGAAAGCAGGTAGAACAAGTTTTGTGGTGCCTTTCAGCTGCCTACCGGGGTAGTGTAAAAACTACCAACAGAACTCGTTTCTGGCACCTTCCCCGGTGGAGTTGTGCATGGGGTGTGTTTGGAACATTTTGTCACCAGCCGAGTCCAAAAGTCAGCGATTCCCCATCTCAGCCCAGAAAGCAGGTAGAACAAGTTTTGTGGTGCCTTTCAGCTGCCTACCGGGGTAGTGTAAAAACTACCAACAGAACTCGTTTCTGGCACCTTCCCCGGTGGAGTTGTGCATGGGGTGTGTTTGGAACATTTTGTCACCAGCCGAGTCCAAAATTCAGCGATTCTCCATCTCAGCCCAGAAAGCAGGTAGAACAAGTTTTGTGGTGCCTTTCAGCTGCCTACCGGGGTAGTGTAAAAACTACCAACAGAACTCGTTTCTGGCACCTTCCCCGGTGGAGTTGTGCATGGGGTGTGTTTGGAACATTTTGTCACCAGCCGAGTCCAAAAGTCAGCGATTCCCCATCTCAGCCCAGAAAGCAGGTAGAACAAGTTTTGTGGTGCCTTTCAGCTGCCTACCGGGGTAGTGTAAAAACTACCAACAGAACTCGTTTCTGGCACCTTCCCCGGTGGAGTTGTGCATGGGGTGTGTTTGGAACATTTTGTCACCAGCCGAGTCCAAAATTCAGCCGTTCCCCATCTCAGCCCAGAAAGCAGGTAGAACAAGTTTTGTGGTGCCTTTCAGCTGCCTACCGGGGTAGTGTAAAAACTACCAACAGAACTCGTTTCTGGCACCTTCCCCGGTGGAGTTGTGCATGGGGTGTGTTTGGAACATTTTGTCACCAGCCGAGTCCAAAAGTCAGCGATTCCCCATCTCAGCCCAGAAAGCAGGTAGAACAAGTTTTGTGGTGCCTTTCAGCTGCCTACCGGGGTAGTGTAAAAACTACCAACAGAACTCGTTTCTGGCACCTTCCCCGGTGGAGTTGTGCATGGGGTGTGTTTGGAACATTTTGTCACCAGCCAAGTCCAAAATTCAGCGATTCCCCATCTCAGCCCAGAAAGCAGGTAGAACAAGTTTTGTGGTGCCTTTCAGCTGCCTACCGGGGTAGTGTAAAAACTACCAACAGAACTCGTTTCTGGCACCTTCCCCGGTGGAGTTGTGCATGGGGTGTGTTTGGAACATTTTGTCACCAGCCGAGTCCAAAATTCAGCCGTTCCCCATCTCAGCCCAGAAAGCAGGTAGAACAACTTTTGTGGTGCCTTTCAGCTGCCTACCGGAGTAGTGTAAAAACTACCAACAGAACTCGTTTCTGGCACCTTCCCCGGTGGAGTTGTGCATGGGGTGTGTTTGGAACATTTTGTCACCAGCCGAGTCCAAAAGTCAGCGATTCCCCATCTCAGCCCAGAAAGCAGGTAGAACAAGTTTTGTGGTGCCTTTCAGCTGCCTACCGGGGTAGTGTAAAAACTACCAACAGAACTCGTTTCTGGCACCTTCCCCGGTGGAGTTGTGCATGGGGTGTGTTTGGAACATTTTGTCACCAGCCGAGTCCAAAAGTCAGCGATTCCCCATCTCAGCCCAGAAAGCAGGTAGAACAAGTTTTGTGGTGCCTTTCAGCTGCCTACCGGGGTAGTGTAAAAACTACCAACAGAACTCGTTTCTGGCACCTTCCCCGGTGGAGTTGTGCATGGGGTGTGTTTGGAACATTTTGTCACCAGCCGAGTCCAAAATTCAGCCGTTCCCCATCTCAGCCCAGAAAGCAGGTAGAACAAGTTTTGTGGTGCCTTTCTCTTGCCTACCGGAGTAGTGTAAAAACTACCAACAGAACTCGTTTCTGGCACCTTCCCCGGTGGAGTTGTGCATGGGGTGTGTTTGGAACATTTTGTCACCAGCCGAGTCCAAAAGTCAGTGATTCCCCATCTCAGCCCAGAAAGCAGGTAGAACAAGTTTTGTGGTGCCTTTCAGCTGCCTACCGGGGTAGTGTAAAAACTACCAACAGAACTCGTTTCTGGCACCTTCCCCGGTGGAGTTGTGCATGGGGTGTGTTTGGAACATTTTGTCACCAGCCGAGTCCAAAAGTCAGCGATTCCCCATCTCAGCCCAGAAAGCAGGTAGAACAAGTTTTGTGGTGCCTTTCAGCTGCCTACCGGGGTAGTGTAAAAACTACCAACAGAACTCGTTTCTGGCACCTTCCCCGGTGGAGTTGTGCATGGGGTGTGTTTGGAACATTTTGTCACCAGCCGAGTCCAAAATTCAGCGATTCTCCATCTCAGCCCAGAAAGCAGGTAGAACAAGTTTTGTGGTGCCTTTCAGCTGCCTACCGGGGTAGTGTAAAAACTACCAACAGAACTCGTTTCTGGCACCTTCCCCGGTGGAGTTGTGCATGGGGTGTGTTTGGAACATTTTGTCACCAGCCGAGTCCAAAAGTCAGCGATTCCCCATCTCAGCCCAGAAAGCAGGTAGAACAAGTTTTGTGGTGCCTTTCAGCTGCCTACCGGGGTAGTGTAAAAACTACCAACAGAACTCGTTTCTGGCACCTTCCCCGGTGGAGTTGTGCATGGGGTGTGTTTGGAACATTTTGTCACCAGCCGAGTCCAAAATTCAGCCGTTCCCCATCTCAGCCCAGAAAGCAGGTAGAACAAGTTTTGTGGTGCCTTTCTCTTGCCTACCGGAGTAGTGTAAAAACTACCAACAGAACTCGTTTCTGGCACCTTCCCCGGTGGAGTTGTGCATGGGGTGTGTTTGGAACATTTTGTCACCAGCCGAGTCCAAAAGTCAGTGATTCCCCATCTCAGCCCAGAAAGCAGGTAGAACAAGTTTTGTGGTGCCTTTCAGCTGCCTACCGGGGTAGTGTAAAAACTACCAACAGAACTCGTTTCTGGCACCTTCCCCGGTGGAGTTGTGCATGGGGTGTGTTTGGAACATTTTGTCACCAGCCGAGTCCAAAAGTCAGCGATTCCCCATCTCAGCCCAGAAAGCAGGTAGAACAAGTTTTGTGGTGCCTTTCAGCTGCCTACCGGGGTAGTGTAAAAACTACCAACAGAACTCGTTTCTGGCACCTTCCCCGGTGGAGTTGTGCATGGGGTGTGTTTGGAACATTTTGTCACCAGCCAAGTCCAAAATTCAGCGATTCCCCATCTCAGCCCAGAAAGCAGGTAGAACAAGTTTTGTGGTGCCTTTCAGCTGCCTACCGGGGTAGTGTAAAAACTACCAACAGAACTCGTTTCTGGCACCTTCCCCGGTGGAGTTGTGCATGGGGTGTGTTTGGAACATTTTGTCACCAGCCGAGTCCAAAATTCAGCCGTTCCCCATCTCAGCCCAGAAAGCAGGTAGAACAAGTTTTGTGGTGCCTTTCAGCTGCCTACCAGAGTAGTGTAAAAACTACCAACAGAACTCGTTTCTGGCACCTTCCCCGGTGGAGTTGTGCATGGGGTGTGTTTGGAACATTTTGTCACCAGCCGAGTCCAAAAGTCAGCGATTCCCCATCTCAGCCCAGAAAGCAGGTAGAACAAGTTTTGTGGTGCCTTTCAGCTGCCTACCGGGGTAGTGTAAAAACTACCAACAGAACTCGTTTCTGGCACCTTCCCCGGTGGAGTTGTGCATGGGGTGTGTTTGGAACATTTTGTCACCAGCCGAGTCCAAAAGTCAGCGATTCCCCATCTCAGCCCAGAAAGCAGGTAGAACAAGTTTTGTGGTGCCTTTCAGCTGCCTACCGGGGTAGTGTAAAAACTACCAACAGAACTCGTTTCTGGCACCTTCCCCGGTGGAGTTGTGCATGGGGTGTGTTTGGAACATTTTGTCACCAGCCGAGTCCAAAATTCAGCGATTCCCCATCTCAGCCCAGAAAGCAGGTAGAACAAGTTTTGTGGTGCCTTTCAGCTGCCTACCGGGGTAGTGTAAAAACTACCAACAGAACTCGTTTCTGGCACCTTCCCCGGTGGAGTTGTGCATGGGGTGTGTTTGGAACATTTTGTCACCAGCCGAGTCCAAAATTCAGCGATTCCCCATCTCAGCCCAGAAAGCAGGTAGAACAAGTTTTGTGGTGCCTTTCAGCTGCCTACCGGGGTAGTGTAAAAACTACCAACAGAACTCGTTTCTGGCACCTTCCCCGGTGGAGTTGTGCATGGGGTGTGTTTGGAACATTTTGTCACCAGCCGAGTCCAAAAGTCAGCGATTCCCCATCTCAGCCCAGAAAGCAGGTAGAACAAGTTTTGTGGTGCCTTTCCGCTGCCTACCGGGGTAGTGTAAAAACTACCAACAGAACTCGTTTCTGGCACCTTCCCCGGTGGAGTTGTGCATGGGGTGTGTTTGGAACATTTTGTCACCAGCCGAGTCCAAAAGTCAGCGATTCCCCATCTCAGCCCAGAAAGCAGGTAGAACAAGTTTTGTGGTGCCTTTCAGCTGCCTACCGGGGTAGTGTAAAAACTACCAACAGAACTCGTTTCTGGCACCTTCCCCGGTGGAGTTGTGCATGGGGTGTGTTTGGAACATTTTGTCAGCAGCCGAGTCCAAAAGTCAGCGATTCCCCATCTCAGCCCAGAAAGCAGGTAGAACAAGTTTTGTGGTGCCTTTCAGCTGCCTACCGGGGTAGTGTAAAAACTACCAACAGAACTCGTTTCTGGCACCTTCCCCGGTGGAGTTGTGCATGGGGTGTGTTTGGAACATTTTGTCACCAGCCGAGTCCAAAAGTCAGCGATTCCCCATCTCAGCCCAGAAAGCAGGTAGAACAAGTTTTGTGGTGCCTTTCAGCTGCCTACCGGGGTAGTGTAAAAACTACCAACAGAACTCATTTCTGGCACCTTCCCCGGTGGAGTTGTGCATGGGGTGTGTTTGGAACATTTTGTCACCAGCCGAGTCCAAAATATAGCGATTCCCCATCTCACCCCGGAAAGCAGGTAGAACAAGTTTTGTGGTGCCTTTCAGCTGCCTACCGGGGTAGTGTAAAAACTACCAACAGAACTCGTTTCTGGCACCTTCCCCGGTGGAGTTGTGCATGGGGTGTGTTTGGAACATTTTGTCACCAGCCAAGTCCAAAATTCAGCGATTCCCCATCTCAGCCCAGAAAGCAGGTAGAACAAGTTTTGTGGTGCCTTTCAGCTGCCTACCGGGGTAGTGTAAAAACTACCAACAGAACTCGTTTCTGGCACCTTCCCCGGTGGAGTTGTGCATGGGGTGTGTTTGGAACATTTTGTCACCAGCCGAGTCCAAAATTCAGCCGTTCCCCATCTCAGCCCAGAAAGCAGGTAGAACAAGTTTTGTGGTGCCTTTCAGCTGCCTACCGGAGTAATGTAAAAACTACCAACAGAACTCGTTTCTGGCACCTTCCCCGGTGGAGTTGTGCATGGGGTGTGTTTGGAACATTTTGTCACCAGCCGAGTCCAAAATTCAGCGATTCTCCATCTCAGCCCAGAAAGCAGGTAGAACAACTTTTGTGGTGCCTTTCAGCTGCCTACCGGGGTAGTGTAAAAACTACCAACAGAACTCGTTTCTGGCACCTTCCCCGGTGGAGTTGTGCATGGGGTGTGTTTGGAACATTTTGTCACCAGCCGAGTCCAAAAGTCAGCGATTCCCCATCTCAGCCCAGAAAGCAGGTAGAACAAGTTTTGTGGTGCCTTTCAGCTGCCTACCGGGGTAGTGTAAAAACTACCAACAGAACTCGTTTCTGGCACCTTCCCCGGTGGAGTTGTGCATGGGGTGTGTTTGGAACATTTTGTCACCAGCCGAGTCCAAAAGTCAGCGATTCCCCATCTCAGCCCAGAAAGCAGGTAGAACAAGTTTTGTGGTGCCTTTCAGCTGCCTTCCGGGGTAGTGTAAAAACTACCAACAGAACTCGTTTCTGGCACCTTCCCCGGTGGAGTTGTGCATGGGGTGTGTTTGGAACATTTTGTCACCAGCCGAGTCCAAAATATAGCGATTCCCCATCTCAGCCCGGAAAGCAGGTAGAACAAGTTTTGTGGTGCCTTTCAGCTGCCTACCGGGGTAGTGTAAAAACTACCAACAGAACTCGTTTCTGGCACCTTCCCCGGTGGAGTTGTGCATGGGGTGTGTTTGGAACATTTTGTCACCAGCCGAGTCCAAAATATAGCGATTCCCCATCTCAGCCCGGAAAGCAGGTAGAACAAGTTTTGTGGTGCCTTTCAGCTGCCTACCGGGGTAGTGTAAAAACTACCAACAGAACTCGTTTCTGGCACCTTCCCCGGTGGAGTTGTGCATGGGGTGTGTTTGGAACATTTTGTCACCAGCCAAGTCCAAAATTCAGCGATTCCCCATCTCAGCCCAGAAAGCAGGTAGAACAAGTTTTGTGGTGCCTTTCAGCTGCCTACCGGGGTAGTGTAAAAACTACCAACAGAACTCGTTTCTGGCACCTTCCCCGGTGGAGTTGTGCATGGGGTGTGTTTGGAACATTTTGTCACCAGCCGAGTCCAAAATTCAGCCGTTCCCCATCTCAGCCCAGAAAGCAGGTAGAACAACTTTTGTGGTGCCTTTCAGCTGCCTACCGGAGTAGTGTAAAAACTACCAACAGAACTCGTTTCTGGCACCTTCCCCGGTGGAGTTGTGCATGGGGTGTGTTTGGAACATTTTGTCACCAGCCGAGTCCAAAAGTCAGCGATTCCCCATCTCAGCCCAGAAAGCAGGTAGAACAAGTTTTGTGGTGCCTTTCAGCTGCCTACCGGGGTAGTGTAAAAACTACCAACAGAACTCGTTTCTGGCACCTTCCCCGGTGGAGTTGTGCATGGGGTGTGTTTGGAACATTTTGTCACCAGCCGAGTCCAAAAGTCAGCGATTCCCCATCTCAGCCCAGAAAGCAGGTAGAACAAGTTTTGTGGTGCCTTTCAGCTGCCTACCGGGGTAGTGTAAAAACTACCAACAGAACTCGTTTCTGGCACCTTCCCCGGTGGAGTTGTGCATGGGGTGTGTTTGGAACATTTTGTCACCAGCCGAGTCCAAAATTCAGCGATTCTCCATCTCAGCCCAGAAAGCAGGTAGAACAAGTTTTGTGGTGCCTTTCTCTTGCCTACCGGAGTAGTGTAAAAACTACCAACAGAACTCGTTTCTGGCACCTTCCCCGGTGGAGTTGTGCATGGGGTGTGTTTGGAACATTTTGTCACCAGCCGAGTCCAAAAGTCAGTGATTCCCCATCTCAGCCCAGAAAGCAGGTAGAACAAGTTTTGTGGTGCCTTTCAGCTGCCTACCGGGGTAGTGTAAAAACTACCAACAGAACTCGTTTCTGGCACCTTCCCCGGTGGAGTTGTGCATGGGGTGTGTTTGGAACATTTTGTCACCAGCCGAGTCCAAAATTCAGCCATTCCCCATCTCAGCCCAGAAAGCAGGTAGAACAAGTTTTGTGGTGCCTTTCAGCTGCCTACCGGGGTAGTGTAAAAACTACCAACAGAACTCGTTTCTGGCACCTTCCCCGGTGGAGGTGTGCATGGGGTGTGTTTGGAACATTTTGTCACCAGCCGAGTCCAAAATATAGCGATTCCCCATCTCACCCCGGAAAGCAGGTAGAACAAGTTTTGTGGTGCCTTTCAGCTGCCTACCGGGGTAGTGTAAAAACTACCAACAGAACTCGTTTCTGGCACCTTCCCCGGTGGAGTTGTGCATGGGGTGTGTTTGGAACATTTTGTCACCAGCCGAGTCCAAAATATAGCGATTCCCCATCTCAGCCCGGAAAGCAGGTAGAACAAGTTTTGTGGTGCCTTTCAGCTGCCTACCGGGGTAGTGTAAAAACTACCAACAGAACTCGTTTCTGGCACCTTCCCCGGTGGAGTTGTGCATGGGGTGTGTTTGGAACATTTTGTCACCAGCCAAGTCCAAAATTCAGCGATTCCCCATCTCAGCCCAGAAAGCAGGTAGAACAAGTTTTGTGGTGCCTTTCAGCTGCCTACCGGGGTAGTGTAAAAACTACCAACAGAACTCGTTTCTGGCACCTTCCCCGGTGGAGTTGTGCATGGGGTGTGTTTGGAACATTTTGTCACCAGCCGAGTCCAAAATTCAGCCGTTCCCCATCTCAGCCCGGAAAGCAGGTAGAACAAGTTTTGTGGTGCCTTTCAGCTGCCTACCGGGGTAGTGTAAAAACTACCAACAGAACTCGTTTCTGGCACCTTCCCCGGTGGAGTTGTGCATGGGGTGTGTTTGGAACATTTTGTCACCAGCCAAGTCCAAAATTCAGCGATTCCCCATCTCAGCCCAGAAAGCAGGTAGAACAAGTTTTGTGGTGCCTTTCAGCTGCCTACCGGGGTAGTGTAAAAACTACCAACAGAACTCGTTTCTGGCACCTTCCCCGGTGGAGTTGTGCATGGGGTGTGTTTGGAACATTTTGTCACCAGCCGAGTCCAAAATTCAGCCGTTCCCCATCTCAGCCCAGAAAGCAGGTAGAACAAGTTTTGTGGTGCCTTTCAGCTGCCTACCGGGGTAGTGTAAAAACTACCAACAGAACTCGTTTCTGGCACCTTCCCCGGTGGAGTTGTGCATGGGGTGTGTTTGGAACATTTTGTCACCAGCCGAGTCCAAAAGTCAGCGATTCCCCATCTCAGCCCGGAAAGCAGGTAGAACAAGTTTTGTGGTGCCTTTCAGCTGCCTACCGGGGTAGTGTAAAAACTACCAACAGAACTCGTTTCTGGCACCTTCCCCGGTGGAGTTGTGCATGGGGTGTGTTTGGAACATTTTGTCACCAGCCGAGTCCAAAATTCAGCGATTCCCCATCTCAGCCCAGAAAGCAGGTAGAACAAGTTTTGTGGTGCCTTTCAGCTGCCTACCGGGGTAGTGTAAAAACTACCAACAGAACTCGTTTCTGGCACCTTCCCCGGTGGAGTTGTGCATGGGGTGTGTTTGGAACATTTTGTCACCAGCCGAGTCCAAAAGTCAGCCGTTCCCCATCTCAGCCCAGAAAGCAGGTAGAACAACTTTTGTGGTGCCTTTCAGCTGCCTACCGGAGTAGTGTAAAAACTACCAACAGAACTCGTTTCTGGCACCTTCCCCGGTGGAGTTGTGCATGGGGTGTGTTTGGAACATTTTGTCACCAGCCGAGTCCAAAAGTCAGCGATTCCCCATCTCAGCCCAGAAAGCAGGTAGAACAAGTTTTGTGGTGCCTTTCAGCTGCCTACCGGGGTAGTGTAAAAACTACCAACAGAACTCGTTTCTGGCACCTTCCCCGGTGGAGTTGTGCATGGGGTGTGTTTGGAACATTTTGTCACCAGCCGAGTCCAAAATTCAGCGATTCCCCATCTCAGCCCAGAAAGCAGGTAGAACAAGTTTTGTGGTGCCTTTCAGCTGCCTACCGGGGTAGTGTAAAAACTACCAACAGAACTCGTTTCTGGCACCTTCCCCGGTGGAGTTGTGCATGGGGTGTGTTTGGAACATTTTGTCACCAGCCGAGTCCAAAATTCAGCCGTTCCCCATCTCAGCCCAGAAAGCAGGTAGAACAAGTTTTGTGGTGCCTTTCAGCTGCCTACCGGGGTAGTGTAAAAACTACCAACAGAACTCGTTTCTGGCACCTTCCCCGGTGGAGTTGTGCATGGGGTGTGTTTGGAACATTTTGTCACCAGCCGAGTCCAAAATTCAGCGATTCCCCATCTCAGCCCAGAAAGCAGGTAGAACAAGTTTTGTGGTGCCTTTCAGCTGCCTACCGGGGTAGTGTAAAAACTACCAACAGAACTCGTTTCTGGCACCTTCCCCGGTGGAGTTGTGCATGGGGTGTGTTTGGAACATTTTGTCACCAGCCGAGTCCAAAATTCAGCGATTCTCCATCTCAGCCCAGAAAGCAGGTAGAACAACTTTTGTGGTGCCTTTCAGCTGCCTACCGGGGTAGTGTAAAAACTACCAACAGAACTCGTTTCTGGCACCTTCCCCGGTGGAGTTGTGCATGGGGTGTGTTTGGAACATTTTGTCAGCAGCCAAGTCCAAAAGTCAGCGATTCCCCATCTCAGCCCAGAAAGCAGGTAGAACAAGTTTTGTGGTGCCTTTCAGCTGCCTACCGGGGTAGTGTAAAAACTACCAACAGAACTCGTTTCTGGCACCTTCCCCGGTGGAGTTGTGCATGGGGTGTGTTTGGAACATTTTGTCACCAGCCGAGTCCAAAATTCAGCCGTTCCCCATCTCAGCCCAGAAAGCAGGTAGAACAAGTTTTGTGGTGCCTTTCAGCTGCCTACCGGGGTAGTGTAAAAACTACCAACAGAACTCGTTTCTGGCACCTTCCCCGGTGGAGTTGTGCATGGGGTGTGTTTGGAACATTTTGTCACCAGCCGAGTCCAAAAGTCAGCGATTCCCCATCTCAGCCCAGAAAGCAGGTAGAACAAGTTTTGTGGTGCCTTTCAGCTGCCTACCGGGGTAGTGTAAAAACTACCAACAGAACTCGTTTCTGGCACCTTCCCCGGTGGAGTTGTGCATGGGGTGTGTTTGGAACATTTTGTCACCAGCCGAGTCCAAAAGTCAGCGATTCCCCATCTCAGCCCAGAAAGCAGGTAGAACAAGTTTTGTGGTGCCTTTCAGCTGCCTACCGGGGTAGTGTAAAAACTACCAACGGAACTCGTTTCTGGCACCTTCCCCGGTGGAGTTGTGCATGGGGTGTGTTTGGAACATTTTGTCACCAGCCGAGTCCAAAATTCAGCGATTCCCCATCTCAGCCCAGAAAGCAGGTAGAACAACTTTTGTGGTGCCTTTCAGCTGCCTACCGGGGTAGTGTAAAAACTACCAACAGAACTCGTTTCTGGCACCTTCCCCGGTGGAGTTGTGCATGGGGTATGTTTGGAACATTTTGTCACCAGCCGAGTCCAAAATTCAGCGATTCCCCATCTCAGCCCGGAAAGCAGGTAGAACAAGTTTTGTGGTGCCTTTCCGCTGCCTACCGGGGTAGTGTAAAAACTACCAACAGAACTCGTTTCTGGCACCTTCCCCGGTGGAGTTGTGCATGGGGTGTGTTTGGAACATTTTGTCAGCAGCCGAGTCCAAAAGTCAGCGATTCCCCATCTCAGCCCAGAAAGCAGGTAGAACAAGTTTTGTGGTGCCTTTCAGCTGCCTACCGGGGTAGTGTAAAAACTACCAACAGAACTCGTTTCTGGCACCTTCCCCGGTGGAGTTGTGCATGGGGTGTGTTTGGAACATTTTGTCACCAGCCGAGTCCAAAAGTCAGCGATTCCCCATCTCACCCCGGAAAGCAGGTAGAACAAGTTTTGTGGTGCCTTTCAGCTGCCTACCGGGGTAGTGTAAAAACTACCAACAGAACTCGTTTCTGGCACCTTCCCCGGTGGAGGTGTGCATGGGGTGTGTTTGGAACATTTTGTCACCAGCCGAGTCCAAAATTCAGCGATTCCCCATCTCAGCCCAGAAAGCAGGTAGAACAAGTTTTGTGGTGCCTTTCAGCTGCCTACCGGGGTAGTGTAAAAACTACCAACAGAACTCGTTTCTGGCACCTTCCCCGGTGGAGTTGTGCATGGGGTGTGTTTGGAACATTTTGTCACCAGCCGAGTCCAAAAGTCAGCGATTCCCCATCTCAGCCCAGAAAGCAGGTAGAACAAGTTTTGTGGTGCCTTTCAGCTGCCTACCGGGGTAGTGTAAAAACTACCAACAGAACTCGTTTCTGGCACCTTCCCCGGTGGAGGTGTGCATGGGGTGTGTTTGGAACATTTTGTCACCAGCCGAGTCCAAAAGTCAGCGATTCCCCATCTCAGCCCAGAAAGCAGGTAGAACAAGTTTTGTGGTGCCTTTCAGCTGCCTACCGGGGTAGTGTAAAAACTACCAACAGAACTCGTTTCTGGCACCTTCCCCGGTGGAGTTGTGCATGGGGTGTGTTTGGAACATTTTGTCACCAGCCGAGTCCAAAATTCAGCGATTCCCCATCTCAGCCCAGAAAGCAGGTAGAACAAGTTTTGTGGTGCCTTTCAGCTGCCTACCGGGGTAGTGTAAAAACTACCAACAGAACTCGTTTCTGGCACCTTCCCCGGTGGAGTTGTGCATGGGGTGTGTTTGGAACATTTTGTCACCAGCCGAGTCCAAAATTCAGCCGTTCCCCATCTCAGCCCAGAAAGCAGGTAGAACAAGTTTTGTGGTGCCTTTCAGCTGCCTACCGGGGTAGTGTAAAAACTACCAACAGAACTCGTTTCTGGCACCTTCCCCGGTGGAGGTGTGCATGGGGTGTGTTTGGAACATTTTGTCACCAGCCGAGTCCAAAATTCAGCGATTCCCCATCTCAGCCCAGAAAGCAGGTAGAACAAGTTTTGTGGTGCCTTTCAGCTGCCTACCGGGGTAGTGTAAAAACTACCAACAGAACTCGTTTCTGGCACCTTCCCCGGTGGAGTTGTGCATGGGGTGTGTTTGGAACATTTTGTCACCAGCCGAGTCCAAAAGTCAGCGATTCCCCATCTCAGCCCAGAAAGCAGGTAGAACAAGTTTTGTGGTGCCTTTCAGCTGCCTACCGGGGTAGTGTAAAAACTACCAACAGAACTCGTTTCTGGCACCTTCCCCGGTGGAGTTGTGCATGGGGTGTGTTTGGAACATTTTGTCACCAGCCGAGTCCAAAAGTCAGCGATTCCCCATCTCAGCCCAGAAAGCAGGTAGAACAAGTTTTGTGGTGCCTTTCAGCTGCCTACCGGGGTAGTGTAAAAACTACCAACAGAACTCGTTTCTGGCACCTTCCCCGATGGAGTTGTGCATGGGGTGTGTTTGGAACATTTTGTCACCAGCCGAGTCCAAAAGTCAGCGATTCCCCATCTCAGCCCAGAAAGCAGGTAGAACAAGTTTTGTGGTGCCTTTCAGCTGCCTACCGGGGTAGTGTAAAAACTACCAACAGAACTCGTTTCTGGCACCTTCCCCGGTGGAGTTGTGCATGGGGTGTGTTTGGAACATTTTGTCACCAGCCGAGTCCAAAAGTCAGCGATTCCCCATCTCAGCCCAGAAAGCAGGTAGAACAAGTTTTGTGGTGCCTTTCAGCTGCCTACCGGGGTAGTGTAAAAACTACCAACAGAACTCGTTTCTGGCACCTTCCCCGGTGGAGTTGTGCATGGGGTGTGTTTGGAACATTTTGTCACCAGCCGAGTCCAAAAGTCAGCGATTCCCCATCTCAGCCCAGAAAGCAGGTAGAACAAGTTTTGTGGTGCCTTTCAGCTGCCTACCGGGGTAGTGTAAAAACTACCAACAGAACTCGTTTCTGGCACCTTCCCCGGTGGAGGTGTGCATGGGGTGTGTTTGGAACATTTTGTCACCAGCCGAGTCCAAAAGTCAGCGATTCCCCATCTCAGCCCAGAAAGCAGGTAGAACAAGTTTTGTGGTGCCTTTCAGCTGCCTACCGGGGTAGTGTAAAAACTACCAACAGAACTCGTTTCTGGCACCTTCCCCGGTGGAGTTGTGCATGGGGTGTGTTTGGAACATTTTGTCACCAGCCGAGTCCAAAAGTCAGCGATTCCCCATCTCAGCCCAGAAAGCAGGTAGAACAAGTTTTGTGGTGCCTTTCAGCTGCCTACCGGGGTAGTGTAAAAACTACCAACAGAACTCGTTTCTGGCACCTTCCCCGGTGGAGTTGTGCATGGGGTGTGTTTGGAACATTTTGTCACCAGCCGAGTCCAAAAGTCAGCGATTCCCCATCTCAGCCCAGAAAGCAGGTAGAACAAGTTTTGTGGTGCCTTTCAGCTGCCTACCGGGGTAGTGTAAAAACTACCAACAGAACTCGTTTCTGGCACCTTCCCCGGTGGAGTTGTGCATGGGGTGTGTTTGGAACATTTTGTCACCAGCCGAGTCCAAAAGTCAGCGATTCCCCATCTCAGCCCAGAAAGCAGGTAGAACAAGTTTTGTGGTGCCTTTCAGCTGCCTACCGGGGTAGTGTAAAAACTACCAACAGAACTCGTTTCTGGCACCTTCCCCGGTGGAGTTGTGCATGGGGTGTGTTTGGAACATTTTGTCACCAGCCGAGTCCAAAATTCAGCGATTCCCCATCTCAGCCCAGAAAGCAGGTAGAACAAGTTTTGTGGTGCCTTTCAGCTGCCTACCGGGGTAGTGTAAAAACTACCAACAGAACTCGTTTCTGGCACCTTCCCCGGTGGAGGTGTGCATGGGGTGTGTTTGGAACATTTTGTCACCAGCCGAGTCCAAAATTCAGCGATTCCCCATCTCAGCCCAGAAAGCAGGTAGAACAAGTTTTGTGGTGCCTTTCAGCTGCCTACCGGGGTAGTGTAAAAACTACCAACAGAACTCGTTTCTGGCACCTTCCCCGGTGGAGTTGTGCATGGGGTGTGTTTGGAACATTTTGTCACCAGCCGAGTCCAAAAGTCAGCGATTCCCCATCTCAGCCCAGAAAGCAGGTAGAACAAGTTTTGTGGTGCCTTTCAGCTGCCTACCGGGGTAGTGTAAAAACTACCAACAGAACTCGTTTCTGGCACCTTCCCCGGTGGAGTTGTGCATGGGGTGTGTTTGGAACATTTTGTCACCAGCCGAGTCCAAAAGTCAGCGATTCCCCATCTCAGCCCAGAAAGCAGGTAGAACAAGTTTTGTGGTGCCTTTCAGCTGCCTACCGGGGTAGTGTAAAAACTACCAACAGAACTCGTTTCTGGCACCTTCCCCGGTGGAGTTGTGCATGGGGTGTGTTTGGAACATTTTGTCAGCAGCCGAGTCCAAAAGTCAGCGATTCCCCATCTCAGCCCAGAAAGCAGGTAGAACAAGTTTTGTGGTGCCTTTCAGCTGCCTACCGGGGTAGTGTAAAAACTACCAACAGAACTCGTTTCTGGCACCTTCCCCGGTGGAGTTGTGCATGGGGTGTGTTTGGAACATTTTGTCACCAGCCGAGTCCAAAAGTCAGCGATTCCCCATCTCAGCCCAGAAAGCAGGTAGAACAAGTTTTGTGGTGCCTTTCAGCTGCCTACCGGGGTAGTGTAAAAACTACCAACAGAACTCGTTTCTGGCACCTTCCCCGGTGGAGTTGTGCATGGGGTGTGTTTGGAACATTTTGTCACCAGCCGAGTCCAAAAGTCAGCGATTCCCCATCTCAGCCCAGAAAGCAGGTAGAACAAGTTTTGTGGTGCCTTTCAGCTGCCTACCGGGGTAGTGTAAAAACTACCAACAGAACTCGTTTCTGGCACCTTCCCCGGTGGAGTTGTGCATGGGGTGTGTTTGGAACATTTTGTCACCAGCCGAGTCCAAAAGTCAGCGATTCCCCATCTCAGCCCAGAAAGCAGGTAGAACAAGTTTTGTGGTGCCTTTCAGCTGCCTACCGGGGTAGTGTAAAAACTACCAACAGAACTCGTTTCTGGCACCTTCCCCGGTGGAGTTGTGCATGGGGTGTGTTTGGAACATTTTGTCACCAGCCGAGTCCAAAAGTCAGCGATTCCCCATCTCAGCCCGGAAAGCAGGTAGAACAAGTTTTGTGGTGCCTTTCAGCTGCCTACCGGGGTAGTGTAAAAAACTACCAACAGAACTCGTTTCTGGCACCTTCCCCGGTGGAGTTGTGCATGGGGTGTGTTTGGAACATTTTGTCACCAGCCGAGTCCAAAAGTCAGCGATTCCCCATCTCAGCCCAGAAAGCAGGTAGAACAAGTTTTGTGGTGCCTTTCAGCTGCCTACCGGGGTAGTGTAAAAACTACCAACAGAACTCGTTTCTGGCACCTTCCCCGGTGGAGTTGTGCATGGGGTGTGTTTGGAACATTTTGTCACCAGCCGAGTCCAAAATTCAGCGATTCCCCATCTCAGCCCAGAAAGCAGGTAGAACAAGTTTTGTGGTGCCTTTCAGCTGCCTACCGGGGTAGTGTAAAAACTACCAACAGAACTCGTTTCTGGCACCTTCCCCGGTGGAGGTGTGCATGGGGTGTGTTTGGAACATTTTGTCACCAGCCGAGTCCAAAATTCAGCGATTCCCCATCTCAGCCCAGAAAGCAGGTAGAACAAGTTTTGTGGTGCCTTTCAGCTGCCTACCGGGGTAGTGTAAAAACTACCAACAGAACTCGTTTCTGGCACCTTCCCCGATGGAGTTGTGCATGGGGTGTGTTTGGAACATTTTGTCACCAGCCGAGTCCAAAATTCAGCGATTCCCCATCTCAGCCCAGAAAGCAGGTAGAACAAGTTTTGTGGTGCCTTTCCGCTGCCTACCGGGGTAGTGTAAAAACTACCAACAGAACTCGTTTCTGGCACCTTCCCCGGTGGAGTTGTGCATGGGGTGTGTTTGGAACATTTTGTCAGCAGCCGAGTCCAAAATTCAGCGATTCCCCATCTCAGCCCAGAAAGCAGGTAGAACAAGTTTTGTGGTGCCTTTCAGCTGCCTACCGGGGTAGTGTAAAAACTACCAACAGAACTCGTTTCTGGCACCTTCCCCGGTGGAGTTGTGCATGGGGTGTGTTTGGAACATTTTGTCACCAGCCGAGTCCAAAATTCAGCGATTCCCCATCTCAGCCCAGAAAGCAGGTAGAACAAGTTTTGTGGTGCCTTTCAGCTGCCTACCGGGGTAGTGTAAAAACTACCAACAGAACTCGTTTCTGGCACCTTCCCCGGTGGAGGTGTGCATGGGGTGTGTTTGGAACATTTTGTCACCAGCCGAGTCCAAAAGTCAGCGATTCCCCATCTCAGCCCAGAAAAGCAGGTAGAACAAGTTTTGTGGTGCCTTTCAGCTGCCTACCGGGGTAGTGTAAAAACTACCAACAGAACTCGTTTCTGGCACCTTCCCGGTGGAGGTGTGCATGGGGTGTGTTTGGAACATTTTGTCACCAGCCGAGTCCAAAATTCAGCGATTCCCCATCTCAGCCCAGAAAGCAGGTAGAACAACTTTTGTGGTGCCTTTCTCTTGCCTACCGGGGTAGTGTAAAAACTACCAACAGAACTCGTTTCTGGCACCTTCCCCGGTGGAGGTGTGCATGGGGTGTGTTTGGAACAATTTGTCACCAGCCGAGTCCAAAATTCAGCGATTCCCCATCTCAGCCCAGAAAGCAGGTAGAACAGCTTTTGTGGTGCCTTTCTCTTGCCTACCGGGTAGTGTAAAAACTACCAACAGAACTCGTTTCTGGCACCTTCCCCGGTGGAGTTGTGCATGGGGTGTGTTTGGAACATTTTGTCACCAGCCGAGTCCAAAATTCAGCCGTTCCCCATCTCAGCCCAGAAAGCAGGTAGAACAACTTTTGTGGTGCCTTTCTCTTGCCTACCGGAGTAGTGTAAAAACTACCAACAGAACTCGTTTCTGGCACCTTCCCCGGTGGAGTTGTGCATGGGGTGTGTTTGGAACATTTTGTCACCAGCCGAGTCCAAAAGTCAGCGATTCCCCATCTCAGCCCAGAAAGCAGGTAGAACAAGTTTTGTGGTGCCTTTCAGCTGCCTACCGGGGTAGTGTAAAAACTACCAACAGAACTCGTTTCTGGCACCTTCCCCGGTGGAGGTGTGCATGGGGTGTGTTTGGAACATTTTGTCACCAGCCGAGTCCAAAATTCAGCGATTCCCCATCTCAGCCCAGAAAGCAGGTAGAACAAGTTTTGTGGTGCCTTTCAGCTGCCTACCGGGGTAGTGTAAAAACTACCAACAGAACTCGTTTCTGGCACCTTCCCCGGTGGAGTTGTGCATGGGGTGTGTTTGGAACATTTTGTCACCAGCCGAGTCCAAAATTCAGCGATTCCCCATCTCAGCCCAGAAAGCAGGTAGAACAAGTTTTGTGGTGCCTTTCAGCTGCCTACCGGGGTAGTGTAAAAACTACCAACAGAACTCGTTTCTGGCACCTTCCCCGGTGGAGTTGTGCATGGGGTGTGTTTGGAACATTTTGTCACCAGCCGAGTCCAAAAGTCAGCGATTCCCCATCTCAGCCCAGAAAGCAGGTAGAACAAGTTTTGTGGTGCCTTTCCGCTGCCTACCGGGGTACTGTAAAAACTACCAACAGAACTCGTTTCTGGCACCTTCCCCGGTGGAGGTGTGCATGGGGTGTGTTTGGAACATTTTGTCACCAGCCGAGTCCAAAAGTCAGCGATTCCCCATCTCAGCCCAGAAAGCAGGTAGAACAAGTTTTGTGGTGCCTTTCAGCTGCCTACCGGGGTAGTGTAAAAACTACCAACAGAACTCGTTTCTGGCACCTTCCCCGGTGGAGTTGTGCATGGGGTGTGTTTGGAACATTTTGTCACCAGCCGAGTCCAAAATTCAGCGATTCCCCATCTCAGCCCAGAAAGCAGGTAGAACAAGTTTTGTGGTGCCTTTCCGCTGCCTACCGGGGGTACTGTAAAAACTACCAACAGAACTCGTTTCTGGCACCTTCCCCCGGTGGAGTTGTGCATGGGGTGTGTTTGGAACATTTTGTCACCAGCCGAGTCCAAAAGTCAGCGATTCCCCATCTCAGCCCAGAAAGCAGGTAGAACAAGTTTTGTGGTGCCTTTCAGCTGCCTACCGGGGTAGTGTAAAAACTACCAACAGAACTCGTTTCTGGCACCTTCCCCGGTGGAGTTGTGCATGGGGTGTGTTTGGAACATTTTGTCACCAGCCGAGTCGAAAATTCAGCCGTTTCCCATCTCAGCCCAGAAAGCAGGTAGAACAAGTTTTGTGGTGCCTTTCAGCTGCCTACCGGGGTAGTGTAAAAACTACCAACAGAACTCGTTTCTGGCACCTTCCCCGGTGGAGTTGTGCATGGGGTGTGTTTGGAACATTTTGTCACCAGCCGAGTCCAAAATTCAGCGATTCCCCATCTCAGCCCAGAAAGCAGGTAGAACAACTTTTGTGGTGCCTTTCTCTTGCCTACCGGGGTAGTGTAAAAACTACCAACAGAACTCGTTTCTGGCACCTTCCCCGGTGGAGTTGTGCATGGGGTGTGTTTGGAACATTTTGTCACCAGCCGAGTCCAAAATTCAGCCGTTCCCCATCTCAGCCCAGAAAGCAGGTAGAACAACTTTTGTGGTGCCTTTCTCTTGCCTACCGGAGTAGTGTAAAAACTACCAACAGAACTCGTTTCTGGCACCTTCCCCAGTGGAGTTGTGCATGGGGTGTGTTTGGAACATTTTGTCACCAGCCGAGTCCAAAAGTCAGCGATTCCCCATCTCAGCCCAGAAAGCAGGTAGAACAAGTTTTGTGGTGCCTTTCAGCTGCCTACCGGGGTAGTGTAAAAACTACCAACAGAACTCGTTTCTGGCACCTTCCCCGGTGGAGTTGTGCATGGGGTGTGTTTGGAACATTTTGTCACCAGCCGAGTCCAAAAGTCAGCGATTCCCCATCTCAGCCCAGAAAGCAGGTAGAACAAGTTTTGTGGTGCCTTTCAGCTGCCTACCGGGGTAGTGTAAAAACTACCAACAGAACTCGTTTCTGGCACCTTCCCCGGTGGAGTTGTGCATGGGGTGTGTTTGGAACATTTTGTCACCAGCCAAGTCCAAAATTCAGCGATTCCCCATCTCAGCCCAGAAAGCAGGTAGAACAAGTTTTGTGGTGCCTTTCAGCTGCCTACCGGGGTAGTGTAAAAACTACCAACAGAACTCGTTTCTGGCACCTTCCCCGGTGGAGTTGTGCATGGGGTGTGTTTGGAACATTTTGTCACCAGCCGAGTCCAAAAGTCAGCGATTCCCCATCTCAGCCCAGAAAGCAGGTAGAACAAGTTTTGTGGTGCCTTTCAGCTGCCTACCGGGGTAGTGTAAAAACTACCAACAGAACTCGTTTCTGGCACCTTCCCCGCTGGAGGTGTGCATGGGGTGTGTTTGGAACATTTTGTCACCAGCCGAGTCCAAAAGTCAGCGATTCCCCATCTCAGCCCAGAAAGCAGGTAGAACAAGTTTTGTGGTGCCTTTCAGCTGCCTACCGGGGTAGTGTAAAAACTACCAACAGAACTCGTTTCTGGCACCTTCCCCGGTGGAGTTGTGCATGGGGTGTGTTTGGAACATTTTGTCACCAGCCGAGTCCAAAAGTCAGCGATTCCCCATCTCAGCCCAGAAAGCAGGTAGAACAAGTTTTGTGGTGCCTTTCAGCTGCCTACCGGGGTAGTGTAAAAACTACCAACAGAACTCGTTTCTGGCACCTTCCCCGGTGGAGTTGTGCATGGGGTGTGTTTGGAACATTTTGTCACCAGCCGAGTCCAAAAGTCAGCGATTCCCCATCTCAGCCCAGAAAGCAGGTAGAACAAGTTTTGTGGTGCCTTTCAGCTTCCTACCGGGGTAGTGTAAAAACTACCAACAGAACTCGTTTCTGGCACCTTCCCCGGTGGAGTTGTGCATGGGGTGTGTTTGGAACATTTTGTCACCAGCCGAGTCCAAAAGTCAGCGATTCCCCATCTCAGCCCAGAAAGCAGGTAGAACAAGTTTTGTGGTGCCTTTCAGCTGCCTACCGGGGTAGTGTAAAAACTACCAACAGAACTCGTTTCTGGCACCTTCCCCGGTGGAGTTGTGCATGGGGTGTGTTTGGAACATTTTGTCACCAGCCGAGTCGAAAATTCAGCCGTTCCCCATCTCAGCCCAGAAAGCAGGTAGAACAAGTTTTGTGGTGCCTTTCAGCTGCCTACCGGGGTAGTGTAAAAACTACCAACAGAACTCGTTTCTGGCACCTTCCCCGGTGGAGGTGTGCATGGGGTGTGTTTGGAACATTTTGTCACCAGCCGAGTCCAAAATTCAGCGATTCCCCATCTCAGCCCAGAAAGCAGGTAGAACAAGTTTTGTGGTGCCTTTCAGCTGCCTACCGGGGTAGTGTAAAAACTACCAACAGAACTCGTTTCTGGCACCTTCCCCGGTGGAGTTGTGCATGGGGTGTGTTTGGAACATTTTGTCACCAGCCGAGTCCAAAATTCAGCGATTCCCCATCTCAGCCCAGAAAGCAGGTAGAACAAGTTTTGTGGTGCCTTTCAGCTGCCTACCGGGGTAGTGTAAAAACTACCAACAGAACTCGTTTCTGGCACCTTCCCCGGTGGAGTTGTGCATGGGGTGTGTTTGGAACATTTTGTCACCAGCCGAGTCCAAAAGTCAGCGATTCCCCATCTCAGCCCAGAAAGCAGGTAGAACAAGTTTTGTGGTGCCTTTCAGCTGCCTACCGGGGTAGTGTAAAAACTACCAACAGAACTCGTTTCTGGCACCTTCCCCGGTGGAGTTGTGCATGGGGTGTGTTTGGAACATTTTGTCACCAGCCGAGTCCAAAATTCAGCGATTCCCCATCTCAGCCCAGAAAGCAGGTAGAACAACTTTTGTGGTGCCTTTCAGCTGCCTACCGGGGTAGTGTAAAAACTACCAACAGAACTCGTTTCTGGCACCTTCCCCGGTGGAGGTGTGCATGGGGTGTGTTTGGAACATTTTGTCACCAGCCGAGTCCAAAATTCAGCGATTCCCCATCTCAGCCCAGAAAGCAGGTAGAACAAGTTTTGTGGTGCCTTTCAGCTGCCTACCGGGGTAGTGTAAAAACTACCAACAGAACTCGTTTCTGGCACCTTCCCCGGTGGAGTTGTGCATGGGGTGTGTTTGGAACATTTTGTCACCAGCCGAGTCCAAAATTCAGCGATTCCCCATCTCAGCCCGGAAAGCAGGTAGAACAAGTTTTGTGGTGCCTTTCCGCTGCCTACCGGGGTAGTGTAAAAACTACCAACAGAACTCGTTTCTGGCACCTTCCCCGGTGGAGTTGTGCATGGGGTGTGTTTGGAACATTTTGTCAGCAGCCGAGTCCAAAATTCAGCGATTCCCCATCTCAGCCCAGAAAGCAGGTAGAACAAGTTTTGTGGTGCCTTTCAGCTGCCTACCGGGGTAGTGTAAAAACTACCAACAGAACTCGTTTCTGGCACCTTCCCCAGTGGAGTTGTGCATGGGGTGTGTTTGGAACATTTTGTCACCAGCCGAGTCCAAAAGTCAGCGATTCCCCATCTCAGCCCAGAAAGCAGGTAGAACAAGTTTTGTGGTGCCTTTCAGCTGCCTACCGGGGTAGTGTAAAAACTACCAACAGAACTCGTTTCTGGCACCTTCCCCGGTGGAGTTGTGCATGGGGTGTGTTTGGAACATTTTGTCACCAGCCGAGTCCAAAATTCAGCGATTCCCCATCTCAGCCCAGAAAGCAGGTAGAACAACTTTTGTGGTGCCTTTCAGCTGCCTACCGGGGTAGTGTAAAAACTACCAACAGAACTCGTTTCTGGCACCTTCCCCGGTGGAGGTGTGCATGGGGTGTGTTTGGAACATTTTGTCACCAGCCGAGTCCAAAATTCAGCGATTCCCCATCTCAGCCCAGAAAGCAGGTAGAACAAGTTTTGTGGTGCCTTTCAGCTGCCTACCGGGGTAGTGTAAAAACTACCAACAGAACTCGTTTCTGGCACCTTCCCCGGTGGAGTTGTGCATGGGGTGTGTTTGGAACATTTTGTCACCAGCCGAGTCCAAAATTCAGCGATTCCCCATCTCAGCCCGGAAAGCAGGTAGAACAAGTTTTGTGGTGCCTTTCCGCTGCCTACCGGGGTAGTGTAAAAACTACCAACAGAACTCGTTTCTGGCACCTTCCCCGGTGGAGTTGTGCATGGGGTGTGTTTGGAACATTTTGTCAGCAGCCGAGTCCAAAAGTCAGCGATTCCCCATCTCAGCCCAGAAAGCAGGTAGAACAAGTTTTGTGGTGCCTTTCAGCTGCCTACCGGGGTAGTGTAAAAACTACCAACAGAACTCGTTTCTGGCACCTTCCCCGGTGGAGTTGTGCATGGGGTGTGTTTGGAACATTTTGTCACCAGCCGAGTCCAAAATTCAGCGGTTCCCCATCTCAGCCCAGAAAGCAGGTAGAACAAGTTTTGTGGTGCCTTTCAGCTGCCTACCGGGGTAGTGTAAAAACTACCAACAGAACTCGTTTCTGGCACCTTCCCCGGTGGAGTTGTGCATGGGGTGTGTTTGGAACATTTTGTCACCAGCCGAGTCCAAAATTCAGCGATTCCCCATCTCAGCCCAGAAAGCAGGTAGAACAAGTTTTGTGGTGCCTTTCAGCTGCCTACCGGGGTAGTGTAAAAACTACCAACGGAACTCGTTTCTGGCACCTTCCCCGGTGGAGTTGTGCATGGGGTGTGTTTGGAACATTTTGTCACCAGCCGAGTCCAAAAGTCAGCCGTTCCCCATCTCAGCCCAGAAAGCAGGTAGAACAAGTTTTGTGGTGCCTTTCAGCTGCCTACCGGGGTAGTGTAAAAACTACCAACAGAACTCGTTTCTGGCACCTTCCCCGGTGGAGGTGTGCATGGGGTGTGTTTGGAACATTTTGTCACCAGCCGAGTCCAAAATTCAGCGATTCCCCATCTCAGCCCAGAAAGCAGGTAGAACAAGTTTTGTGGTGCCTTTCAGCTGCCTACCGGGGTAGTGTAAAAACTAACAACAGAACTCGTTTCTGGCACCTTCCCCGGTGGAGTTGTGCATGGGGTGTGTTTGGAACATTTTGTCACCAGCCGAGTCCAAAAGTCAGCGATTCCCCATCTCAGCCCAGAAAGCAGGTAGAACAAGTTTTGTGGTGCCTTTCAGCTGCCTACCGGGGTAGTGTAAAAACTACCAACAGAACTCGTTTCTGGCACCTTCCCCGGTGGAGTTGTGCATGGGGTGTGTTTGGAACATTTTGTCACCAGCCGAGTCCAAAAGTCAGCGATTCCCCATCTCAGCCCAGAAAGCAGGTAGAACAAGTTTTGTGGTGCCTTTCAGCTGCCTACCGGGGTAGTGTAAAAACTACCAACAGAACTCGTTTCTGGCACCTTCCCCGGTGGAGTTGTGCATGGGGTGTGTTTGGAACATTTTGTCACCAGCCGAGTCCAAAAGTCAGCGATTCCCCATCTCAGCCCAGAAAGCAGGTAGAACAAGTTTTGTGGTGCCTTTCAGCTGCCTACCGGGGTAGTGTAAAAACTACCAACAGAACTCGTTTCTGGCACCTTCCCCGGTGGAGTTGTGCATGGGGTGTGTTTGGAACATTTTGTCACCAGCCGAGTCCAAAAGTCAGCGATTCCCCATCTCAGCCCAGAAAGCAGGTAGAACAAGTTTTGTGGTGCCTTTCAGCTGCCTACCGGGGTAGTGTAAAAACTACCAACAGAACTCGTTTCTGGCACCTTCCCCGGTGGAGTTGTGCATGGGGTGTGTTTGGAACATTTTGTCACCAGCCGAGTCCAAAAGTCAGCGATTCCCCATCTCAGCCCAGAAAGCAGGTAGAACAAGTTTTGTGGTGCCTTTCAGCTGCCTACCGGGGTAGTGTAAAAACTACCAACAGAACTCGTTTCTGGCACCTTCCCCGGTGGAGTTGTGCATGGGGTGTGTTTGGAACATTTTGTCACCAGCCGAGTCCAAAAGTCAGCGATTCCCCATCTCAGCCCAGAAAGCAGGTAGAACAAGTTTTGTGGTGCCTTTCAGCTGCCTACCGGGGGTAGTGTAAAAACTACCAACAGAACTCGTTTCTGGCACCTTCCCCGGTGGAGTTGTGCATGGGGTGTGTTTGGAACATTTTGTCACCAGCCGAGTCCAAAATTCAGCGATTCCCCATCTCAGCCCAGAAAGCAGGTAGAACAAGTTTTGTGGTGCCTTTCAGCTGCCTACCGGGGTAGTGTAAAAACTACCAACAGAACTCGTTTCTGGCACCTTCCCCGGTGGAGTTGTGCATGGGGTGTGTTTGGAACATTTTGTCACCAGCCGAGTCCAAAATTCAGCGATTCCCCATCTCAGCCCAGAAAGCAGGTAGAACAAGTTTTGTGGTGCCTTTCAGCTGCCTACCGGGGTAGTGTAAAAACTACCAACAGAACTCGTTTCTGGCACCTTCCCCGGTGGAGTTGTGCATGGGGTGTGTTTGGAACATTTTGTCACCAGCCGAGTCCAAAATTCAGCCGTTCCCCATCTCAGCCCAGAAAGCAGGTAGAACAAGTTTTGTGGTGCCTTTCAGCTGCCTACCGGGGTAGTGTAAAAACTACCAACAGAACTCGTTTCTGGCACCTTCCCCGGTGGAGTTGTGCATGGGGTGTGTTTGGAACATTTTGTCACCAGCCGAGTCCAAAAGTCAGCGATTCCCCATCTCAGCCCAGAAAGCAGGTAGAACAAGTTTTGTGGTGCCTTTCAGCTGCCTACCGGGGTAGTGTAAAAACTACCAACAGAACTCGTTTCTGGCACCTTCCCCGGTGGAGTTGTGCATGGGGTGTGTTTGGAACATTTTGTCACCAGCCGAGTCCAAAAGTCAGCGATTCCCCATCTCAGCCCAGAAAGCAGGTAGAACAAGTTTTGTGGTGCCTTTCAGCTGCCTACCGGGGTAGTGTAAAAACTACCAACAGAACTCGTTTCTGGCACCTTCCCCGGTGGAGTTGTGCATGGGGTGTGTTTGGAACATTTTGTCACCAGCCGAGTCCAAAAGTCAGCGATTCCCCATCTCAGCCCAGAAAGCAGGTAGAACAAGTTTTGTGGTGCCTTTCAGCTGCCTACCGGGGTAGTGTAAAAACTACCAACAGAACTCGTTTCTGGCACCTTCCCCGGTGGAGTTGTGCATGGGGTGTGTTTGGAACATTTTGTCACCAGCCGAGTCCAAAATTCAGCGATTCCCCATCTCAGCCCAGAAAGCAGGTAGAACAAGTTTTGTGGTGCCTTTCAGCTGCCTACCGGGGTAGTGTAAAAACTACCAACAGAACTCGTTTCTGGCACCTTCCCCGGTGGAGTTGTGCATGGGGTGTGTTTGGAACATTTTGTCACCAGCCGAGTCCAAAATTCAGCCGTTCCCCATCTCAGCCCAGAAAGCAGGTAGAACAAGTTTTGTGGTGCCTTTCAGCTGCCTACCGGGGTAGTGTAAAAACTACCAACAGAACTCGTTTCTGGCACCTTCCCCGGTGGAGGTGTGCATGGGGTGTGTTTGGAACATTTTGTCACCAGCCGAGTCCAAAATTCAGCGATTCCCCATCTCAGCCCGGAAAGCAGGTAGAACAAGTTTTGTGGTGCCTTTCAGCTGCCTACCGGGGTAGTGTAAAAACTACCAACAGAACTCGTTTCTGGCACCTTCCCCGGTGGAGTTGTGCATGGGGTGTGTTTGGAACATTTTGTCACCAGCCGAGTCCAAAAGTCAGCGATTCCCCATCTCAGCCCAGAAAGCAGGTAGAACAAGTTTTGTGGTGCCTTTCAGCTGCCTACCGGGGTAGTGTAAAAACTACCAACAGAACTCGTTTCTGGCACCTTCCCCGGTGGAGTTGTGCATGGGGTGTGTTTGGAACATTTTGTCACCAGCCGAGTCCAAAATTCAGCGATTCCCCATCTCAGCCCAGAAAGCAGGTAGAACAAGTTTTGTGGTGCCTTTCCGCTGCCTACCGGGGTACTGTAAAAACTACCAACAGAACTCGTTTCTGGCACCTTCCCCGGTGGAGTTGTGCATGGGGTGTGTTTGGAACATTTTGTCACCAGCCGAGTCCAAAAGTCAGCGATTCCCCATCTCAGCCCAGAAAGCAGGTAGAACAAGTTTTGTGGTGCCTTTCAGCTGCCTACCGGGGTAGTGTAAAAACTACCAACAGAACTCGTTTCTGGCACCTTCCCCGGTGGAGTTGTGCATGGGGTGTGTTTGGAACATTTTGTCACCAGCCGAGTCGAAAATTCAGCCGTTTCCCATCTCAGCCCAGAAAGCAGGTAGAACAAGTTTTGTGGTGCCTTTCAGCTGCCTACCGGGGTAGTGTAAAAACTACCAACAGAACTCGTTTCTGGCACCTTCCCCGGTGGAGTTGTGCATGGGGTGTGTTTGGAACATTTTGTCACCAGCCGAGTCCAAAATTCAGCGATTCCCCATCTCAGCCCAGAAAGCAGGTAGAACAACTTTTGTGGTGCCTTTCTCTTGCCTACCGGGGTAGTGTAAAAACTACCAACAGAACTCGTTTCTGGCACCTTCCCCGGTGGAGTTGTGCATGGGGTGTGTTTGGAACATTTTGTCACCAGCCGAGTCCAAAATTCAGCCGTTCCCCATCTCAGCCCAGAAAGCAGGTAGAACAACTTTTGTGGTGCCTTTCTCTTGCCTACCGGAGTAGTGTAAAAACTACCAACAGAACTCGTTTCTGGCACCTTCCCCAGTGGAGTTGTGCATGGGGTGTGTTTGGAACATTTTGTCACCAGCCGAGTCCAAAAGTCAGCGATTCCCCATCTCAGCCCAGAAAGCAGGTAGAACAAGTTTTGTGGTGCCTTTCAGCTGCCTACCGGGGTAGTGTAAAAACTACCAACAGAACTCGTTTCTGGCACCTTCCCCGGTGGAGTTGTGCATGGGGTGTGTTTGGAACATTTTGTCACCAGCCGAGTCCAAAAGTCAGCGATTCCCCATCTCAGCCCAGAAAGCAGGTAGAACAAGTTTTGTGGTGCCTTTCAGCTGCCTACCGGGGTAGTGTAAAAACTACCAACAGAACTCGTTTCTGGCACCTTCCCCGGTGGAGTTGTGCATGGGGTGTGTTTGGAACATTTTGTCACCAGCCAAGTCCAAAATTCAGCGATTCCCCATCTCAGCCCAGAAAGCAGGTAGAACAAGTTTTGTGGTGCCTTTCAGCTGCCTACCGGGGTAGTGTAAAAACTACCAACAGAACTCGTTTCTGGCACCTTCCCCGGTGGAGTTGTGCATGGGGTGTGTTTGGAACATTTTGTCACCAGCCGAGTCCAAAAGTCAGCGATTCCCCATCTCAGCCCAGAAAGCAGGTAGAACAAGTTTTGTGGTGCCTTTCAGCTGCCTACCGGGGTAGTGTAAAAACTACCAACAGAACTCGTTTCTGGCACCTTCCCCGCTGGAGGTGTGCATGGGGTGTGTTTGGAACATTTTGTCACCAGCCGAGTCCAAAAGTCAGCGATTCCCCATCTCAGCCCAGAAAGCAGGTAGAACAAGTTTTGTGGTGCCTTTCAGCTGCCTACCGGGGTAGTGTAAAAACTACCAACAGAACTCGTTTCTGGCACCTTCCCCGGTGGAGTTGTGCATGGGGTGTGTTTGGAACATTTTGTCACCAGCCGAGTCCAAAAGTCAGCGATTCCCCATCTCAGCCCAGAAAGCAGGTAGAACAAGTTTTGTGGTGCCTTTCAGCTGCCTACCGGGGTAGTGTAAAAACTACCAACAGAACTCGTTTCTGGCACCTTCCCCGGTGGAGTTGTGCATGGGGTGTGTTTGGAACATTTTGTCACCAGCCGAGTCCAAAAGTCAGCGATTCCCCATCTCAGCCCAGAAAGCAGGTAGAACAAGTTTTGTGGTGCCTTTCAGCTTCCTACCGGGGTAGTGTAAAAACTACCAACAGAACTCGTTTCTGGCACCTTCCCCGGTGGAGTTGTGCATGGGGTGTGTTTGGAACATTTTGTCACCAGCCGAGTCCAAAAGTCAGCGATTCCCCATCTCAGCCCAGAAAGCAGGTAGAACAAGTTTTGTGGTGCCTTTCAGCTTCCTACCGGGGTAGTGTAAAAACTACCAACAGAACTCGTTTCTGGCACCTTCCCCGGTGGAGTTGTGCATGGGGTGTGTTTGGAACATTTTGTCACCAGCCGAGTCCAAAAGTCAGCGATTCCCCATCTCAGCCCAGAAAGCAGGTAGAACAAGTTTTGTGGTGCCTTTCAGCTGCCTACCGGGGTAGTGTAAAAACTACCAACAGAACTCGTTTCTGGCACCTTCCCCGGTGGAGTTGTGCATGGGGTGTGTTTGGAACATTTTGTCACCAGCCGAGTCGAAAATTCAGCCGTTCCCCATCTCAGCCCAGAAAGCAGGTAGAACAAGTTTTGTGGTGCCTTTCAGCTGCCTACCGGGGTAGTGTAAAAACTACCAACAGAACTCGTTTCTGGCACCTTCCCCGGTGGAGGTGTGCATGGGGTGTGTTTGGAACATTTTGTCACCAGCCGAGTCCAAAATTCAGCGATTCCCCATCTCAGCCCAGAAAGCAGGTAGAACAAGTTTTGTGGTGCCTTTCAGCTGCCTACCGGGGTAGTGTAAAAACTACCAACAGAACTCGTTTCTGGCACCTTCCCCGGTGGAGTTGTGCATGGGGTGTGTTTGGAACATTTTGTCACCAGCCGAGTCCAAAATTCAGCGATTCCCCATCTCAGCCCAGAAAGCAGGTAGAACAAGTTTTGTGGTGCCTTTCAGCTGCCTACCGGGGTAGTGTAAAAACTACCAACAGAACTCGTTTCTGGCACCTTCCCCGGTGGAGTTGTGCATGGGGTGTGTTTGGAACATTTTGTCACCAGCCGAGTCCAAAAGTCAGCGATTCCCCATCTCAGCCCAGAAAGCAGGTAGAACAAGTTTTGTGGTGCCTTTCAGCTGCCTACCGGGGTAGTGTAAAAACTACCAACAGAACTCGTTTCTGGCACCTTCCCCGGTGGAGTTGTGCATGGGGTGTGTTTGGAACATTTTGTCACCAGCCGAGTCCAAAATTCAGCGATTCCCCATCTCAGCCCAGAAAGCAGGTAGAACAACTTTTGTGGTGCCTTTCAGCTGCCTACCGGGGTAGTGTAAAAACTACCAACAGAACTCGTTTCTGGCACCTTCCCCGGTGGAGGTGTGCATGGGGTGTGTTTGGAACATTTTGTCACCAGCCGAGTCCAAAATTCAGCGATTCCCCATCTCAGCCCAGAAAGCAGGTAGAACAAGTTTTGTGGTGCCTTTCAGCTGCCTACCGGGGTAGTGTAAAAACTACCAACAGAACTCGTTTCTGGCACCTTCCCCGGTGGAGTTGTGCATGGGGTGTGTTTGGAACATTTTGTCACCAGCCGAGTCCAAAATTCAGCGATTCCCCATCTCAGCCCGGAAAGCAGGTAGAACAAGTTTTGTGGTGCCTTTCCGCTGCCTACCGGGGTAGTGTAAAAACTACCAACAGAACTCGTTTCTGGCACCTTCCCCGGTGGAGTTGTGCATGGGGTGTGTTTGGAACATTTTGTCAGCAGCCGAGTCCAAAATTCAGCGATTCCCCATCTCAGCCCAGAAAGCAGGTAGAACAAGTTTTGTGGTGCCTTTCAGCTGCCTACCGGGGTAGTGTAAAAACTACCAACAGAACTCGTTTCTGGCACCTTCCCCAGTGGAGTTGTGCATGGGGTGTGTTTGGAACATTTTGTCACCAGCCGAGTCCAAAAGTCAGCGATTCCCCATCTCAGCCCAGAAAGCAGGTAGAACAAGTTTTGTGGTGCCTTTCAGCTGCCTACCGGGGTAGTGTAAAAACTACCAACAGAACTCGTTTCTGGCACCTTCCCCGGTGGAGTTGTGCATGGGGTGTGTTTGGAACATTTTGTCACCAGCCGAGTCCAAAATTCAGCGATTCCCCATCTCAGCCCAGAAAGCAGGTAGAACAACTTTTGTGGTGCCTTTCAGCTGCCTACCGGGGTAGTGTAAAAACTACCAACAGAACTCGTTTCTGGCACCTTCCCCGGTGGAGGTGTGCATGGGGTGTGTTTGGAACATTTTGTCACCAGCCGAGTCCAAAATTCAGCGATTCCCCATCTCAGCCCAGAAAGCAGGTAGAACAAGTTTTGTGGTGCCTTTCAGCTGCCTACCGGGGTAGTGTAAAAACTACCAACAGAACTCGTTTCTGGCACCTTCCCCGGTGGAGTTGTGCATGGGGTGTGTTTGGAACATTTTGTCACCAGCCGAGTCCAAAATTCAGCGATTCCCCATCTCAGCCCGGAAAGCAGGTAGAACAAGTTTTGTGGTGCCTTTCCGCTGCCTACCGGGGTAGTGTAAAAACTACCAACAGAACTCGTTTCTGGCACCTTCCCCGGTGGAGTTGTGCATGGGGTGTGTTTGGAACATTTTGTCAGCAGCCGAGTCCAAAAGTCAGCGATTCCCCATCTCAGCCCAGAAAGCAGGTAGAACAAGTTTTGTGGTGCCTTTCAGCTGCCTACCGGGGTAGTGTAAAAACTACCAACAGAACTCGTTTCTGGCACCTTCCCCGGTGGAGTTGTGCATGGGGTGTGTTTGGAACATTTTGTCACCAGCCGAGTCCAAAATTCAGCGGTTCCCCATCTCAGCCCAGAAAGCAGGTAGAACAAGTTTTGTGGTGCCTTTCAGCTGCCTACCGGGGTAGTGTAAAAACTACCAACAGAACTCGTTTCTGGCACCTTCCCCGGTGGAGTTGTGCATGGGGTGTGTTTGGAACATTTTGTCACCAGCCGAGTCCAAAATTCAGCGATTCCCCATCTCAGCCCAGAAAGCAGGTAGAACAAGTTTTGTGGTGCCTTTCAGCTGCCTACCGGGGTAGTGTAAAAACTACCAACGGAACTCGTTTCTGGCACCTTCCCCGGTGGAGTTGTGCATGGGGTGTGTTTGGAACATTTTGTCACCAGCCGAGTCCAAAAGTCAGCCGTTCCCCATCTCAGCCCAGAAAGCAGGTAGAACAAGTTTTGTGGTGCCTTTCAGCTGCCTACCGGGGTAGTGTAAAAACTACCAACAGAACTCGTTTCTGGCACCTTCCCCGGTGGAGGTGTGCATGGGGTGTGTTTGGAACATTTTGTCACCAGCCGAGTCCAAAATTCAGCGATTCCCCATCTCAGCCCAGAAAGCAGGTAGAACAAGTTTTGTGGTGCCTTTCAGCTGCCTACCGGGGTAGTGTAAAAACTAACAACAGAACTCGTTTCTGGCACCTTCCCCGGTGGAGTTGTGCATGGGGTGTGTTTGGAACATTTTGTCACCAGCCGAGTCCAAAAGTCAGCGATTCCCCATCTCAGCCCAGAAAGCAGGTAGAACAAGTTTTGTGGTGCCTTTCAGCTGCCTACCGGGGTAGTGTAAAAACTACCAACAGAACTCGTTTCTGGCACCTTCCCCGGTGGAGTTGTGCATGGGGTGTGTTTGGAACATTTTGTCACCAGCCGAGTCCAAAAGTCAGCGATTCCCCATCTCAGCCCAGAAAGCAGGTAGAACAAGTTTTGTGGTGCCTTTCAGCTGCCTACCGGGGTAGTGTAAAAACTACCAACAGAACTCGTTTCTGGCACCTTCCCCGGTGGAGTTGTGCATGGGGTGTGTTTGGAACATTTTGTCACCAGCCGAGTCCAAAAGTCAGCGATTCCCCATCTCAGCCCAGAAAGCAGGTAGAACAAGTTTTGTGGTGCCTTTCAGCTGCCTACCGGGGTAGTGTAAAAACTACCAACAGAACTCGTTTCTGGCACCTTCCCCGGTGGAGTTGTGCATGGGGTGTGTTTGGAACATTTTGTCACCAGCCGAGTCCAAAAGTCAGCGATTCCCCATCTCAGCCCAGAAAGCAGGTAGAACAAGTTTTGTGGTGCCTTTCAGCTGCCTACCGGGGTAGTGTAAAAACTACCAACAGAACTCGTTTCTGGCACCTTCCCCGGTGGAGTTGTGCATGGGGTGTGTTTGGAACATTTTGTCACCAGCCGAGTCCAAAAGTCAGCGATTCCCCATCTCAGCCCAGAAAGCAGGTAGAACAAGTTTTGTGGTGCCTTTCAGCTGCCTACCGGGGTAGTGTAAAAACTACCAACAGAACTCGTTTCTGGCACCTTCCCCGGTGGAGTTGTGCATGGGGTGTGTTTGGAACATTTTGTCACCAGCCGAGTCCAAAAGTCAGCGATTCCCCATCTCAGCCCAGAAAGCAGGTAGAACAAGTTTTGTGGTGCCTTTCAGCTGCCTACCGGGGTAGTGTAAAAACTACCAACAGAACTCGTTTCTGGCACCTTCCCCGGTGGAGTTGTGCATGGGGTGTGTTTGGAACATTTTGTCACCAGCCGAGTCCAAAATTCAGCGATTCCCCATCTCAGCCCAGAAAGCAGGTAGAACAAGTTTTGTGGTGCCTTTCAGCTGCCTACCGGGGTAGTGTAAAAACTACCAACAGAACTCGTTTCTGGCACCTTCCCCGGTGGAGTTGTGCATGGGGTGTGTTTGGAACATTTTGTCACCAGCCGAGTCCAAAATTCAGCGATTCCCCATCTCAGCCCAGAAAGCAGGTAGAACAAGTTTTGTGGTGCCTTTCAGCTGCCTACCGGGGTAGTGTAAAAACTACCAACAGAACTCGTTTCTGGCACCTTCCCCGGTGGAGTTGTGCATGGGGTGTGTTTGGAACATTTTGTCACCAGCCGAGTCCAAAATTCAGCCGTTCCCCATCTCAGCCCAGAAAGCAGGTAGAACAAGTTTTGTGGTGCCTTTCAGCTGCCTACCGGGGTAGTGTAAAAACTACCAACAGAACTCGTTTCTGGCACCTTCCCCGGTGGAGTTGTGCATGGGGTGTGTTTGGAACATTTTGTCACCAGCCGAGTCCAAAAGTCAGCGATTCCCCATCTCAGCCCAGAAAGCAGGTAGAACAAGTTTTGTGGTGCCTTTCAGCTGCCTACCGGGGTAGTGTAAAAACTACCAACAGAACTCGTTTCTGGCACCTTCCCCGGTGGAGTTGTGCATGGGGTGTGTTTGGAACATTTTGTCACCAGCCGAGTCCAAAAGTCAGCGATTCCCCATCTCAGCCCAGAAAGCAGGTAGAACAAGTTTTGTGGTGCCTTTCAGCTGCCTACCGGGGTAGTGTAAAAACTACCAACAGAACTCGTTTCTGGCACCTTCCCCGGTGGAGTTGTGCATGGGGTGTGTTTGGAACATTTTGTCACCAGCCGAGTCCAAAAGTCAGCGATTCCCCATCTCAGCCCAGAAAGCAGGTAGAACAAGTTTTGTGGTGCCTTTCAGCTGCCTACCGGGGTAGTGTAAAAACTACCAACAGAACTCGTTTCTGGCACCTTCCCCGGTGGAGTTGTGCATGGGGTGTGTTTGGAACATTTTGTCACCAGCCGAGTCCAAAATTCAGCGATTCCCCATCTCAGCCCAGAAAGCAGGTAGAACAAGTTTTGTGGTGCCTTTCAGCTGCCTACCGGGGTAGTGTAAAAACTACCAACAGAACTCGTTTCTGGCACCTTCCCCGGTGGAGTTGTGCATGGGGTGTGTTTGGAACATTTTGTCACCAGCCGAGTCCAAAATTCAGCCGTTCCCCATCTCAGCCCAGAAAGCAGGTAGAACAAGTTTTGTGGTGCCTTTCAGCTGCCTACCGGGGTAGTGTAAAAACTACCAACAGAACTCGTTTCTGGCACCTTCCCCGGTGGAGGTGTGCATGGGGTGTGTTTGGAACATTTTGTCACCAGCCGAGTCCAAAATTCAGCGATTCCCCATCTCAGCCCAGAAAGCAGGTAGAACAAGTTTTGTGGTGCCTTTCAGCTGCCTACCGGGGTAGTGTAAAAACTACCAACAGAACTCGTTTCTGGCACCTTCCCCGGTGGAGTTGTGCATGGGGTGTGTTTGGAACATTTTGTCACCAGCCGAGTCCAAAAGTCAGCGATTCCCCATCTCAGCCCAGAAAGCAGGTAGAACAACTTTTGTGGTGCCTTTCAGCTGCCTACCGGGGTAGTGTAAAAACTACCAACAGAACTCGTTTCTGGCACCTTCCCCGGTGGAGTTGTGCATGGGGTGTGTTTGGAACATTTTGTCACCAGCCGAGTCCAAAAGTCAGCGATTCCCCATCTCAGCCCAGAAAGCAGGTAGAACAAGTTTTGTGGTGCCTTTCAGCTGCCTACCGGGGTAGTGTAAAAACTACCAACAGAACTCGTTTCTGGCACCTTCCCCGATGGAGTTGTGCATGGGGTGTGTTTGGAACATTTTGTCACCAGCCGAGTCCAAAAGTCAGCGATTCCCCATCTCAGCCCAGAAAGCAGGTAGAACAAGTTTTGTGGTGCCTTTCAGCTGCCTACCGGGGTAGTGTAAAAACTACCAACAGAACTCGTTTCTGGCACCTTCCCCGGTGGAGTTGTGCATGGGGTGTGTTTGGAACATTTTGTCAGCAGCCGAGTCCAAAAGTCAGCGATTCCCCATCTCAGCCCAGAAAGCAGGTAGAACAAGTTTTGTGGTGCCTTTCAGCTGCCTACCGGGGTAGTGTAAAAACTACCAACAGAACTCGTTTCTGGCACCTTCCCCGGTGGAGTTGTGCATGGGGTGTGTTTGGAACATTTTGTCACCAGCCGAGTCCAAAAGTCAGCGATTCCCCATCTCAGCCCAGAAAGCAGGTAGAACAAGTTTTGTTGTGCCTTTCAGCTGCCTACCGGGGTAGTGTAAAAACTACCAACAGAACTCGTTTCTGGCACCTTCCCCGGTGGAGTTGTGCATGGGGTGTGTTTGGAACATTTTGTCACCAGCCGAGTCCAAAATTCAGCGATTCCCCATCTCAGCCCAGAAAGCAGGTAGAACAAGTTTTGTGGTGCCTTTCAGCTGCCTACCGGGGTAGTGTAAAAACTACCAACAGAACTCGTTTCTGGCACCTTCCCCGGTGGAGTTGTGCATGGGGTGTGTTTGGAACATTTTGTCACCAGCCGAGTCCAAAATTCAGCCGTTCCCCATCTCAGCCCAGAAAGCAGGTAGAACAAGTTTTGTGGTGCCTTTCAGCTGCCTACCGGGGTAGTGTAAAAACTACCAACAGAACTCGTTTCTGGCACCTTCCCCGGTGGAGTTGTGCATGGGGTGTGTTTGGAACATTTTGTCACCAGCCGAGTCCAAAAGTCAGCGATTCCCCATCTCAGCCCAGAAAGCAGGTAGAACAAGTTTTGTGGTGCCTTTCAGCTGCCTACCGGGGTAGTGTAAAAACTACCAACAGAACTCGTTTCTGGCACCTTCCCCGGTGGAGTTGTGCATGGGGTGTGTTTGGAACATTTTGTCACCAGCCAAGTCCAAAATTCAGCGATTCCCCATCTCAGCCCAGAAAGCAGGTAGAACAAGTTTTGTGGTGCCTTTCAGCTGCCTACCGGGGTAGTGTAAAAACTACCAACAGAACTCGTTTCTGGCACCTTCCCCGGTGGAGTTGTGCATGGGGTGTGTTTGGAACATTTTGTCACCAGCCGAGTCCAAAATTCAGCGATTCCCCATCTCAGCCCAGAAAGCAGGTAGAACAAGTTTTGTGGTGCCTTTCAGCTGCCTACCGGGGTAGTGTAAAAACTACCAACAGAACTCGTTTCTGGCACCTTCCCCGGTGGAGTTGTGCATGGGGTGTGTTTGGAACATTTTGTCACCAGCCGAGTCCAAAATTCAGCGATTCCCCATCTCAGCCCAGAAAGCAGGTAGAACAAGTTTTGTGGTGCCTTTCCGCTGCCTACCGGGGTAGTGTAAAAACTACCAACAGAACTCGTTTCTGGCACCTTCCCCGGTGGAGTTGTGCATGGGGTGTGTTTGGAACATTTTGTCAGCAGCCGAGTCCAAAAGTCAGCGATTCCCCATCTCAGCCCAGAAAGCAGGTAGAACAAGTTTTGTGGTGCCTTTCAGCTGCCTACCGGGGTAGTGTAAAAACTACCAACAGAACTCGTTTCTGGCACCTTCCCCGGTGGAGTTGTGCATGGGGTGTGTTTGGAACATTTTGTCACCAGCCGAGTCCAAAAGTCAGCGATTCCCCATCTCAGCCCAGAAAGCAGGTAGAACAAGTTTTGTGGTGCCTTTCAGCTGCCTACCGGGGTAGTGTAAAAACTACCAACAGAACTCGTTTCTGGCACCTTCCCCGGTGGAGTTGTGCATGGGGTGTGTTTGGAACATTTTGTCACCAGCCGAGTCCAAAAGTCAGCGATTCCCCATCTCAGCCCAGAAAGCAGGTAGAACAAGTTTTGTGGTGCCTTTCAGCTGCCTACCGGGGTACTGTAAAAACTACCAACAGAACTCGTTTCTGGCACCTTCCCCGGTGGAGTTGTGCATGGGGTGTGTTTGGAACATTTTGTCACCAGCCGAGTCCAAAATATAGCGATTCCCCATCTCACCCCGGAAAGCAGGTAGAACAAGTTTTGTGGTGCCTTTCCGCTGCCTACCGGTGTAGTGTAAAAACTACCAACAGAACTCGTTTCTGGCACCTTCCCCGGTGGAGTTGTGCATGGGGTGTGTTTGGAACATTTTGTCACCAGCCGAGTCCAAAATTCAGCCGTTCCCCATCTCAGCCCAGAAAGCAGGTAGAACAAGTTTTGTGGTGCCTTTCAGCTGCCTACCGGGGTAGTGTAAAAACTACCAACAGAACTCGTTTCTGGCACCTTCCCCGGTGGAGTTGTGCATGGGGTGTGTTTGGAACATTTTGTCACCAGCCGAGTCCAAAATTCAGCCGTTCCCCATCTCAGCCCAGAAAGCAGGTAGAACAACTTTTGTGGTGCCTTTCAGCTGCCTACCGGGGTAGTGTAAAAACTACCAACAGAACTCGTTTCTGGCACCTTCCCCGGTGGAGGTGTGCATGGGGTGTGTTTGGAACATTTTGTCACCAGCCGAGTCCAAAATTCAGCGATTCTCCATCTCAGCCCAGAAAGCAGGTAGAACAACTTTTGTGGTGCCTTTCAGCTGCCTACCGGGGTAGTGTAAAAACTACCAACAGAACTCGTTTCTGGCACCTTCCCCGGTGGAGTTGTGCATGGGGTGTGTTTGGAACATTTTGTCAGCAGCCGAGTCCAAAAGTCAGCGATTCCCCATCTCAGCCCAGAAAGCAGGTAGAACAAGTTTTGTGGTGCCTTTCAGCTGCCTACCGGGGTAGTGTAAAAACTACCAACAGAACTCGTTTCTGGCACCTTCCCCGGTGGAGTTGTGCATGGGGTGTGTTTGGAACATTTTGTCACCAGCCGAGTCCAAAATTCAGCCGTTCCCCATCTCAGCCCAGAAAGCAGGTAGAACAACTTTTGTGGTGCCTTTCAGCTGCCTACCGGAGTAGTGTAAAAACTACCAACAGAACTCGTTTCTGGCACTTCCCCGGTGGAGTTGTGCATGGGGTGTGTTTGGAACATTTTGTCAGCAGCCGAGTCCAAAAGTCAGCGATTCCCCATCTCAGCCCAGAAAGCAGGTAGAACAAGTTTTGTGGTGCCTTTCAGCTGCCTACCGGGGTAGTGTAAAAACTACCAACAGAACTCGTTTCTGGCACCTTCCCCGGTGGAGTTGTGCATGGGGTGTGTTTGGAACATTTTGTCACCAGCCGAGTCCAAAAGTCAGCGATTCCCCATCTCAGCCCAGAAAGCAGGTAGAACAAGTTTTGTGGTGCCTTTCAGCTGCCTACCGGGGTAGTGTAAAAACTACCAACAGAACTCGTTTCTGGCACCTTCCCCGGTGGAGTTGTGCATGGGGTGTGTTTGGAACATTTTGTCACCAGCCGAGTCCAAAATTCAGCGATTCCCCATCTCAGCCCAGAAAGCAGGTAGAACAAGTTTTGTGGTGCCTTTCCGCTGCCTACCGGGGTACTGTAAAAACTACCAACAGAACTCGTTTCTGGCACCTTCCCCGGTGGAGTTGTGCATGGGGTGTGTTTGGAACATTTTGTCACCAGCCGAGTCCAAAATTCAGCGATTCCCCATCTCAGCCCAGAAAGCAGGTAGAACAAGTTTTGTGGTGCCTTTCAGCTGCCTACCGGGGTAGTGTAAAAACTACCAACAGAACTCGTTTCTGGCACCTTCCCCGGTGGAGGTGTGCATGGGGTGTGTTTGGAACATTTTGTCACCAGCCGAGTCCAAAATTCAGCGATTCCCCATCTCAGCCCAGAAAGCAGGTAGAACAAGTTTTGTGGTGCCTTTCAGCTGCCTACCGGGGTAGTGTAAAAACTACCAACAGAACTCGTTTCTGGCACCTTCCCCGGTGGAGTTGTGCATGGGGTGTGTTTGGAACATTTTGTCAGCAGCCGAGTCCAAAAGTCAGCGATTCCCCATCTCAGCCCAGAAAGCAGGTAGAACAAGTTTTGTGGTGCCTTTCAGCTGCCTACCGGGGTAGTGTAAAAACTACCAACAGAACTCGTTTCTGGCACCTTCCCCGGTGGAGTTGTGCATGGGGTGTGTTTGGAACATTTTGTCACCAGCCGAGTCCAAAAGTCAGCGATTCCCCATCTCAGCCCAGAAAGCAGGTAGAACAAGTTTTGTGGTGCCTTTCAGCTGCCTACCGGGGTAGTGTAAAAACTACCAACAGAACTCGTTTCTGGCACCTTCCCCGGTGGAGTTGTGCATGGGGTGTGTTTGGAACATTTTGTCACCAGCCGAGTCCAAAAGTCAGCGATTCCCCATCTCAGCCCAGAAAGCAGGTAGAACAAGTTTTGTGGTGCCTTTCAGCTGCCTACCGGGGTACTGTAAAAACTACCAACAGAACTCGTTTCTGGCACCTTCCCCGGTGGAGTTGTGCATGGGGTGTGTTTGGAACATTTTGTCACCAGCCGAGTCCAAAATATAGCGATTCCCCATCTCACCCCGGAAAGCAGGTAGAACAAGTTTTGTGGTGCCTTTCCGCTGCCTACCGGTGTAGTGTAAAAACTACCAACAGAACTCGTTTCTGGCACCTTCCCCGGTGGAGTTGTGCATGGGGTGTGTTTGGAACATTTTGTCACCAGCCGAGTCCAAAAGTCAGCCGTTCCCCATCTCAGCCCAGAAAGCAGGTAGAACAAGTTTTGTGGTGCCTTTCAGCTGCCTACCGGGGTAGTGTAAAAACTACCAACAGAACTCGTTTCTGGCACCTTCCCCGGTGGAGTTGTGCATGGGGTGTGTTTGGAACATTTTGTCACCAGCCGAGTCCAAAATTCAGCCGTTCCCCATCTCAGCCCAGAAAGCAGGTAGAACAACTTTTGTGGTGCCTTTCAGCTGCCTACCGGGGTAGTGTAAAAACTACCAACAGAACTCGTTTCTGGCACCTTCCCCGGTGGAGGTGTGCATGGGGTGTGTTTGGAACATTTTGTCACCAGCCGAGTCCAAAATTCAGCGATTCTCCATCTCAGCCCAGAAAGCAGGTAGAACAACTTTTGTGGTGCCTTTCAGCTGCCTACCGGGGTAGTGTAAAAACTACCAACAGAACTCGTTTCTGGCACCTTCCCCGGTGGAGTTGTGCATGGGGTGTGTTTGGAACATTTTGTCAGCAGCCGAGTCCAAAAGTCAGCGATTCCCCATCTCAGCCCAGAAAGCAGGTAGAACAAGTTTTGTGGTGCCTTTCAGCTGCCTACCGGGGTAGTGTAAAAACTACCAACAGAACTCGTTTCTGGCACCTTCCCCGGTGGAGTTGTGCATGGGGTGTGTTTGGAACATTTTGTCACCAGCCGAGTCCAAAATTCAGCCGTTCCCCATCTCAGCCCAGAAAGCAGGTAGAACAACTTTTGTGGTGCCTTTCAGCTGCCTACCGGAGTAGTGTAAAAACTACCAACAGAACTCGTTTCTGGCACTTCCCCGGTGGAGTTGTGCATGGGGTGTGTTTGGAACATTTTGTCAGCAGCCGAGTCCAAAAGTCAGCGATTCCCCATCTCAGCCCAGAAAGCAGGTAGAACAAGTTTTGTGGTGCCTTTCAGCTGCCTACCGGGGTAGTGTAAAAACTACCAACAGAACTCGTTTCTGGCACCTTCCCCGGTGGAGTTGTGCATGGGGTGTGTTTGGAACATTTTGTCACCAGCCGAGTCCAAAAGTCAGCGATTCCCCATCTCAGCCCAGAAAGCAGGTAGAACAAGTTTTGTGGTGCCTTTCAGCTGCCTACCGGGGTAGTGTAAAAACTACCAACAGAACTCGTTTCTGGCACCTTCCCCGGTGGAGTTGTGCATGGGGTGTGTTTGGAACATTTTGTCACCAGCCGAGTCCAAAATTCAGCGATTCCCCATCTCAGCCCAGAAAGCAGGTAGAACAAGTTTTGTGGTGCCTTTCCGCTGCCTACCGGGGTACTGTAAAAACTACCAACAGAACTCGTTTCTGGCACCTTCCCCGGTGGAGTTGTGCATGGGGTGTGTTTGGAACATTTTGTCACCAGCCGAGTCCAAAATTCAGCGATTCCCCATCTCAGCCCAGAAAGCAGGTAGAACAAGTTTTGTGGTGCCTTTCAGCTGCCTACCGGGGTAGTGTAAAAACTACCAACAGAACTCGTTTCTGGCACCTTCCCCGGTGGAGGTGTGCATGGGGTGTGTTTGGAACATTTTGTCACCAGCCGAGTCCAAAATTCAGCGATTCCCCATCTCAGCCCAGAAAGCAGGTAGAACAACTTTTGTGGTGCCTTTCAGCTGCCTACCGGGGTAGTGTAAAAACTACCAACAGAACTCGTTTCTGGCACCTTCCCCGGTGGAGGTGTGCATGGGGTGTGTTTGGAACATTTTGTCACCAGCCGAGTCCAAAATTCAGCGATTCCCCATCTCAGCCCAGAAAGCAGGTAGAACAACTTTTGTGGTGCCTTTCTCTTGCCTACCGGGGTAGTGTAAAAACTACCAACAGAACTCGTTTCTGGCACCTTCCCCGGTGGAGGTGTGCATGGGGTGTGTTTGGAACATTTTGTCACCAGCCGAGTCCAAAATTCAGCGATTCCCCATCTCAGCCCAGAAAGCAGGTAGAACAACTTTTGTGGTGCCTTTCTCTTGCCTACCGGGGTAGTGTAAAAACTACCAACAGAACTCGTTTCTGGCACCTTCCCCGGTGGAGTTGTGCATGGGGTGTGTTTGGAACATTTTGTCACCAGCCGAGTCCAAAATTCAGCCGTTCCCCATCTCAGTCCAGAAAGCAGGTAGAACAACTTTTGTGGTGCCTTTCAGCTGCCTACCGGGGTAGTGTAAAAACTACCAACAGAACTCGTTTCTGGCACCTTCCCCGGTGGAGTTGTGCATGGGGTGTGTTTGGAACATTTTGTCACCAGCCGAGTCCAAAAGTCAGCGATTCCCCATCTCAGCCCAGAAAGCAGGTAGAACAAGTTTTGTGGTGCCTTTCAGCTGCCTACCGGGGTAGTGTAAAAACTACCAACAGAACTCGTTTCTGGCACCTTCCCCGGTGGAGTTGTGCATGGGGTGTGTTTGGAACATTTTGTCACCAGCCGAGTCCAAAATTCAGCGATTCCCCATCTCAGCCCAGAAAGCAGGTAGAACAAGTTTTGTGGTGCCTTTCCGCTGCCTACCGGGGTAGTGTAAAAACTACCAACAGAACTCGTTTCTGGCACCTTCCCCGGTGGAGGTGTGCATGGGGTGTGTTTGGAACATTTTGCCACCAGCCGAGTCCAAAAGTCAGCGATTCCCCATCTCAGCCCAGAAAGCAGGTAGAACAAGTTTTGTGGTGCCTTTCAGCTGCCTACCGGGGTAGTGTAAAAACTACCAACAGAACTCGTTTCTGGCACCTTCCCCGGTGGAGTTGTGCATGGGGTGTGTTTGGAACATTTTGTCACCAGCCGAGTCCAAAATTCAGCGATTCCCCATCTCAGCCCAGAAAGCAGGTAGAACAAGTTTTGTTGTGCCTTTCAGCTGCCTACCGGGGTAGTGTAAAAACTACCAACAGAACTCGTTTCTGGCACCTTCCCCGGTGGAGTTGTGCATGGGGTGTGTTTGGAACATTTTGTCACCAGCCGAGTCCAAAAGTCAGCGATTCCCCATCTCAGCCCAGAAAGCAGGTAGAACAAGTTTTGTGGTGCCTTTCAGCTGCCTACCGGGGTAGTGTAAAAACTACCAACAGAACTCGTTTCTGGCACCTTCCCCGGTGGAGTTGTGCATGGGGTGTGTTTGGAACATTTTGTCACCAGCCGAGTCGAAAATTCAGCCGTTCCCCATCTCAGCCCAGAAAGCAGGTAGAACAAGTTTTGTGGTGCCTTTCAGCTGCCTACCGGGGTAGTGTAAAAACTACCAACAGAACTCGTTTCTGGCACCTTCCCCGGTGGAGTTGTGCATGGGGTGTGTTTGGAACATTTTGTCACCAGCCGAGTCCAAAATTCAGCGATTCCCCATCTCAGCCCAGAAAGCAGGTAGAACAACTTTTGTGGTGCCTTTCTCTTGCCTACCGGGGTAGTGTAAAAACTACCAACAGAACTCGTTTCTGGCACCTTCCCCGGTGGAGTTGTGCATGGGGTGTGTTTGGAACATTTTGTCACCAGCCGAGTCCAAAATTCAGCCGTTCCCCATCTCAGCCCAGAAAGCAGGTAGAACAACTTTTGTGGTGCCTTTCTCTTGCCTACCGGAGTAGTGTAAAAACTACCAACAGAACTCGTTTCTGGCACCTTCCCCGGTGGAGTTGTGCATGGGGTGTGTTTGGAACATTTTGTCACCAGCCGAGTCCAAAAGTCAGCGATTCCCCATCTCAGCCCAGAAAGCAGGTAGAACAAATTTTGTGGTGCCTTTCAGCTGCCTACCGGGGTAGTGTAAAAACTACCAACAGAACTCGTTTCTGGCACCTTCCCCGGTGGAGTTGTGCATGGGGTGTGTTTGGAACATTTTGTCACCAGCCGAGTCCAAAAGTCAGCGATTCCCCATCTCAGCCCAGAAAGCAGGTAGAACAAGTTTTGTGGTGCCTTTCAGCTGCCTACCGGGGTAGTGTAAAAACTACCAACAGAACTCGTTTCTGGCACCTTCCCCGGTGGAGTTGTGCATGGGGTGTGTTTGGAACATTTCGTCACCAGCCAAGTCCAAAATTCAGCGATTCCCCATCTCAGCCCAGAAAGCAGGTAGAACAAGTTTTGTGGTGCCTTTCAGCTGCCTACCGGGGTAGTGTAAAAACTACCAACAGAACTCGTTTCTGGCACCTTCCCCGGTGGAGTTGTGCATGGGGTGTGTTTGGAACATTTTGTCACCAGCCGAGTCCAAAAGTCAGCGATTCCCCATCTCAGCCCAGAAAGCAGGTAGAACAAGTTTTGTGGTGCCTTTCCGCTGCCTACCGGGGTAGTGTAAAAACTACCAACAGAACTCGTTTCTGGCACCTTCCCCGGTGGAGGTGTGCATGGGGTGTGTTTGGAACATTTTGTCACCAGCCGAGTCCAAAAGTCAGCGATTCCCCATCTCAGCCCAGAAAGCAGGTAGAACAAGTTTTGTGGTGCCTTTCAGCTGCCTACCGGGGTAGTGTAAAAACTACCAACAGAACTCGTTTCTGGCACCTTCCCCGGTGGAGTTGTGCATGGGGTGTGTTTGGAACATTTTGTCACCAGCCGAGTCCAAAAGTCAGCGATTCCCCATCTCAGCCCAGAAAGCAGGTAGAACAAGTTTTGTGGTGCCTTTCAGCTGCCTACCGGGGTAGTGTAAAAACTACCAACAGAACTCGTTTCTGGCACCTTCCCTGGTGGAGTTGTGCATGGGGTGTGTTTGGAACATTTTGTCACCAGCCGAGTCGAAAATTCAGCCGTTCCCCATCTCAGCCCAGAAAGCAGGTAGAACAAGTTTTGTGGTGCCTTTCAGCTGCCTACCGGGGTAGTGTAAAAACTACCAACAGAACTCGTTTCTGGCACCTTCCCCGGTGGAGTTGTGCATGGGGTGTGTTTGGAACATTTTGTCACCAGCCGAGTCCAAAATTCAGCGATTCCCCATCTCAGCCCAGAAAGCAGGTAGAACAAGTTTTGTGGTGCCTTTCAGCTGCCTACCGGGGTAGTGTAAAAACTACCAACAGAACTCGTTTCTGGCACCTTCCCCGGTGGAGTTGTGCATGGGGTGTGTTTGGAACATTTTGTCACCAGCCGAGTCCAAAATTCAGCCGTTCCCCATCTCAGCCCAGAAAGCAGGTAGAACAACTTTTGTGGTGCCTTTCTCTTGCCTACCGGAGTAGTGTAAAAACTACCAACAGAACTCGTTTCTGGCACCTTCCCCGGTGGAGTTGTGCATGGGGTGTGTTTGGAACATTTTGTCACCAGCCGAGTCCAAAAGTCAGCGATTCCCCATCTCAGCCCAGAAAGCAGGTAGAACAAGTTTTGTGGTGCCTTTCAGCTGCCTACCGGGGTAGTGTAAAAACTACCAACAGAACTCGTTTCTGGCACCTTCCCCGGTGGAGTTGTGCATGGGGTGTGTTTGGAACATTTTGTCACCAGCCGAGTCCAAAAGTCAGCGATTCCCCATCTCAGCCCAGAAAGCAGGTAGAACAAGTTTTGTGGTGCCTTTCAGCTGCCTACCGGGGTAGTGTAAAAACTACCAACAGAACTCGTTTCTGGCACCTTCCCCGGTGGAGTTGTGCATGGGGTGTGTTTGGAACATTTTGTCACCAGCCGAGTCCAAAAGTCAGCGATTCCCCATCTCAGCCCAGAAAGCAGGTAGAACAAGTTTTGTGGTGCCTTTCAGCTGCCTACCGGGGTAGTGTAAAAACTACCAACAGAACTCGTTTCTGGCACCTTCCCCGGTGGAGTTGTGCATGGGGTGTGTTTGGAACATTTTGTCACCAGCCGAGTCGAAAATTCAGCCGTTCCCCATCTCAGCCCAGAAAGCAGGTAGAACAAGTTTTGTGGTGCCTTTCAGCTGCCTACCGGGGTAGTGTAAAAACTACCAACAGAACTCGTTTCTGGCACCTTCCCCGGTGGAGGTGTGCATGGGGTGTGTTTGGAACATTTTGTCACCAGCCGAGTCCAAAATTCAGCGATTCCCCATCTCAGCCCAGAAAGCAGGTAGAACAAGTTTTGTGGTGCCTTTCAGCTGCCTACCGGGGTAGTGTAAAAACTACCAACAGAACTCGTTTCTGGCACCTTCCCCGGTGGAGTTGTGCATGGGGTGTGTTTGGAACATTTTGTCACCAGCCGAGTCCAAAAGTCAGCGATTCCCCATCTCAGCCCAGAAAGCAGGTAGAACAAGTTTTGTGGTGCCTTTCAGCTGCCTACCGGGGTAGTGTAAAAACTACCAACAGAACTCGTTTCTGGCACCTTCCCCGGTGGAGTTGTGCATGGGGTGTGTTTGGAACATTTTGTCACCAGCCGAGTCCAAAAGTCAGCGATTCCCCATCTCAGCCCAGAAAGCAGGTAGAACAAGTTTTGTGGTGCCTTTCAGCTGCCTACCGGGGTAGTGTAAAAACTACCAACAGAACTCGTTTCTGGCACCTTCCCCGGTGGAGTTGTGCATGGGGTGTGTTTGGAACATTTTGTCACCAGCCGAGTCCAAAATTCAGCCGTTCCCCATCTCAGCCCAGAAAGCAGGTAGAACAAGTTTTGTGGTGCCTTTCAGCTGCCTACCGGGGTAGTGTAAAAACTACCAACAGAACTCGTTTCTGGCACCTTCCCCGGTGGAGTTGTGCATGGGGTGTGTTTGGAACATTTTGTCACCAGCCGAGTCCAAAAGTCAGCGATTCCCCATCTCAGCCCAGAAAGCAGGTAGAACAAGTTTTGTGGTGCCTTTCAGCTGCCTACCGGGGTAGTGTAAAAACTACCAACAGAACTCGTTTCTGGCACCTTCCCCGGTGGAGTTGTGCATGGGGTGTGTTTGGAACATTTTGTCACCAGCCGAGTCCAAAATTCAGCGATTCCCCATCTCAGCCCAGAAAGCAGGTAGAACAAGTTTTGTGGTGCCTTTCAGCTGCCTACCGGGGTAGTGTAAAAACTACCAACAGAACTCGTTTCTGGCACCTTCCCCGGTGGAGTTGTGCATGGGGTGTGTTTGGAACATTTTGTCACCAGCCGAGTCCAAAATTCAGCGATTCCCCATCTCAGCCCAGAAAGCAGGTAGAACAAGTTTTGTGGTGCCTTTCAGCTGCCTACCGGGGTAGTGTAAAAACTACCAACAGAACTCGTTTCTGGCACCTTCCCCGGTGGAGTTGTGCATGGGGTGTGTTTGGAACATTTTGTCACCAGCCGAGTCCAAAAGTCAGCGATTCCCCATCTCAGCCCAGAAAGCAGGTAGAACAAGTTTTGTGGTGCCTTTCCGCTGCCTACCGGGGTAGTGTAAAAACTACCAACAGAACTCGTTTCTGGCACCTTCCCCGGTGGAGTTGTGCATGGGGTGTGTTTGGAACATTTTGTCACCAGCCGAGTCCAAAAGTCAGCGATTCCCCATCTCAGCCCAGAAAGCAGGTAGAACAAGTTTTGTGGTGCCTTTCAGCTGCCTACCGGGGTAGTGTAAAAACTACCAACAGAACTCGTTTCTGGCACCTTCCCCGGTGGAGTTGTGCATGGGGTGTGTTTGGAACATTTTGTCACCAGCCGAGTCCAAAAGTCAGCGATTCCCCATCTCAGCCCAGAAAGCAGGTAGAACAAGTTTTGTGGTGCCTTTCAGCTGCCTACCGGGGTAGTGTAAAAACTACCAACAGAACTCGTTTCTGGCACCTTCCCCGGTGGAGTTGTGCATGGGGTGTGTTTGGAACATTTTGTCACCAGCCGAGTCCAAAAGTCAGCGATTCCCCATCTCAGCCCAGAAAGCAGGTAGAACAACTTTTGTGGTGCCTTTCAGCTGCCTACCGGGGTAGTGTAAAAACTACCAACAGAACTCGTTTCTGGCACCTTCCCCGGTGGAGTTGTGCATGGGGTGTGTTTGGAACATTTTGTCACCAGCCGAGTCCAAAATATAGCGATTCCCCATCTCAGCCCAGAAAGCAGGTAGAACAAGTTTTGTGGTGCCTTTCAGCTGCCTACCGGGGTAGTGTAAAAACTACCAACAGAACTCGTTTCTGGCACCTTCCCCGGTGGAGTTGTGCATGGGGTGTGTTTGGAACATTTTGTCACCAGCCGAGTCCAAAATATAGCGATTCCCCATCTCAGCCCGGAAAGCAGGTAGAACAAGTTTTGTGGTGCCTTTCAGCTGCCTACCGGGGTAGTGTAAAAACTACCAACAGAACTCGTTTCTGGCACCTTCCCCGGTGGAGTTGTGCATGGGGTGTGTTTGGAACATTTTGTCACCAGCCGAGTCCAAAATTCAGCGATTCCCCATCTCAGCCCAGAAAGCAGGTAGAACAAGTTTTGTGGTGCCTTTCAGCTGCCTACCGGGGTAGTGTAAAAACTACCAACAGAACTCGTTTCTGGCACCTTCCCCGGTGGAGTTGTGCATGGGGTGTGTTTGGAACATTTTGTCACCAGCCGAGTCCAAAATTCAGCCGTTCCCCATCTCAGCCCAGAAAGCAGGTAGAACAACTTTTGTGGTGCCTTTCAGCTGCCTACCGGAGTAGTGTAAAAACTACCAACAGAACTCGTTTCTGGCACCTTCCCCGGTGGAGTTGTGCATGGGGTGTGTTTGGAACATTTTGTCACCAGCCGAGTCCAAAAGTCAGCGATTCCCCATCTCAGCCCAGAAAGCAGGTAGAACAAGTTTTGTGGTGCCTTTCAGCTGCCTACCGGGGTAGTGTAAAAACTACCAACAGAACTCGTTTCTGGCACCTTCCCCGGTGGAGTTGTGCATGGGGTGTGTTTGGAACATTTTGTCACCAGCCGAGTCCAAAATTCAGCCGTTCCCCATCTCAGCCCAGAAAGCAGGTAGAACAAGTTTTGTGGTGCCTTTCAGCTGCCTACCGGGGTAGTGTAAAAACTACCAACAGAACTCGTTTCTGGCACCTTCCCCGGTGGAGTTGTGCATGGGGTGTGTTTGGAACATTTTGTCACCAGACAAGTCCAAAATTCAGCGATTCCCCATCTCAGCCCAGAAAGCAGGTAGAACAAGTTTTGTGGTGCCTTTCAGCTGCCTACCGGGGTAGTGTAAAAACTACCAACAGAACTCGTTTCTGGCACCTTCCCCGGTGGAGTTGTGCATGGGGTGTGTTTGGAACATTTTGTCACCAGCCGAGTCCAAAAGTCAGCGATTCCCCATCTCAGCCCAGAAAGCAGGTAGAACAAGTTTTGTGGTGCCTTTCCGCTGCCTACCGGGGTAGTGTAAAAACTACCAACAGAACTCGTTTCTGGCACCTTCCCCGGTGGAGTTGTGCATGGGGTGTGTTTGGAACATTTTGTCACCAGCCGAGTCCAAAATTCAGCCGTTCCCCATCTCAGTCCAGAAAGCAGGTAGAACAACTTTTGTGGTGCCTTTCAGCTGCCTACCGGGGTAGTGTAAAAACTACCAACAGAACTCGTTTCTGGCACCTTCCCCGGTGGAGTTGTGCATGGGGTGTGTTTGGAACATTTTGTCACCAGCCGAGTCCAAAATTCAGCGATTCCCCATCTCAGCCCAGAAAGCAGGTAGAACAAGTTTTGTGGTGCCTTTCTCTTGCCTACCGGGGTAGTGTAAAAACTACCAACAGAACTCGTTTCTGGCACCTTCCCCGGTGGAGGTGTGCATGGGGTGTGTTTGGAACATTTTGTCACCAGCCGAGTCCAAAATTCAGCGATTCCCCATCTCAGCCCAGAAAGCAGGTAGAACAAGTTTTGTGGTGCCTTTCAGCTGCCTACCGGGGTAGTGTAAAAACTACCAACAGAACTCGTTTCTGGCACCTTCCCCGGTGGAGTTGTGCATGGGGTGTGTTTGGAACATTTTGTCACCAGCCGAGTCCAAAATTCAGCGATTCCCCATCTCAGCCCAGAAAGCAGGTAGAACAACTTTTGTGGTGCCTTTCTCTTGCCTACCGGGGTGTGTAAAAACTACCAACAGAACTCGTTTCTGGCACCTTCCCCGGTGGAGTTGTGCATGGGGTGTGTTTGGAACATTTTGTCACCAGCCGAGTCCAAAATTCAGCGATTCCCCATCTCAGCCCAGAAAGCAGGTAGAACATGTTTTGTGGTGCCTTTCAGCTGCCTACCGGGGTACTGTAAAAACTACCAACAGAACTCGTTTCTGGCACCTTCCCCGGTGGAGTTGTGCATGGGGTGTGTTTGGAACATTTTGTCAGCAGCCGAGTCCAAAATTCAGCGATTCCCCATCTCAGCCCAGAAAGCAGGTAGAACAACTTTTGTGGTGCCTTTCAGCTGCCTACCGGGGTACTGTAAAAACTACCAACAGAACTCGTTTCTGGCACCTTCCCCGGTGGAGTTGTGCATGGGGTGTGTTTGGAACATTTTGTCACCAGCCGAGTCCAAAATTCAGCGATTCCCCATCTCAGCCCAGAAAGCAGGTAGAACAAGTTTTGTGGTGCCTTTCCGCTGCCTACCGGGGTAGTGTAAAAACTACCAACAGAACTCGTTTCTGGCACCTTCCCCGGTGGAGGTGTGCATGGGGTGTGTTTGGAACATTTTGTCACCAGCCGAGTCCAAAATTCAGCCATTCCCCATCTCAGCCCAGAAAGCAGGTAGAACAAGTTTTGTGGTGCCTTTCAGCTGCCTACCGGGGTAGTGTAAAAACTACCAACAGAACTCGTTTCTGGCACCTTCCCCGGTGGAGGTGTGCATGGGGTGTGTTTGGAACATTTTGTCACCAGCCGAGTCCAAAATTCAGCGATTCCCCATCTCAGCCCAGAAAGCAGGTAGAACAACTTTTGTGGTGCCTTTCTCTTGCCTACCGGGGTAGTGTAAAAACTACCAACAGAACTCGTTTCTGGCACCTTCCCCGGTGGAGGTGTGCATGGGGTGTGTTTGGAACATTTTGTCACCAGCCGAGTCCAAAAGTCAGCGATTCCCCATCTCAGCCCAGAAAGCAGGTAGAACAAGTTTTGTGGTGCCTTTCTCTTGCCTACCGGGGTAGTGTAAAAACTACCAACAGAACTCGTTTCTGGCACCTTCCCCGGTGGAGTTGTGCATGGGGTGTGTTTGGAACATTTTGTCAGCAGCCGAGTCCAAAATTCAGCGATTCCCCATCTCAGCCCAGAAAGCAGGTAGAACAAGTTTTGTGGTGCCTTTCAGCTGCCTACCGGGGTAGTGTAAAAACTACCAACAGAACTCGTTTCTGGCACCTTCCCCGGTGGAGTTGTGCATGGGGTGTGTTTGGAACATTTTGTCACCAGCCGAGTCCAAAATTCAGCGATTCCCCATCTCAGCCCAGAAAGCAGGTAGAACAAGTTTTGTGGTGCCTTTCAGCTGCCTACCGGGGTAGTGTAAAAACTACCAACAGAACTCGTTTCTGGCACCTTCCCCGGTGGAGGTGTGCATGGGGTGTGTTTGGAACATTTTGTCACCAGCCGAGTCCAAAATTCAGCGATTCCCCATCTCAGCCCAGAAAGCAGGTAGAACAAGTTTTGTGGTGCCTTTCAGCTGCCTACCGGGGTAGTGTAAAAACTACCAACAGAACTCGTTTCTGGCACCTTCCCCGGTGGAGGTGTGCATGGGGTGTGTTTGGAACATTTTGTCACCAGCCGAGTCCAAAATTCAGCGATTCCCCATCTCAGCCCAGAAAGCAGGTAGAACAACTTTTGTGGTGCCTTTCTCTTGCCTACCGGGGTAGTGTAAAAACTACCAACAGAACTCGTTTCTGGCACCTTCCCCGGTGGAGGTGTGCATGGGGTGTGTTTGGAACATTTTGTCACCAGCCGAGTCCAAAAGTCAGCGATTCCCCATCTCAGCCCAGAAAGCAGGTAGAACAAGTTTTGTGGTGCCTTTCTCTTGCCTACCGGGGTAGTGTAAAAACTACCAACAGAACTCGTTTCTGGCACCTTCCCCGGTGGAGTTGTGCATGGGGTGTGTTTGGAACATTTTGTCACCAGCCGAGTCCAAAATTCAGCGATTCCCCATCTCAGCCCAGAAAGCAGGTAGAACAAGTTTTGTTGTGCCTTTCTCTTGCCTACCGGGGTAGTGTAAAAACTACCAACAGAACTCGTTTCTGGCACCTTCCCCAGTGGAGTTGTGCATGGGGTGTGTTTGGAACATTTTGTCACCAGCCGAGTCTAAAATTCAGCCGTTCCCCATCTCAGCCCAGAAAGCAGGTAGAACAACTTTTGTGGTGCCTTTCAGCTGCCTACCGGGGTAGTGTAAAAACTACCAACAGAACTCGTTTCTGGCACCTTCCCCGGTGGAGGTGTGCATGGGGTGTGTTTGGAACATTTTGTCACCAGCCGAGTCCAAAATTCAGCGATTCCCCATCTCAGCCCAGAAAGCAGGTAGAACAAGTTTTGTGGTGCCTTTCTCTTGCCTACCGGGGTAGTGTAAAAACTACCAACAGAACTCGTTTCTGGCACCTTCCCCGGTGGAGTTGTGCATGGGGTGTGTTTGGAACATTTTGTCACCAGCCGATTCCAAAATTCAGCGATTCCCCATCTCAGCCCAGAAAGCAGGTAGAACATGTTTTGTGGTGCCTTTCAGCTGCCTACCGGGGCAGTGTAAAAACTACCAACAGAACTCGTTTCTGGCACCTTCCCCGGTGGAGTTGTGCATGGGGTGTGTTTGGAACATTTTGTCAGCAGCCGAGTCCAAAATTCAGCGATTCCCCATCTCAGCCCAGAAAGCAGGTAGAACAAGTTTTGTGGTGCCTTTCAGCTGCCTACCGGGGTAGTGTAAAAACTACCAACAGAACTCGTTTCTGGCACCTTCCCCGGTGGAGTTGTGCATGGGGTGTGTTTGGAACATTTTGTCACCAGCCGAGTCCAAAATTCAGCGATTCCCCATCTCAGCCCAGAAAGCAGGTAGAACAAGTTTTGTGGTGCCTTTCAGCTGCCTACCGGGGTAGTGTAAAAACTACCAACAGAACTCGTTTCTGGCACCTTCCCCGGTGGAGTTGTGCATGGGGTGTGTTTGGAACATTTTGTCACCAGCCGAGTCCAAAATTCAGCCGTTCCCCATCTCAGCCCAGAAAGCAGGTAGAACAAGTTTTGTGGTGCCTTTCTCTTGCCTACCGGGGTAGTGTAAAAACTACCAACAGAACTCGTTTCTGGCACCTTCCCCGGTGGAGGTGTGCATGGGGTGTGTTTGGAACATTTTGTCACCAGCCGAGTCCAAAATTCAGCGATTCTCCATCTCAGCCCAGAAAGCAGGTAGAACAACTTTTGTGGTGCCTTTCTCTTGCCTACCGGGGTAGTGTAAAAACTACCAACAGAACTCGTTTCTGGCACCTTCCCCGGTGGAGTTGTGCATGGGGTGTGTTTGGAACATTTTGTCAGCAGCCGAGTCCAAAATTCAGCGATTCCCCATCTCAGCCCAGAAAGCAGGTAGAACAAGTTTTGTGGTGCCTTTCAGCTGCCTACCGGGGTAGTGTAAAAACTACCAACAGAACTCGTTTCTGGCACCTTCCCCGGTGGAGTTGTGCATGGGGTGTGTTTGGAACATTTTGTCACCAGCCGAGTCCAAAACTCAGCGATTCTCCATCTCAGCCCAGAAAGCAGGTAGAACAAGTTTTGTGGTGCCTTTCAGCTGCCTACCGGGGTAGTGTAAAAACTACCAACAGAACTCGTTTCTGGCACCTTCCCCGGTGGAGTTGTGCATGGGGTGTGTTTGGAACATTTTGTCACCAGCCGAGTCCAAAATTCAGCGATTCCCCATCTCAGCCCAGAAAGCATGTAGAACAAGTTTTGTGGTGCCTTTCAGCTGCCTACTGGGGTAGTGTAAAAACTACCAACAGAACTCGTTTCTGGCACCTTCCCCGGTGGAGTTGTGCATGGGGTGTGTTTGGAACATTTTGTCACCAGCCGAGTCCAAAAGTCAGCGATTCCCCATCTCAGCCCAGAAAGCAGGTAGAACAAGTTTTGTGGTGCCTTTCCGCTGCCTACCGGGGTAGTGTAAAAACTACCAACAGAACTCGTTTCTGGCACCTTCCCCGGTGGAGTTGTGCATGGGGTGTGTTTGGAACATTTTGTCACCAGCCGAGTCCAAAATTCAGCCGTTCCCCATCTCAGCCCAGAAAGCAGGTAGAACAACTTTTGCGGTGCCTTTCAGCTGCCTACCGGGGTAGTGTAAAAACTACCAACAGAACTCGTTTCTGGCACCTTCCCCGGTGGAGGTGTGCATGGGGTGTGTTTGGAACATTTTGTCACCAGCCGAGTCCAAAATTCAGCCGTTCCCCATCTCAGCCCAGAAAGCAGGTAGAACAAGTTTTGTGGTGCCTTTCAGCTGCCTACCGGGGTAGTGTAAAAACTACCAACAGAACTCGTTTCTGGCACCTTCCCCGGTGGAGTTGTGCATGGGGTGTGTTTGGAACATTTTGTCAGCAGCCGAGTCCAAAATTCAGCGATTCCCCATCTCAGCCCAGAAAGCAGGTAGAACAACTTTTGTGGTGCCTTTCTCTTGCCTACCGGGGTAGTGTAAAAACTACCAACAGAACTCGTTTCTGGCACCTTCCCCGGTGGAGGTGTGCATGGGGTGTGTTTGGAACATTTTGTCACCAGCCGAGTCCAAAATTCAGCGATTCCCCATCTCAGCCCAGAAAGCAGGTAGAACAACTTTTGTGGTGCCTTTCTCTTGCCTACCGGGGTAGTGTAAAAACTACCAACAGAACTCGTTTCTGGCACCTTCCCCGGTGGAGTTGTGCATGGGGTGTGTTTGGAACATTTTGTCACCAGCCGAGTCCAAAATTCAGCGATTCCCCATCTCAGCCCAGAAAGCAGGTAGAACATGTTTTGTGGTGCCTTTCAGCTGCCTACCGGGGTACTGTAAAAACTACCAACAGAACTCGTTTCTGGCACCTTCCCCGGTGGAGTTGTGCATGGGGTGTGTTTGGAACATTTTGTCACCAGCCGAGTCCAAAAGTCAGCGATTCCCCATCTCAGCCCAGAAAGCAGGTAGAACAAGTTTTGTGGTGCCTTTCAGCTGCCTACCGGGGTAGTGTAAAAACTACCAACAGAACTCGTTTCTGGCACCTTCCCCGGTGGAGTTGTGCATGGGGTGTGTTTGGAACATTTTGTCACCAGCCGAGTCCAAAATTCAGCCGTTCCCCATCTCAGCCCAGAAAGCAGGTAGAACAAGTTTTGTGGTGCCTTTCAGCTGCCTACCGGGGTAGTGTAAAAACTACCAACAGAACTCGTTTCTGGCACCTTCCCCGGTGGAGTTGTGCATGGGGTGTGTTTGGAACAATTTGTCACCAGCCGAGTCCAAAATTCAGCGATTCCCCATCTCAGCCCAGAAAGCAGGTAGAACAACTTTTGTGGTGCCTTTCAGCTGCCTACCGGGGTAGTGTAAAAACTACCAACAGAACTCGTTTCTGGCACCTTCCCCGGTGGAGGTGTGCATGGGGTGTGTTTGGAACATTTTGTCACCAGCCGAGTCCAAAAGTCAGCGATTCCCCATCTCAGCCCAGAAAGCAGGTAGAACAACTTTTGTGGTGCCTTTCTCCTGCCTACCGGGGTAGTGTAAAAACTACCAACAGAACTCGTTTCTGGCACCTTCCCCGGTGGAGGTGTGCATGGGGTGTGTTTGGAACATTTTGTCACCAGCCGAGTCCAAAAGTCAGCGATTCCCCATCTCAGCCCAGAAAGCAGGTAGAACAAGTTTTGTGGTGCCTTTCTCTTGCCTACCGGGGTAGTGTAAAAACTACCAACAGAACTCGTTTCTGGCACCTTCCCCGGTGGAGTTGTGCATGGGGTGTGTTTGGAACATTTTGTCACCAGCCGAGTCCAAAATTCAGCGATTCCCCATCTCAGCCCAGAAAGCAGGTAGAACAAGTTTTGTGGTGCCTTTCTCTTGCCTACCGGGGTAGTGTAAAAACTACCAACAGAACTCGTTTCTGGCACCTTCCCCGGTGGAGTTGTGCATGGGGTGTGTTTGGAACATTTTGTCACCAGCCGAGTCCAAAATTCAGCGATTCCCCATCTCAGCCCAGAAAGCAGGTAGAACAACTTTTGTGGTGCCTTTCTCTTGCCTACCGGGGTAGTGTAAAAACTACCAACAGAACTCGTTTCTGGCACCTTCCCCGGTGGAGGTGTGCATGGGGTGTGTTTGGAACATTTTGTCACCAGCCGAGTCCAAAATTCAGCGATTCCCCATCTCAGCCCAGAAAGCAGGTAGAACAACTTTTGTGGTGCCTTTCTCTTGCCTACCGGGGTAGTGTAAAAACTACCAACAGAACTCGTTTCTGGCACCTTCCCCGGTGGAGTTGTGCATGGGGTGTGTTTGGAACATTTTGTCACCAGCCGAGTCCAAAATTCAGCGATTCCCCATCTCAGCCCAGAAAGCAGGTAGAACATGTTTTGTGGTGCCTTTCAGCTGCCTACCGGGGTACTGTAAAAACTACCAACAGAACTCGTTTCTGGCACCTTCCCCGGTGGAGTTGTGCATGGGGTGTGTTTGGAACATTTTGTCACCAGCCGAGTCCAAAAGTCAGCGATTCCCCATCTCAGCCCAGAAAGCAGGTAGAACAAGTTTTGTGGTGCCTTTCAGCTGCCTACCGGGGTAGTGTAAAAACTACCAACAGAACTCGTTTCTGGCACCTTCCCCGGTGGAGTTGTGCATGGGGTGTGTTTGGAACATTTTGTCACCAGCCGAGTCCAAAAGTCAGCTGTTCCCCATCTCAGCCCAGAAAGCAGGTAGAACAAGTTTTGTGGTGCCTTTCAGCTGCCTACCGGGGTAGTGTAAAAACTACCAACAGAACTCGTTTCTGGCACCTTCCCCGGTGGAGGTGTGCATGGGGTGTGTTTGGAACATTTTGTCACCAGCCGAGTCCAAAATTCAGCGATTCCCCATCTCAGCCCAGAAAGCAGGTAGAACAACTTTTGTGGTGCCTTTCAGCTGCCTACCGGGGTAGTGTAAAAACTACCAACAGAACTCGTTTCTGGCACCTTCCCCGGTGGAGGTGTGCATGGGGTGTGTTTGGAACATTTTGTCACCAGCCGAGTCCAAAATTCAGCGATTCCCCATCTCAGCCCAGAAAGCAGGTAGAACAACTTTTGTGGTGCCTTTCTCCTGCCTACCGGGGTACTGTAAAAACTACCAACAGAACTCGTTTCTGGCACCTTCCCCGGTGGAGTTGTGCATGGGGTGTGTTTGGAACATTTTGTCACCAGCCGAGTCCAAAAGTCAGCGATTCCCCATCTCAGCCCAGAAAGCAGGTAGAACAAGTTTTGTGGTGCCTTTCAGCTGCCTACCGGGGTAGTGTAAAAACTACCAACAGAACTCGTTTCTGGCACCTTCCCCGGTGGAGTTGTGCATGGGGTGTGTTTGGAACATTTTGTCACCAGCCGAGTCCAAAATTCAGCCATTCCCCATCTCAGCCCAGAAAGCAGGTAGAACAAGTTTTGTGGTGCCTTTCAGCTGCCTACCGGGGTAGTGTAAAAACTACCAACAGAACTCGTTTCTGGCACCTTCCCCGGTGGAGGTGTGCATGGGGTGTGTTTGGAACATTTTGTCACCAGCCGAGTCCAAAATTCAGCGATTCCCCATCTCAGCCCAGAAAGCAGGTAGAACAACTTTTGTGGTGCCTTTCAGCTGCCTACCGGGGTAGTGTAAAAACTACCAACAGAACTCGTTTCTGGCACCTTCCCCGGTGGAGGTGTGCATGGGGTGTGTTTGGAACATTTTGTCACCAGCCGAGTCCAAAAGTCAGCGATTCCCCATCTCAGCCCAGAAAGCAGGTAGAACAAGTTTTGTGGTGCCTTTCAGCTGCCTACCGGGGTAGTGTAAAAACTACCAACAGAACTCGTTTCTGGCACCTTCCCCGGTGGAGGTGTGCATGGGGTGTGTTTGGAACATTTTGTCACCAGCCGAGTCCAAAAGTCAGCGATTCCCCATCTCAGCCCAGAAAGCAGGTAGAACAAGTTTTGTGGTGCCTTTCTCTTGCCTACCGGGGTAGTGTAAAAACTACCAACAGAACTCGTTTCTGGCACCTTCCCCGGTGGAGTTGTGCATGGGGTGTGTTTGGAACATTTTGTCACCAGCCGAGTCCAAAATTCAGCGATTCCCCATCTCAGCCCAGAAAGCAGGTAGAACAAGTTTTGTGGTGCCTTTCAGCTGCCTACCGGGGTAGTGTAAAAACTACCAACAGAACTCGTTTCTGGCACCTTCCCCGGTGGAGTTGTGCATGGGGTGTGTTTGGAACATTTTGTCACCAGCCGAGTCCAAAAGTCAGCGATTCCCCATCTCAGCCCAGAAAGCAGGTAGAACAAGTTTTGTGGTGCCTTTCAGCTGCCTACCGGGGTAGTGTAAAAACTACCAACAGAACTCGTTTCTGGCACCTTCCCCGGTGGAGTTGTGCATGGGGTGTGTTTGGAACATTTTGTCACCAGCCGAGTCCAAAAGTCAGCGATTCCCCATCTCAGCCCAGAAAGCAGGTAGAACAAGTTTTGTGGTGCCTTTCAGCTGCCTACCGGGGTAGTGTAAAAACTACCAACAGAACTCGTTTCTGGCACCTTCCCCGGTGGAGTTGTGCATGGGGTGTGTTTGGAACATTTTGTCACCAGCCGAGTCCAAAATTCAGCGATTCCCCATCTCAGCCCAGAAAGCAGGTAGAACAAGTTTTGTGGTGCCTTTCAGCTGCCTACCGGGGTAGTGTAAAAACTACCAACAGAACTCGTTTCTGGCACCTTCCCCGGTGGAGTTGTGCATGGGGTGTGTTTGGAACATTTTGTCACCAGCCGAGTCCAAAAGTCAGCGATTCCCCATCTCAGCCCAGAAAGCAGGTAGAACAAGTTTTGTGGTGCCTTTCAGCTGCCTACCGGGGTAGTGTAAAAACTACCAACAGAACTCGTTTCTGGCACCTTCCCCGGTGGAGTTGTGCATGGGGTGTGTTTGGAACATTTTGTCAGCAGCCGAGTCCAAAAGTCAGCGATTCCCCATCTCAGCCCAGAAAGCAGGTAGAACAAGTTTTGTGGTGCCTTTCAGCTGCCTACCGGGGTAGTGTAAAAACTACCAACAGAACTCGTTTCTGGCACCTTCCCCGGTGGAGGTGTGCATGGGGTGTGTTTGGAACATTTTGTCACCAGCCGAGTCCAAAAGTCAGCGATTCCCCATCTCAGCCCAGAAAGCAGGTAGAACAAGTTTTGTGGTGCCTTTCAGCTGCCTACCGGGGTAGTGTAAAAACTACCAACAGAACTCGTTTCTGGCACCTTCCCCGGTGGAGTTGTGCATGGGGTGTGTTTGGAACATTTTGTCACCAGCCGAGTCCAAAATTCAGCGATTCCCCATCTCAGCCCAGAAAGCAGGTAGAACAAGTTTTGTGGTGCCTTTCAGCTGCCTACCGGGGTAGTGTAAAAACTACCAACAGAACTCGTTTCTGGCACCTTCCCCGGTGGAGTTCTGCATGGGGTGTGTTTGGAACATTTTGTCACCAGCCGAGTCCAAAATTCAGCGATTCCCCATCTCAGCCCAGAAAGCAGGTAGAACAAGTTTTGTGGTGCCTTTCAGCTGCCTACCGGGGTAGTGTAAAAACTACCAACAGAACTCGTTTCTGGCACCTTCCCCGGTGGAGTTGTGCATGGGGTGTGTTTGGAACATTTTGTCAGCAGCCGAGTCCAAAAGTCAGCGATTCCCCATCTCAGCCCAGAAAGCAGGTAGAACAAGTTTTGTGGTGCCTTTCAGCTGCCTACCGGGGTAGTGTAAAAACTACCAACAGAACTCGTTTCTGGCACCTTCCCCGGTGGAGTTGTGCATGGGGTGTGTTTGGAACATTTTGTCACCAGCCGAGTCCAAAAGTCAGCGATTCCCCATCTCAGCCCAGAAAGCAGGTAGAACAAGTTTTGTGGTGCCTTTCAGCTGCCTACCGGGGTAGTGTAAAAACTACCAACAGAACTCGTTTCTGGCACCTTCCCCGGTGGAGTTGTGCATGGGGTGTGTTTGGAACATTTTGTCACCAGCCGAGTCCAAAATTCAGCGATTCCCCATCTCAGCCCAGAAAGCAGGTAGAACAAGTTTTGTGGTGCCTTTCAGCTGCCTACCGGGGTAGTGTAAAAACTACCAACAGAACTCGTTTCTGGCACCTTCCCCGGTGGAGTTGTGCATGGGGTGTGTTTGGAACATTTTGTCACCAGCCGAGTCCAAAAGTCAGCGATTCCCCATCTCAGCCCAGAAAGCAGGTAGAACAAGTTTTGTGGTGCCTTTCAGCTGCCTACCGGGGTAGTGTAAAAACTACCAACAGAACTCGTTTCTGGCACCTTCCCCGGTGGAGTTGTGCATGGGGTGTGTTTGGAACATTTTGTCACCAGCCGAGTCCAAAATTCAGCGATTCCCCATCTCAGCCCAGAAAGCAGGTAGAACAAGTTTTGTGGTGCCTTTCAGCTGCCTACCGGGGTAGTGTAAAAACTACCAACAGAACTCGTTTCTGGCACCTTCCCCGGTGGAGTTCTGCATGGGGTGTGTTTGGAACATTTTGTCACCAGCCGAGTCCAAAATTCAGCGATTCCCCATCTCAGCCCAGAAAGCAGGTAGAACAAGTTTTGTGGTGCCTTTCTCTTGCCTACCGGGGTAGTGTAAAAACTACCAACAGAACTCGTTTCTGGCACCTTCCCCGGTGGAGGTGTGCATGGGGTGTGTTTGGAACATTTTGTCACCAGCCGAGTCCAAAAGTCAGCGATTCCCCATCTCAGCCCAGAAAGCAGGTAGAACAACTTTTGTGGTGCCTTTCAGCTGCCTACCGGGGTAGTGTAAAAACTACCAACAGAACTCGTTTCTGGCACCTTCCCCGGTGGAGGTGTGCATGGGGTGTGTTTGGAACATTTTGTCACCAGCCGAGTCCAAAAGTCAGCGATTCCCCATCTCAGCCCAGAAAGCAGGTAGAACAAGTTTTGTGGTGCCTTTCAGCTGCCTACCGGGGTAGTGTAAAAACTACCAACAGAACTCGTTTCTGGCACCTTCCCCGGTGGAGGTGTGCATGGGGTGTGTTTGGAACATTTTGTCACCAGCCGAGTCCAAAAGTCAGCGATTCCCCATCTCAGCCCAGAAAGCAGGTAGAACAAGTTTTGTGGTGCCTTTCTCTTGCCTACCGGGGTAGTGTAAAAACTACCAACAGAACTCGTTTCTGGCACCTTCCCCGGTGGAGTTGTGCATGGGGTGTGTTTGGAACATTTTGTCACCAGCCGAGTCCAAAATTCAGCGATTCCCCATCTCAGCCCAGAAAGCAGGTAGAACAAGTTTTGTGGTGCCTTTCAGCTGCCTACCGGGGTAGTGTAAAAACTACCAACAGAACTCGTTTCTGGCACCTTCCCCGGTGGAGTTGTGCATGGGGTGTGTTTGGAACATTTTGTCACCAGCCGAGTCCAAAAGTCAGCGATTCCCCATCTCAGCCCAGAAAGCAGGTAGAACAAGTTTTGTGGTGCCTTTCAGCTGCCTACCGGGGTAGTGTAAAAACTACCAACAGAACTCGTTTCTGGCACCTTCCCCGGTGGAGTTGTGCATGGGGTGTGTTTGGAACATTTTGTCACCAGCCGAGTCCAAAAGTCAGCGATTCCCCATCTCAGCCCAGAAAGCAGGTAGAACAAGTTTTGTGGTGCCTTTCAGCTGCCTACCGGGGTAGTGTAAAAACTACCAACAGAACTCGTTTCTGGCACCTTCCCCGGTGGAGTTGTGCATGGGGTGTGTTTGGAACATTTTGTCACCAGCCGAGTCCAAAATTCAGCGATTCCCCATCTCAGCCCAGAAAGCAGGTAGAACAAGTTTTGTGGTGCCTTTCAGCTGCCTACCGGGGTAGTGTAAAAACTACCAACAGAACTCGTTTCTGGCACCTTCCCCGGTGGAGTTGTGCATGGGGTGTGTTTGGAACATTTTGTCACCAGCCGAGTCCAAAAGTCAGCGATTCCCCATCTCAGCCCAGAAAGCAGGTAGAACAAGTTTTGTGGTGCCTTTCAGCTGCCTACCGGGGTAGTGTAAAAACTACCAACAGAACTCGTTTCTGGCACCTTCCCCGGTGGAGTTGTGCATGGGGTGTGTTTGGAACATTTTGTCAGCAGCCGAGTCCAAAAGTCAGCGATTCCCCATCTCAGCCCAGAAAGCAGGTAGAACAAGTTTTGTGGTGCCTTTCAGCTGCCTACCGGGGTAGTGTAAAAACTACCAACAGAACTCGTTTCTGGCACCTTCCCCGGTGGAGGTGTGCATGGGGTGTGGTTTGGAACATTTTGTCACCAGCCGAGTCCAAAAGTCAGCGATTCCCCATCTCAGCCCAGAAAGCAGGTAGAACAAGTTTTGTGGTGCCTTTCAGCTGCCTACCGGGGTAGTGTAAAAACTACCAACGAACTCGTTTCTGGCACCTTCCCCGGTGGAGTTGTGCATGGGGTGTGTTTGGAACATTTTGTCACCAGCCGAGTCCAAAATTCAGCGATTCCCCATCTCAGCCCAGAAAGCAGGTAGAACAAGTTTTGTGGTGCCTTTCAGCTGCCTACCGGGGTAGTGTAAAAACTACCAACAGAACTCGTTTCTGGCACCTTCCCCGGTGGAGTTCTGCATGGGGTGTGTTTGGAACATTTTGTCACCAGCCGAGTCCAAAATTCAGCGATTCCCCATCTCAGCCCAGAAAGCAGGTAGAACAAGTTTTGTGGTGCCTTTCAGCTGCCTACCGGGGTAGTGTAAAAACTACCAACAGAACTCGTTTCTGGCACCTTCCCCGGTGGAGTTGTGCATGGGGTGTGTTTGGAACATTTTGTCAGCAGCCGAGTCCAAAAGTCAGCGATTCCCCATCTCAGCCCAGAAAGCAGGTAGAACAAGTTTTGTGGTGCCTTTCAGCTGCCTACCGGGGTAGTGTAAAAACTACCAACAGAACTCGTTTCTGGCACCTTCCCCGGTGGAGTTGTGCATGGGGTGTGTTTGGAACATTTTGTCACCAGCCGAGTCCAAAAGTCAGCGATTCCCCATCTCAGCCCAGAAAGCAGGTAGAACAAGTTTTGTGGTGCCTTTCAGCTGCCTACCGGGGTAGTGTAAAAACTACCAACAGAACTCGTTTCTGGCACCTTCCCCGGTGGAGTTGTGCATGGGGTGTGTTTGGAACATTTTGTCACCAGCCGAGTCCAAAATTCAGCGATTCCCCATCTCAGCCCAGAAAGCAGGTAGAACAAGTTTTGTGGTGCCTTTCAGCTGCCTACCGGGGTAGTGTAAAAACTACCAACAGAACTCGTTTCTGGCACCTTCCCCGGTGGAGTTGTGCATGGGGTGTGTTTGGAACATTTTGTCACCAGCCGAGTCCAAAAGTCAGCGATTCCCCATCTCAGCCCAGAAAGCAGGTAGAACAAGTTTTGTGGTGCCTTTCAGCTGCCTACCGGGGTAGTGTAAAAACTACCAACAGAACTCGTTTCTGGCACCTTCCCCGGTGGAGTTGTGCATGGGGTGTGTTTGGAACATTTTGTCACCAGCCGAGTCCAAAATTCAGCGATTCCCCATCTCAGCCCAGAAAGCAGGTAGAACAAGTTTTGTGGTGCCTTTCAGCTGCCTACCGGGGTAGTGTAAAAACTACCAACAGAACTCGTTTCTGGCACCTTCCCCGGTGGAGTTCTGCATGGGGTGTGTTTGGAACATTTTGTCACCAGCCGAGTCCAAAATTCAGCGATTCCCCATCTCAGCCCAGAAAGCAGGTAGAACAAGTTTTGTGGTGCCTTTCTCTTGCCTACCGGGGTAGTGTAAAAACTACCAACAGAACTCGTTTCTGGCACCTTCCCCGGTGGAGGTGTGCATGGGGTGTGTTTGGAACATTTTGTCACCAGCCGAGTCCAAAAGTCAGCGATTCCCCATCTCAGCCCAGAAAGCAGGTAGAACAAGTTTTGTGGTGCCTTTCAGCTGCCTACCGGGGTAGTGTAAAAACTACCAACAGAACTCGTTTCTGGCACCTTCCCCGGTGGAGTTGTGCATGGGGTGTGTTTGGAACATTTTGTCACCAGCCGAGTCCAAAATTCAGCGATTCCCCATCTCAGCCCAGAAAGCAGGTAGAACAAGTTTTGTGGTGCCTTTCAGCTGCCTACCGGGGTAGTGTAAAAACTACCAACAGAACTCGTTTCTGGCACCTTCCCCGGTGGAGTTGTGCATGGGGTGTGTTTGGAACATTTTGTCACCAGCCGAGTCCAAAAGTCAGCGATTCCCCATCTCAGCCCAGAAAGCAGGTAGAACAAGTTTTGTGGTGCCTTTCAGCTGCCTACCGGGGTAGTGTAAAAACTACCAACAGAACTCGTTTCTGGCACCTTCCCCGGTGGAGTTGTGCATGGGGTGTGTTTGGAACATTTTGTCACCAGCCGAGTCCAAAAGTCAGCGATTCCCCATCTCAGCCCAGAAAGCAGGTAGAACAAGTTTTGTGGTGCCTTTCAGCTGCCTACCGGGGTAGTGTAAAAACTACCAACAGAACTCGTTTCTGGCACCTTCCCCGGTGGAGTTGTGCATGGGGTGTGTTTGGAACATTTTGTCACCAGCCGAGTCCAAAAGTCAGCGATTCCCCATCTCAGCCCAGAAAGCAGGTAGAACAAGTTTTGTGGTGCCTTTCAGCTGCCTACCGGGGTAGTGTAAAAACTACCAACAGAACTCGTTTCTGGCACCTTCCCCGGTGGAGTTCTGCATGGGGTGTGTTTGGAACATTTTGTCACCAGCCGAGTCCAAAAGTCAGCGATTCCCCATCTCAGCCCAGAAAGCAGGTAGAACAAGTTTTGTGGTGCCTTTCAGCTGCCTACCGGGGTAGTGTAAAAACTACCAACAGAACTCGTTTCTGGCACCTTCCCCGGTGGAGTTGTGCATGGGGTGTGTTTGGAACATTTTGTCACCAGCCGAGTCCAAAATTCAGCGATTCCCCATCTCAGCCCAGAAAGCAGGTAGAACAAGTTTTGTGGTGCCTTTCAGCTGCCTACCGGGGTAGTGTAAAAACTACCAACAGAACTCGTTTCTGGCACCTTCCCCGGTGGAGTTGTGCATGGGGTGTGTTTGGAACATTTTGTCACCAGCCGAGTCCAAAATTCAGCGATTCCCCATCTCAGCCCAGAAAGCAGGTAGAACAAGTTTTGTGGTGCCTTTCAGCTGCCTACCGGGGTAGTGTAAAAACTACCAACAGAACTCGTTTCTGGCACCTTCCCCGGTGGAGTTGTGCATGGGGTGTGTTTGGAACATTTTGTCACCAGCCGAGTCCAAAAGTCAGCGATTCCCCATCTCAGCCCAGAAAGCAGGTAGAACAAGTTTTGTGGTGCCTTTCAGCTGCCTACCGGGGTAGTGTAAAAACTACCAACAGAACTCGTTTCTGGCACCTTCCCCGGTGGAGTTGTGCATGGGGTGTGTTTGGAACATTTTGTCACCAGCCGAGTCCAAAAGTCAGCGATTCCCCATCTCAGCCCAGAAAGCAGGTAGAACAAGTTTTGTGGTGCCTTTCAGCTGCCTACCGGGGTAGTGTAAAAACTACCAACAGAACTCGTTTCTGGCACCTTCCCCGGTGGAGTTGTGCATGGGGTGTGTTTGGAACATTTTGTCACCAGCCGAGTCCAAAAGTCAGCGATTCCCCATCTCAGCCCAGAAAGCAGGTAGAACAAGTTTTGTGGTGCCTTTCAGCTGCCTACCGGGGTAGTGTAAAAACTACCAACAGAACTCGTTTCTGGCACCTTCCCCGGTGGAGTTGTGCATGGGGTGTGTTTGGAACATTTTGTCACCAGCCGAGTCCAAAATTCAGCGATTCCCCATCTCAGCCCAGAAAGCAGGTAGAACAAGTTTTGTGGTGCCTTTCAGCTGCCTACCGGGGTAGTGTAAAAACTACCAACAGAACTCGTTTCTGGCACCTTCCCCGGTGGAGTTGTGCATGGGGTGTGTTTGGAACATTTTGTCACCAGCCGAGTCCAAAATTCAGCGATTCCCCATCTCAGCCCAGAAAGCAGGTAGAACAAGTTTTGTGGTGCCTTTCTCTTGCCTACCGGGGTAGTGTAAAAACTACCAACAGAACTCGTTTCTGGCACCTTCCCCGGTGGAGGTGTGCATGGGGTGTGTTTGGAACATTTTGTCACCAGCCGAGTCCAAAATTCAGCGATTCCCCATCTCAGCCCAGAAAGCAGGTAGAACAAGTTTTGTGGTGCCTTTCAGCTGCCTACCGGGGTAGTGTAAAAACTACCAACAGAACTCGTTTCTGGCACCTTCCCCGGTGGAGTTGTGCATGGGGTGTGTTTGGAACATTTTGTCACCAGCCGAGTCCAAAATTCAGCGATTCCCCATCTCAGCCCAGAAAGCAGGTAGAACAAGTTTTGTGGTGCCTTTCAGCTGCCTACCGGGGTAGTGTAAAAACTACCAACAGAACTCGTTTCTGGCACCTTCCCCGGTGGAGTTGTGCATGGGGTGTGTTTGGAACATTTTGTCACCAGCCGAGTCCAAAAGTCAGCGATTCCCCATCTCAGCCCAGAAAGCAGGTAGAACAAGTTTTGTGGTGCCTTTCAGCTGCCTACCGGGGTAGTGTAAAAACTACCAACAGAACTCGTTTCTGGCACCTTCCCCGGTGGAGTTGTGCATGGGGTGTGTTTGGAACATTTTGTCACCAGCCGAGTCCAAAAGTCAGCGATTCCCCATCTCAGCCCAGAAAGCAGGTAGAACAAGTTTTGTGGTGCCTTTCAGCTGCCTACCGGGGTAGTGTAAAAACTACCAACAGAACTCGTTTCTGGCACCTTCCCCGGTGGAGTTGTGCATGGGGTGTGTTTGGAACATTTTGTCACCAGCCGAGTCCAAAATTCAGCGATTCCCCATCTCAGCCCAGAAAGCAGGTAGAACAAGTTTTGTGGTGCCTTTCAGCTGCCTACCGGGGTAGTGTAAAAACTACCAACAGAACTCGTTTCTGGCACCTTCCCCGGTGGAGTTGTGCATGGGGTGTGTTTGGAACATTTTGTCACCAGCCGAGTCCAAAAGTCAGCGATTCCCCATCTCAGCCCAGAAAGCAGGTAGAACAAGTTTTGTGGTGCCTTTCAGCTGCCTACCGGGGTAGTGTAAAAACTACCAACAGAACTCGTTTCTGGCACCTTCCCCGGTGGAGTTGTGCATGGGGTGTGTTTGGAACATTTTGTCACCAGCCGAGTCCAAAAGTCAGCGATTCCCCATCTCAGCCCAGAAAGCAGGTAGAACAAGTTTTGTGGTGCCTTTCAGCTGCCTACCGGGGTAGTGTAAAAACTACCAACAGAACTCGTTTCTGGCACCTTCCCCGGTGGAGTTGTGCATGGGGTGTGTTTGGAACATTTTGTCACCAGCCGAGTCCAAAAGTCAGCGATTCCCCATCTCAGCCCAGAAAGCAGGTAGAACAAGTTTTGTGGTGCCTTTCAGCTGCCTACCGGGGTAGTGTAAAAACTACCAACAGAACTCGTTTCTGGCACCTTCCCCGGTGGAGTTGTGCATGGGGTGTGTTTGGAACATTTTGTCACCAGCCGAGTCCAAAAGTCAGCGATTCCCCATCTCAGCCCAGAAAGCAGGTAGAACAAGTTTTGTGGTGCCTTTCAGCTGCCTACCGGGGGTAGTGTAAAAACTACCAACAGAACTCGTTTCTGGCACCTTCCCCGGTGGAGTTGTGCATGGGGTGTGTTTGGAACATTTTGTCACCAGCCGAGTCCAAAAGTCAGCGATTCCCCATCTCAGCCCAGAAAGCAGGTAGAACAAGTTTTGTGGTGCCTTTCAGCTGCCTACCGGGGTAGTGTAAAAACTACCAACAGAACTCGTTTCTGGCACCTTCCCCGGTGGAGTTGTGCATGGGGTGTGTTTGGAACATTTTGTCACCAGCCGAGTCCAAAAGTCAGCGATTCCCCATCTCAGCCCAGAAAGCAGGTAGAACAAGTTTTGTGGTGCCTTTCAGCTGCCTACCGGGGTAGTGTAAAAACTACCAACAGAACTCGTTTCTGGCACCTTCCCCGGTGGAGTTGTGCATGGGGTGTGTTTGGAACATTTTGTCACCAGCCGAGTCCAAAAGTCAGCGATTCCCCATCTCAGCCCAGAAAGCTGGTAGAACAAGTTTTGTGGTGCCTTTCAGCTGCCTACCGGGGTAGTGTAAAAACTACCAACAGAACTCGTTTCTGGCACCTTCCCCGGTGGAGTTGTGCATGGGGTGTGTTTGGAACATTTTGTCACCAGCCGAGTCCAAAATTCAGCGATTCCCCATCTCAGCCCAGAAAGCAGGTAGAACAAGTTTTGTGGTGCCTTTCAGCTGCCTACCGGGGTAGTGTAAAAACTACCAACAGAACTCGTTTCTGGCACCTTCCCCGGTGGAGTTGTGCATGGGGTGTGTTTGGAACATTTTGTCACCAGCCGAGTCCAAAAGTCAGCGATTCCCCATCTCAGCCCAGAAAGCAGGTAGAACAAGTTTTGTGGTGCCTTTCAGCTGCCTACCGGGGTAGTGTAAAAACTACCAACAGAACTCGTTTCTGGCACCTTCCCCGGTGGAGTTGTGCATGGGGTGTGTTTGGAACATTTTGTCACCAGCCGAGTCCAAAAGTCAGCGATTCCCCATCTCAGCCCAGAAAGCAGGTAGAACAAGTTTTGTGGTGCCTTTCAGCTGCCTACCGGGGTAGTGTAAAAACTACCAACAGAACTCGTTTCTGGCACCTTCCCCGGTGGAGTTGTGCATGGGGTGTGTTTGGAACATTTTGTCACCAGCCGAGTCCAAAAGTCAGCGATTCCCCATCTCAGCCCAGAAAGCAGGTAGAACAAGTTTTGTGGTGCCTTTCAGCTGCCTACCGGGGTAGTGTAAAAACTACCAACAGAACTCGTTTCTGGCACCTTCCCCGGTGGAGTTGTGCATGGCGTGTGTTTGGAACATTTTGTCACCAGCCGAGTCCAAAATTCAGCGATTCCTCATCTCAGCCCAGAAAGCAGGTAGAACAAGTTTTGTGGTGCCTTTCTCTTGCCTACCGGGGTAGTGTAAAAACTACCAACAGAACTCGTTTCTGGCACCTTCCCCGGTGGAGTTGTGCATGGGGTGTGTTTGGAACATTTTGTCACCAGCCGAGTCCAAAATTCAGCGATTCCCCATCTCAGCCCAGAAAGCAGGTAGAACAAGTTTTGTGGTGCCTTTCAGCTGCCTACCGGGGTAGTGTAAAAACTACCAACAGAACTCGTTTCTGGCACCTTCCCCGGTGGAGTTGTGCATGGGGTGTGTTTGGAACATTTTGTCACCAGCCGAGTCCAAAAGTCAGCGATTCCCCATCTCAGCCCAGAAAGCAGGTAGAACAAGTTTTGTGGTGCCTTTCAGCTGCCTACCGGGGTAGTGTAAAAACTACCAAGAGAACTCGTTTCTGGCACCTTCCCCGGTGGAGTTGTGCATGGGGTGTGTTTGGAACATTTTGTCACCAGCCGAGTCCAAAATTCAGCGATTCCCCATCTCAGCCCAGAAAGCAGGTAGAACAAGTTTTGTGGTGCCTTTCAGCTGCCTACCGGGGTAGTGTAAAAACTACCAACAGAACTCGTTTCTGGCACCTTCCCCGGTGGAGTTGTGCATGGGGTGTGTTTGGAACATTTTGTCACCAGCCGAGTCCAAAATTCAGCGATTCCCCATCTCAGCCCAGAAAGCAGGTAGAACAAGTTTTGTGGTGCCTTTCAGCTGCCTACCGGGGTAGTGTAAAAACTACCAACAGAACTCGTTTCTGGCACCTTCCCCGGTGGAGTTGTGCATGGGGTGTGTTTGGAACATTTTGTCACCAGCCGAGTCCAAAATTCAGCGATTCCCCATCTCAGCCCAGAAAGCAGGTAGAACAAGTTTTGTGGTGCCTTTCAGCTGCCTACCGGGGTAGTGTAAAAACTACCAACAGAACTCGTTTCTGGCACCTTCCCCGGTGGAGTTGTGCATGGGGTGTGTTTGGAACATTTTGTCACCAGCCGAGTCCAAAAGTCAGCGATTCCCCATCTCAGCCCAGAAAGCAGGTAGAACAAGTTTTGTGGTGCCTTTCAGCTGCCTACCGGGGTAGTGTAAAAACTACCAACAGAACTCGTTTCTGGCACCTTCCCCGGTGGAGTTGTGCATGGGGTGTGTTTGGAACATTTTGTCACCAGCCGAGTCCAAAAGTCAGCGATTCCCCATCTCAGCCCAGAAAGCAGGTAGAACAAGTTTTGTGGTGCCTTTCAGCTGCCTACCGGGGTAGTGTAAAAACTACCAACAGAACTCGTTTCTGGCACCTTCCCCGGTGGAGTTGTGCATGGGGTGTGTTTGGAACATTTTGTCACCAGCCGAGTCCAAAAGTCAGCGATTCCCCATCTCAGCCCAGAAAGCAGGTAGAACAAGTTTTGTGGTGCCTTTCAGCTGCCTACCGGGGTAGTGTAAAAACTACCAAGAGAACTCGTTTCTGGCACCTTCCCCGGTGGAGTTGTGCATGGGGTGTGTTTGGAACATTTTGTCACCAGCCGAGTCCAAAAGTCAGCGATTCCCCATCTCAGCCCAGAAAGCAGGTAGAACAAGTTTTGTGGTGCCTTTCAGCTGCCTACCGGGGTAGTGTAAAAACTACCAACAGAACTCGTTTCTGGCACCTTCCCCGGTGGAGTTGTGCATGGGGTGTGTTTGGAACATTTTGTCACCAGCCGAGTCCAAAAGTCAGCGATTCCCCATCTCAGCCCAGAAAGCAGGTAGAACAAGTTTTGTGGTGCCTTTCAGCTGCCTACCGGGGTAGTGTAAAAACTACCAACAGAACTCGTTTCTGGCACCTTCCCCGGTGGAGTTGTGCATGGGGTGTGTTTGGAACATTTTGTCACCAGCCGAGTCCAAAATTCAGCGATTCCCCATCTCAGCCCAGAAAGCAGGTAGAACAAGTTTTGTGGTGCCTTTCAGCTGCCTAACGGGGTAGTGTAAAAACTACCAACAGAACTCGTTTCTGGCACCTTCCCCGGTGGAGTTGTGCATGGGGTGTGTTTGGAACATTTTGTCACCAGCCGAGTCCAAAATTCAGCCGTTCCCCATCTCAGCCCAGAAAGCAGGTAGAACAAGTTTTGTGGTGCCTTTCAGCTGCCTACCGGGGTAGTGTAAAAACTACCAACAGAACTCGTTTCTGGCACCTTCCCCGGTGGAGTTGTGCATGGGGTGTGTTTGGAACATTTTGTCACCAGCCGAGTCCAAAATTCAGCGATTCCCCATCTCAGCCCAGAAAGCAGGTAGAACAAGTTTTGTGGTGCCTTTCTCTTGCCTACCGGGGTAGTGTAAAAACTACCAACAGAACTCGTTTCTGGCACCTTCCCCGGTGGAGTTGTGCATGGGGTGTGTTTGGAACATTTTGTCAGCAGCCGAGTCCAAAATTCAGCGATTCCCCATCTCAGCCCAGAAAGCAGGTAGAACAAGTTTTGTGGTGCCTTTCAGCTGCCTACCGGGGTAGTGTAAAAACTACCAACAGAACTCGTTTCTGGCACCTTCCCCGGTGGAGTTGTGCATGGGGTGTGTTTGGAACATTTTGTCACCAGCCGAGTCCAAAATTCAGCGATTCCCCATCTCAGCCCAGAAAGCAGGTAGAACAAGTTTTGTGGTGCCTTTCAGCTGCCTACCGGGGTAGTGTAAAAACTACCAACAGAACTCGTTTCTGGCACCTTCCCCGGTGGAGTTGTGCATGGGGTGTGTTTGGAACATTTTGTCACCAGCCGAGTCCAAAATTCAGCGATTCCCCATCTCAGCCCAGAAAGCAGGTAGAACAAGTTTTGTGGTGCCTTTCCGCTGCCTACTGGGGTAGTGTAAAAACTACCAACAGAACTCGTTTCTGGCACCTTCCCCGGTGGAGTTGTGCATGGGGTGTGTTTGGAACATTTTGTCACCAGCCGAGTCCAAAAGTCAGCGATTCCCCATCTCAGCCCAGAAAGCAGGTAGAACAAGTTTTGTGGTGCCTTTCAGCTGCCTACCGGGGTACTGTAAAAACTACCAACAGAACTCGTTTCTGGCACCTTCCCCGGTGGAGTTGTGCATGGGGTGTGTTTGGAACATTTTGTCACCAGCCGAGTCCAAAAGTCAGCGATTCCCCATCTCAGCCCAGAAAGCAGGTAGAACAAGTTTTGTGGTGCCTTTCAGCTGCCTACCGGGGTAGTGTAAAAACTACCAACAGAACTCGTTTCTGGCACCTTCCCCGGTGGAGTTGTGCATGGGGTGTGTTTGGAACATTTTGTCACCAGCCGAGTCCAAAAGTCAGCGATTCCCCATCTCAGCCCAGAAAGCAGGTAGAACAAGTTTTGTGGTGCCTTTCAGCTGCCTACCGGGGTAGTGTAAAAACTACCAACAGAACTCGTTTCTGGCACCTTCCCCGGTGGAGTTGTGCATGGGGTGTGTTTGGAACATTTTGTCACCAGCCGAGTCCAAAAGTCAGCGATTCCCCATCTCAGCCCAGAAAGCAGGTAGAACAAGTTTTGTGGTGCCTTTCAGCTGCCTACCGGGGTAGTGTAAAAACTACCAACAGAACTCGTTTCTGGCACCTTCCCCGGTGGAGTTGTGCATGGGGTGTGTTTGGAACATTTTGTCACCAGCCGAGTCCAAAAGTCAGCGATTCCCCATCTCAGCCCAGAAAGCAGGTAGAACAAGTTTTGTGGTGCCTTTCAGCTGCCTACCGGGGTAGTGTAAAAACTACCAACAGAACTCGTTTCTGGCACCTTCCCCGGTGGAGTTGTGCATGGGGTGTGTTTGGAACATTTTGTCACCAGCCGAGTCCAAAAGTCAGCGATTCCCCATCTCAGCCCAGAAAGCAGGTAGAACAAGTTTTGTGGTGCCTTTCAGCTGCCTACCGGGGTAGTGTAAAAACTACCAACAGAACTCGTTTCTGGCACCTTCCCCGGTGGAGTTGTGCATGGGGTGTGTTTGGAACATTTTGTCACCAGCCGAGTCCAAAATATAGCGATTCCCCATCTCAGCCCGGAAAGCAGGTAGAACAAGTTTTGTGGTGCCTTTCAGCTGCCTACCGGGGTAGTGTAAAAACTACCAACAGAACTCGTTTCTGGCACCTTCCCCGGTGGAGTTGTGCATGGGGTGTGTTTGGAACATTTTGTCACCAGCCAAGTCCAAAATTCAGCGATTCCCCATCTCAGCCCAGAAAGCAGGTAGAACAAGTTTTGTGGTGCCTTTCAGCTGCCTACCGGGGTAGTGTAAAAACTACCAAGAGAACTCGTTTCTGGCACCTTCCCCGGTGGAGTTGTGCATGGGGTGTGTTTGGAACATTTTGTCACCAGCCGAGTCCAAAATTCAGCCGTTCCCCATCTCAGCCCAGAAAGCAGGTAGAACAACTTTTGTGGTGCCTTTCTCTTGCCTACCGGAGTAGTGTAAAAACTACCAACAGAACTCGTTTCTGGCACCTTCCCCGGTGGAGTTGTGCATGGGGTGTGTTTGGAACATTTTGTCACCAGCCGAGTCCAAAAGTCAGCGATTCCCCATCTCAGCCCAGAAAGCAGGTAGAACAAGTTTTGTGGTGCCTTTCAGCTGCCTACCGGGGTAGTGTAAAAACTACCAACAGAACTCGTTTCTGGCACCTTCCCCGGTGGAGTTGTGCATGGGGTGTGTTTGGAACATTTTGTCACCAGCCGAGTCCAAAATTCAGCCGTTCCCCATCTCAGCCCAGAAAGCAGGTAGAACAAGTTTTGTGGTGCCTTTCAGCTGCCTACCGGGGTAGTGTAAAAACTACCAACAGAACTCGTTTCTGGCACCTTCCCCGGTGGAGTTGTGCATGGGGTGTGTTTGGAACATTTTGTCACCAGCCAAGTCCAAAATTCAGCGATTCCCCATCTCAGCCCAGAAAGCAGGTAGAACAAGTTTTGTGGTGCCTTTCAGCTGCCTACCGGGGTAGTGTAAAAACTACCAACAGAACTCGTTTCTGGCACCTTCCCCGGTGGAGTTGTGCATGGGGTGTGTTTGGAACATTTTGTCACCAGCCGAGTCCAAAATTCAGCGATTCCCCATCTCAGCCCAGAAAGCAGGTAGAACAAGTTTTGTGGTGCCTTTCCGCTGCCTACCGGGGTAGTGTAAAAACTACCAACAGAACTCGTTTCTGGCACCTTCCCCGGTGGAGTTGTGCATGGGGTGTGTTTGGAACATTTTGTCACCAGCCGAGTCCAAAATTCAGCCGTTCCCCATCTCAGCCCAGAAAGCAGGTAGAACAAGTTTTGTGGTGCCTTTCAGCTGCCTACCGGGGTAGTGTAAAAACTACCAACAGAACTCGTTTCTGGCACCTTCCCCGGTGGAGTTGTGCATGGGGTGTGTTTGGAACATTTTGTCACCAGCCGAGTCCAAAATTCAGCCGTTCCCCATCTCAGCCCAGAAAGCAGGTAGAACAAGTTTTGTGGTGCCTTTCAGCTGCCTACCGGGGTAGTGTAAAAACTACCAACAGAACTCGTTTCTGGCACCTTCCCCGGTGGAGTTGTGCATGGGGTGTGTTTGGAACATTTTGTCAGCAGCCGAGTCCAAAATTCAGCGATTCCCCATCTCAGCCCAGAAAGCAGGTAGAACAAGTTTTGTGGTGCCTTTCAGCTGCCTACCGGGGTAGTGTAAAAACTACCAACAGAACTCGTTTCTGGCACCTTCCCCGGTGGAGGTGTGCATGGGGTGTGTTTGGAACATTTTGTCACCAGCCGAGTCCAAAATTCAGCGATTCTCCATCTCAGCCCAGAAAGCAGGTAGAACAAGTTTTGTGGTGCCTTTCAGCTGCCTACCGGGGTAGTGTAAAAACTACCAACAGAACTCGTTTCTGGCACCTTCCCCGGTGGAGTTGTGCGTGGGGTGTGTTTGGAACATTTTGTCACCAGCCGAGTCCAAAATTCAGCGATTCCCCATCTCAGCCCAGAAAGCAGGTAGAACAAGTTTTGTGGTGCCTTTCTCTTGCCTACCGGGGTAGTGTAAAAACTACCAACAGAACTCGTTTCTGGCACCTTCCCCGGTGGAGTCGTGCATGGGGTGTGTTTGGAACATTTTGTCAGCAGCCGAGTCCAAAATTCAGCGATTCCCCATCTCAGCCCAGAAAGCAGGTAGAACAAGTTTTGTGGTGCCTTTCAGCTGCCTACCGGGGTAGTGTAAAAACTACCAACAGAACTCGTTTCTGGCACCTTCCCCGGTGGAGTTGTGCATGGGGTGTGTTTGGAACATTTTGTCACCAGCCGAGTCCAAAATTCAGCGATTCCCCATCTCAGCCCAGAAAGCAGGTAGAACAAGTTTTGTGGTGCCTTTCAGCTGCCTACCGGGGTAGTGTAAAAACTACCAACAGAACTCGTTTCTGGCACCTTCCCCGGTGGAGTTGTGCATGGGGTGTGTTTGGAACATTTTGTCACCAGCCGAGTCCAAAATTCAGCCGTTCCCCATCTCAGCCCAGAAAGCAGGTAGAACAAGTTTTGTGGTGCCTTTCTCTTGCCTACCGGGGTAGTGTAAAAACTACCAACAGAACTCGTTTCTGGCACCTTCCCCGGTGGAGTTGTGCATGGGGTGTGTTTGGAACATTTTGTCACCAGCCGAGTCCAAAAGTCAGCGATTCCCCATCTCAGCCCAGAAAGCAGGTAGAACAAGTTTTGTGGTGCCTTTCAGCTGCCTACCGGGGTAGTGTAAAAACTACCAACAGAACTCGTTTCTGGCACCTTCCCCGGTGGAGTTGTGCATGGGGTGTGTTTGGAACATTTTGTCACCAGCCGAGTCCAAAACTCAGCGATTCTCCATCTCAGCCCAGAAAGCAGGTAGAACAAGTTTTGTGGTGCCTTTCAGCTGCCTACCGGGGTAGTGTAAAAACTACCAACAGAACTCGTTTCTGGCACCTTCCCCGGTGGAGTTGTGCATGGGGTGTGTTTGGAACATTTTGTCACCAGCCGAGTCCAAAATTCAGCGATTCCCCATCTCAGCCCAGAAAGCATGTAGAACAAGTTTTGTGGTGCCTTTCAGCTGCCTACTGGGGTAGTGTAAAAACTACCAACAGAACTCGTTTCTGGCACCTTCCCCGGTGGAGTTGTGCATGGGGTGTGTTTGGAACATTTTGTCACCAGCCGAGTCCAAAATTCAGCGATTCCCCATCTCAGCCCAGAAAGCAGGTAGAACAAGTTTTGTGGTGCCTTTCCGCTGCCTACCGGGGTAGTGTAAAAACTACCAACAGAACTCGTTTCTGGCACCTTCCCCGGTGGAGTTGTGCATGGGGTGTGTTTGGAACATTTTGTCACCAGCCGAGTCCAAAATTCAGCCGTTCCCCATCTCAGCCCAGAAAGCAGGTAGAACAACTTTTGCGGTGCCTTTCAGCTGCCTACCGGGGTAGTGTAAAAACTACCAACAGAACTCGTTTCTGGCACCTTCCCCGGTGGAGGTGTGCATGGGGTGTGTTTGGAACATTTTGTCACCAGCCGAGTCCAAAATTCAGCCGTTCCCCATCTCAGCCCAGAAAGCAGGTAGAACAAGTTTTGTGGTGCCTTTCAGCTGCCTACCGGGGTAGTGTAAAAACTACCAACAGAACTCGTTTCTGGCACCTTCCCCGGTGGAGTTGTGCATGGGGTGTGTTTGGAACATTTTGTCACCAGCCGAGTCCAAAATTCAGCGATTCCCCATCTCAGCCCAGAAAGCAGGTAGAACAACTTTTGTGGTGCCTTTCTCTTGCCTACCGGGGTAGTGTAAAAACTACCAACAGAACTCGTTTCTGGCACCTTCCCCGGTGGAGGTGTGCATGGGGTGTGTTTGGAACATTTTGTCACCAGCCGAGTCCAAAATTCAGCGATTCCCCATCTCAGCCCAGAAAGCAGGTAGAACATGTTTTGTGGTGCCTTTCAGCTGCCTACCGGGGTACTGTAAAAACTACCAACAGAACTCGTTTCTGGCACCTTCCCCGGTGGAGTTGTGCATGGGGTGTGTTTGGAACATTTTGTCACCAGCCGAGTCCAAAATTCAGCGATTCCCCATCTCAGCCCAGAAAGCAGGTAGAACAAGTTTTGTGGTGCCTTTCAGCTGCCTACCGGGGTAGTGTAAAAACTACCAACAGAACTCGTTTCTGGCACCTTCCCCGGTGGAGTTGTGCATGGGGTGTGTTTGGAACATTTTGTCACCAGCCGAGTCCAAAATTCAGCCGTTCCCCATCTCAGCCCAGAAAGCAGGTAGAACAAGTTTTGTGGTGCCTTTCAGCTGCCTACCGGGGTAGTGTAAAAACTACCAACAGAACTCGTTTCTGGCACCTTCCCCGGTGGAGGTGTGCATGGGGTGTGTTTGGAACATTTTGTCACCAGCCGAGTCCAAAATTCAGCGATTCCCCATCTCAGCCCAGAAAGCAGGTAGAACAAGTTTTGTGGTGCCTTTCAGCTGCCTACCGGGGTAGTGTAAAAACTACCAACAGAACTCGTTTCTGGCACCTTCCCCGGTGGAGTTGTGCATGGGGTGTGTTTGGAACATTTTGTCACCAGCCGAGTCCAAAATTCAGCGATTCCCCATCTCAGCCCAGAAAGCAGGTAGAACAACTTTTGTGGTGCCTTTCTCCTGCCTACCGGGGTAGTGTAAAAACTACCAACAGAACTCGTTTCTGGCACCTTCCCCGGTGGAGTTGTGCATGGGGTGTGTTTGGAACATTTTGTCACCAGCCGAGTCCAAAAGTCAGCGATTCCCCATCTCAGCCCAGAAAGCAGGTAGAACAAGTTTTGTGGTGCCTTTCTCTTGCCTACCGGGGTAGTGTAAAAACTACCAACAGAACTCGTTTCTGGCACCTTCCCCGGTGGAGTTGTGCATGGGGTGTGTTTGGAACATTTTGTCAGCAGCCGAGTCCAAAATTCAGCGATTCCCCATCTCAGCCCAGAAAGCAGGTAGAACAAGTTTTGTGGTGCCTTTCAGCTGCCTACCGGGGTAGTGTAAAAACTACCAACAGAACTCGTTTCTGGCACCTTCCCCGGTGGAGTTGTGCATGGGGTGTGTTTGGAACATTTTGTCACCAGCCGAGTCCAAAACTCAGCGATTCTCCATCTCAGCCCAGAAAGCAGGTAGAACAAGTTTTGTGGTGCCTTTCAGCTGCCTACCGGGGTAGTGTAAAAACTACCAACAGAACTCGTTTCTGGCACCTTCCCCGGTGGAGTTGTGCATGGGGTGTGTTTGGAACATTTTGTCACCAGCCGAGTCCAAAATTCAGCGATTCCCCATCTCAGCCCAGAAAGCATGTAGAACAAGTTTTGTGGTGCCTTTCAGCTGCCTACTGGGGTAGTGTAAAAACTACCAACAGAACTCGTTTCTGGCACCTTCCCCGGTGGAGTTGTGCATGGGGTGTGTTTGGAACATTTTGTCACCAGCCGAGTCCAAAATTCAGCGATTCCCCATCTCAGCCCAGAAAGCAGGTAGAACAAGTTTTGTGGTGCCTTTCCGCTGCCTACCGGGGTAGTGTAAAAACTACCAACAGAACTCGTTTCTGGCACCTTCCCCGGTGGAGTTGTGCATGGGGTGTGTTTGGAACATTTTGTCACCAGCCGAGTCCAAAATTCAGCCGTTCCCCATCTCAGCCCAGAAAGCAGGTAGAACAACTTTTGCGGTGCCTTTCAGCTGCCTACCGGGGTAGTGTAAAAACTACCAACAGAACTCGTTTCTGGCACCTTCCCCGGTGGAGGTGTGCATGGGGTGTGTTTGGAACATTTTGTCACCAGCCGAGTCCAAAATTCAGCCGTTCCCCATCTCAGCCCAGAAAGCAGGTAGAACAAGTTTTGTGGTGCCTTTCAGCTGCCTACCGGGGTAGTGTAAAAACTACCAACAGAACTCGTTTCTGGCACCTTCCCCGGTGGAGTTGTGCATGGGGTGTGTTTGGAACATTTTGTCACCAGCCGAGTCCAAAATTCAGCGATTCCCCATCTCAGCCCAGAAAGCAGGTAGAACAACTTTTGTGGTGCCTTTCTCTTGCCTACCGGGGTAGTGTAAAAACTACCAACAGAACTCGTTTCTGGCACCTTCCCCGGTGGAGGTGTGCATGGGGTGTGTTTGGAACATTTTGTCACCAGCCGAGTCCAAAATTCAGCGATTCCCCATCTCAGCCCAGAAAGCAGGTAGAACATGTTTTGTGGTGCCTTTCAGCTGCCTACCGGGGTAGTGTAAAAACTACCAACAGAACTCGTTTCTGGCACCTTCCCCGGTGGAGTTGTGCATGGGGTGTGTTTGGAACATTTTGTCACCAGCCGAGTCCAAAATTCAGCGATTCCCCATCTCAGCCCAGAAAGCAGGTAGAACAAGTTTTGTGGTGCCTTTCAGCTGCCTACCGGGGTAGTGTAAAAACTACCAACAGAACTCGTTTCTGGCACCTTCCCCGGTGGAGTTGTGCATGGGGTGTGTTTGGAACATTTTGTCACCAGCCGAGTCCAAAATTCAGCCGTTCCCCATCTCAGCCCAGAAAGCAGGTAGAACAAGTTTTGTGGTGCCTTTCAGCTGCCTACCGGGGTAGTGTAAAAACTACCAACAGAACTCGTTTCTGGCACCTTCCCCGGTGGAGGTGTGCATGGGGTGTGTTTGGAACATTTTGTCACCAGCCGAGTCCAAAATTCAGCGATTCCCCATCTCAGCCCAGAAAGCAGGTAGAACAAGTTTTGTGGTGCCTTTCAGCTGCCTACCGGGGTAGTGTAAAAACTACCAACAGAACTCGTTTCTGGCACCTTCCCCGGTGGAGTTGTGCATGGGGTGTGTTTGGAACATTTTGTCACCAGCCGAGTCCAAAATTCAGCGATTCCCCATCTCAGCCCAGAAAGCAGGTAGAACAAGTTTTGTGGTGCCTTTCTCCTGCCTACCGGGGTAGTGTAAAAACTACCAACAGAACTCGTTTCTGGCACCTTCCCCGGTGGAGGTGTGCATGGGGTGTGTTTGGAACATTTTGTCACCAGCCGAGTCCAAAAGTCAGCGATTCCCCATCTCAGCCCAGAAAGCAGGTAGAACAAGTTTTGTGGTGCCTTTCTCTTGCCTACCGGGGTAGTGTAAAAACTACCAACAGAACTCGTTTCTGGCACCTTCCCCGGTGGAGTTGTGCATGGGGTGTGTTTGGAACATTTTGTCACCAGCCGAGTCCAAAATTCAGCGATTCCCCATCTCAGCCCAGAAAGCAGGTAGAACAAGTTTTGTGGTGCCTTTCAGCTGCCTACCGGGGTAGTGTAAAAACTACCAACAGAACTCGTTTCTGGCACCTTCCCCGGTGGAGTTGTGCATGGGGTGTGTTTGGAACATTTTGTCACCAGCCGAGTCCAAAATTCAGCGATTCCCCATCTCAGCCCAGAAAGCAGGTAGAACAAGTTTTGTGGTGCCTTTCAGCTGCCTACCGGGGTAGTGTAAAAACTACCAACAGAACTCGTTTCTGGCACCTTCCCCGGTGGAGTTGTGCATGGGGTGTGTTTGGAACATTTTGTCACCAGCCGAGTCCAAAATTCAGCGATTCCCCATCTCAGCCCAGAAAGCAGGTAGAACAAGTTTTGTGGTGCCTTTCAGCTGCCTACCGGGGTAGTGTAAAAACTACCAACAGAACTCGTTTCTGGCACCTTCCCCGGTGGAGTTGTGCATGGGGTGTGTTTGGAACATTTTGTCACCAGCCGAGTCCAAAAGTCAGCGATTCCCCATCTCAGCCCAGAAAGCAGGTAGAACAAGTTTTGTGGTGCCTTTCAGCTGCCTACCGGGGTAGTGTAAAAACTACCAACAGAACTCGTTTCTGGCACCTTCCCCGGTGGAGTTGTGCATGGGGTGTGTTTGGAACATTTTGTCACCAGCCGAGTCCAAAATTCAGCGATTCCCCATCTCAGCCCAGAAAGCAGGTAGAACAACTTTTGTGGTGCCTTTCTCTTGCCTACCGGGGTAGTGTAAAAACTACCAACAGAACTCGTTTCTGGCACCTTCCCCGGTGGAGGTGTGCATGGGGTGTGTTTGGAACATTTTGTCACCAGCCGAGTCCAAAATTCAGCGATTCCCCATCTCAGCCCAGAAAGCAGGTAGAACATGTTTTGTGGTGCCTTTCAGCTGCCTACCGGGGTACTGTAAAAACTACCAACAGAACTCGTTTCTGGCACCTTCCCCGGTGGAGTTGTGCATGGGGTGTGTTTGGAACATTTTGTCACCAGCCGAGTCCAAAATTCAGCGATTCCCCATCTCAGCCCAGAAAGCAGGTAGAACAAGTTTTGTGGTGCCTTTCAGCTGCCTACCGGGGTAGTGTAAAAACTACCAACAGAACTCGTTTCTGGCACCTTCCCCGGTGGAGTTGTGCATGGGGTGTGTTTGGAACATTTTGTCACCAGCCGAGTCCAAAATTCAGCCGTTCCCCATCTCAGCCCAGAAAGCAGGTAGAACAAGTTTTGTGGTGCCTTTCAGCTGCCTACCGGGGTAGTGTAAAAACTACCAACAGAACTCGTTTCTGGCACCTTCCCCGGTGGAGGTGTGCATGGGGTGTGTTTGGAACATTTTGTCACCAGCCGAGTCCAAAATTCAGCGATTCCCCATCTCAGCCCAGAAAGCAGGTAGAACAAGTTTTGTGGTGCCTTTCAGCTGCCTACCGGGGTAGTGTAAAAACTACCAACAGAACTCGTTTCTGGCACCTTCCCCGGTGGAGTTGTGCATGGGGTGTGTTTGGAACATTTTGTCACCAGCCGAGTCCAAAATTCAGCGATTCCCCATCTCAGCCCAGAAAGCAGGTAGAACAACTTTTGTGGTGCCTTTCTCCTGCCTACCGGGGTAGTGTAAAAACTACCAACAGAACTCGTTTCTGGCACCTTCCCCGGTGGAGGTGTGCATGGGGTGTGTTTGGAACATTTTGTCACCAGCCGAGTCCAAAAGTCAGCGATTCCCCATCTCAGCCCAGAAAGCAGGTAGAACAAGTTTTGTGGTGCCTTTCTCTTGCCTACCGGGGTAGTGTAAAAACTACCAACAGAACTCGTTTCTGGCACCTTCCCCGGTGGAGTTGTGCATGGGGTGTGTTTGGAACATTTTGTCACCAGCCGATTCCAAAATTCAGCGATTCCCCATCTCAGCCCAGAAAGCAGGTAGAACAAGTTTTGTGGTGCCTTTCAGCTGCCTACCGGGGTAGTGTAAAAACTACCAACAGAACTCGTTTCTGGCACCTTCCCCGGTGGAGTTGTGCATGGGGTGTGTTTGGAACATTTTGTCACCAGCCGAGTCCAAAATTCAGCGATTCCCCATCTCAGCCCAGAAAGCAGGTAGAACAAGTTTTGTGGTGCCTTTCAGCTGCCTACCGGGGTAGTGTAAAAACTACCAACAGAACTCGTTTCTGGCACCTTCCCCGGTGGAGTTGTGCATGGGGTGTGTTTGGAACATTTTGTCACCAGCCGAGTCCAAAATTCAGCGATTCCCCATCTCAGCCCAGAAAGCAGGTAGAACAAGTTTTGTGGTGCCTTTCAGCTGCCTACCGGGGTAGTGTAAAAACTACCAACAGAACTCGTTTCTGGCACCTTCCCCGGTGGAGTTGTGCATGGGGTGTGTTTGGAACATTTTGTCACCAGCCGAGTCCAAAAGTCAGCGATTCCCCATCTCAGCCCAGAAAGCAGGTAGAACAAGTTTTGTGGTGCCTTTCAGCTGCCTACCGGGGTAGTGTAAAAACTACCAACAGAACTCGTTTCTGGCACCTTCCCCGGTGGAGTTGTGCATGGGGTGTGTTTGGAACATTTTGTCACCAGCCGAGTCCAAAATTCAGCGATTCCCCATCTCAGCCCAGAAAGCAGGTAGAACAAGTTTTGTGGTGCCTTTCAGCTGCCTACCGGGGTAGTGTAAAAACTACCAACAGAACTCGTTTCTGGCACCTTCCCCGGTGGAGTTGTGCATGGGGTGTGTTTGGAACATTTTGTCAGCAGCCGAGTCCAAAAGTCAGCGATTCCCCATCTCAGCCCAGAAAGCAGGTAGAACAAGTTTTGTGGTGCCTTTCAGCTGCCTACCGGGGTAGTGTAAAAACTACCAACAGAACTCGTTTCTGGCACCTTCCCCGGTGGAGTTGTGCATGGGGTGTGTTTGGAACATTTTGTCACCAGCCGAGTCCAAAATTCAGCGATTCCCCATCTCAGCCCAGAAAGCAGGTAGAACAAGTTTTGTGGTGCCTTTCAGCTGCCTACCGGGGTAGTGTAAAAACTACCAACAGAACTCGTTTCTGGCACCTTCCCCGGTGGAGTTGTGCATGGGGTGTGTTTGGAACATTTTGTCACCAGCCGAGTCCAAAATTCAGCGATTCCCCATCTCAGCCCAGAAAGCAGGTAGAACAAGTTTTGTGGTGCCTTTCAGCTGCCTACCGGGGTAGTGTAAAAACTACCAACAGAACTCGTTTCTGGCACCTTCCCCGGTGGAGTTGTGCATGGGGTGTGTTTGGAACATTTTGTCACCAGCCGAGTCCAAAATTCAGCGATTCCCCATCTCAGCCCAGAAAGCAGGTAGAACAAGTTTTGTGGTGCCTTTCAGCTGCCTACCGGGGTAGTGTAAAAACTACCAACAGAACTCGTTTCTGGCACCTTCCCCGGTGGAGTTGTGCATGGGGTGTGTTTGGAACATTTTGTCACCAGCCGAGTCCAAAATTCAGCGATTCCCCATCTCAGCCCAGAAAGCAGGTAGAACAACTTTTGTGGTGCCTTTCTCTTGCCTACCGGGGTAGTGTAAAAACTACCAACAGAACTCGTTTCTGGCACCTTCCCCGGTGGAGTTGTGCATGGGGTGTGTTTGGAACATTTTGTCAGCAGCCGAGTCCAAAAGTCAGCGATTCCCCATCTCAGCCCAGAAAGCAGGTAGAACAAGTTTTGTGGTGCCTTTCAGCTGCCTACCGGGGTAGTGTAAAAACTACCAACAGAACTCGTTTCTGGCACCTTCCCCGGTGGAGTTGTGCATGGGGTGTGTTTGGAACATTTTGTCACCAGCCGAGTCCAAAATATAGCGATTCCCCATCTCAGCCCGGAAAGCAGGTAGAACAAGTTTTGTGGTGCCTTTCAGCTGCCTACCGGGGTAGTGTAAAAACTACCAACAGAACTCGTTTCTGGCACCTTCCCCGGTGGAGTTGTGCATGGGGTGTGTTTGGAACATTTTGTCACCAGCCGAGTCCAAAATATAGCGATTCCCCATCTCAGCCCGGAAAGCATGTAGAACAAGTTTTGTGGTGCCTTTCCGCTGCCTACCGGGGTAGTGTAAAAACTACCAACAGAACTCATTTCTGGCACCTTCCCCGGTGGAGTTGTGCATGGGGTGTGTTTGGAACATTTTGTCACCAGCCGAGTCCAAAATTCAGCGATTCCCCATCTCAGCCCAGAAAGCAGGTAGAACAAGTTTTGTGGTGCCTTTCAGCTGCCTACCGGGGTAGTGTAAAAACTACCAACAGAACTCGTTTCTGGCACCTTCCCCGGTGGAGTTGTGCATGGGGTGTGTTTGGAACATTTTGTCACCAGCCGAGTCCAAAAGTCAGCGATTCCCCATCTCAGCCCAGAAAGCAGGTAGAACAAGTTTTGTGGTGCCTTTCAGCTGCCTACCGGGGTAGTGTAAAAACTACCAACAGAACTCGTTTCTGGCACCTTCCCCGGTGGAGTTGTGCATGGGGTGTGTTTGGAACATTTTGTCACCAGCCGAGTCCAAAATTCAGCGATTCCCCATCTCAGCCCAGAAAGCAGGTAGAACAACTTTTGTGGTGCCTTTCTCTTGCCTACCGGGGTAGTGTAAAAACTACCAACAGAACTCGTTTCTGGCACCTTCCCCGGTGGAGGTGTGCATGGGGTGTGTTTGGAACATTTTGTCACCAGCCGAGTCCAAAATTCAGCGATTCCCCATCTCAGCCCAGAAAGCAGGTAGAACATGTTTTGTGGTGCCTTTCAGCTGCCTACCGGGGTACTGTAAAAACTACCAACAGAACTCGTTTCTGGCACCTTCCCCGGTGGAGTTGTGCATGGGGTGTGTTTGGAACATTTTGTCACCAGCCGAGTCCAAAAGTCAGCGATTCCCCATCTCAGCCCAGAAAGCAGGTAGAACAAGTTTTGTGGTGCCTTTCAGCTGCCTACCGGGGTAGTGTAAAAACTACCAACAGAACTCGTTTCTGGCACCTTCCCCGGTGGAGTTGTGCATGGGGTGTGTTTGGAACATTTTGTCACCAGCCGAGTCCAAAATTCAGCCGTTCCCCATCTCAGCCCAGAAAGCAGGTAGAACAAGTTTTGTGGTGCCTTTCAGCTGCCTACCGGGGTAGTGTAAAAACTACCAACAGAACTCGTTTCTGGCACCTTCCCCGGTGGAGTTGTGCATGGGGTGTGTTTGGAACATTTTGTCACCAGCCGAGTCCAAAATTCAGCGATTCCCCATCTCAGCCCAGAAAGCAGGTAGAACAAGTTTTGTGGTGCCTTTCAGCTGCCTACCGGGGTAGTGTAAAAACTACCAACAGAACTCGTTTCTGGCACCTTCCCCGGTGGAGTTGTGCATGGGGTGTGTTTGGAACATTTTGTCACCAGCCGAGTCCAAAATTCAGCGATTCCCCATCTCAGCCCAGAAAGCAGGTAGAACAACTTTTGTGGTGCCTTTCTCCTGCCTACCGGGGTAGTGTAAAAACTACCAACAGAACTCGTTTCTGGCACCTTCCCCGGTGGAGGTGTGCATGGGGTGTGTTTGGAACATTTTGTCACCAGCCGAGTCCAAAAGTCAGCGATTCCCCATCTCAGCCCAGAAAGCAGGTAGAACAAGTTTTGTGGTGCCTTTCTCTTGCCTACCGGGGTAGTGTAAAAACTACCAACAGAACTCGTTTCTGGCACCTTCCCCGGTGGAGTTGTGCATGGGGTGTGTTTGGAACATTTTGTCACCAGCCGAGTCCAAAATTCAGCGATTCCCCATCTCAGCCCAGAAAGCAGGTAGAACAAGTTTTGTGGTGCCTTTCAGCTGCCTACCGGGGTAGTGTAAAAACTACCAACAGAACTCGTTTCTGGCACCTTCCCCGGTGGAGTTGTGCATGGGGTGTGTTTGGAACATTTTGTCACCAGCCGAGTCCAAAATTCAGCGATTCCCCATCTCAGCCCAGAAAGCAGGTAGAACAAGTTTTGTGGTGCCTTTCAGCTGCCTACCGGGGTAGTGTAAAAACTACCAACAGAACTCGTTTCTGGCACCTTCCCCGGTGGAGTTGTGCATGGGGTGTGTTTGGAACATTTTGTCACCAGCCGAGTCCAAAATTCAAGCGATTCCCCATCTCAGCCCAGAAAGCAGGTAGAACAAGTTTTGTGGTGCCTTTCAGCTGCCTACCGGGGTAGTGTAAAAACTACCAACAGAACTCGTTTCTGGCACCTTCCCCGGTGGAGTTGTGCATGGGGTGTGTTTGGAACATTTTGTCACCAGCCGAGTCCAAAAGTCAGCGATTCCCCATCTCAGCCCAGAAAGCAGGTAGAACAAGTTTTGTGGTGCCTTTCAGCTGCCTACCGGGGTAGTGTAAAAACTACCAACAGAACTCGTTTCTGGCACCTTCCCCGGTGGAGTTGTGCATGGGGTGTGTTTGGAACATTTTGTCACCAGCCGAGTCCAAAATTCAGCGATTCCCCATCTCAGCCCAGAAAGCAGGTAGAACAAGTTTTGTGGTGCCTTTCAGCTGCCTACCGGGGTAGTGTAAAAACTACCAACAGAACTCGTTTCTGGCACCTTCCCCGGTGGAGGTGTGCATGGGGTGTGTTTGGAACATTTTGTCACCAGCCGAGTCCAAAATTCAGCGATTCCCCATCTCAGCCCAGAAAGCAGGTAGAACAAGTTTTGTGGTGCCTTTCAGCTGCCTACCGGGGTAGTGTAAAAACTACCAACAGAACTCGTTTCTGGCACCTTCCCCGGTGGAGTTGTGCATGGGGTGTGTTTGGAACATTTTGTCACCAGCCGAGTCCAAAATTCAGCGATTCCCCATCTCAGCCCAGAAAGCAGGTAGAACAAGTTTTGTGGTGCCTTTCAGCTGCCTACCGGGGTAGTGTAAAAAACTACCAACAGAACTCGTTTCTGGCACCTTCCCCGGTGGAGTTGTGCATGGGGTGTGTTTGGAACATTTTGTCACCAGCCGAGTCCAAAATTCAGCGATTCCCCATCTCAGCCCAGAAAGCAGGTAGAACAAGTTTTGTGGTGCCTTTCCGCTGCCTACCGGGGTAGTGTAAAAACTACCAACAGAACTCGTTTCTGGCACCTTCCCCGGTGGAGTTGTGCATGGGGTGTGTTTGGAACATTTTGTCACCAGCCGAGTCCAAAATTCAGCGATTCCCCATCTCAGCCCAGAAAGCAGGTAGAACAAGTTTTGTGGTGCCTTTCAGCTGCCTACCGGGGTAGTGTAAAAACTACCAACAGAACTCGTTTCTGGCACCTTCCCCGGTGGAGTTGTGCATGGGGTGTGTTTGGAACATTTTGTCAGCAGCCGAGTCCAAAATTCAGCGATTCCCCATCTCAGCCCAGAAAGCAGGTAGAACAAGTTTTGTGGTGCCTTTCAGCTGCCTACCGGGCTAGTGTAAAAACTACCAACAGAACTCGTTTCTGGCACCTTCCCCGGTGGAGTTGTGCATGGGGTGTGTTTGGAACATTTTGTCACCAGCCGAGTCCAAAATTCAGCGATTCCCCATCTCAGCCCAGAAAGCAGGTAGAACAAGTTTTGTGGTGCCTTTCTCTTGCCTACCGGGGTAGTGTAAAAACTACCAACAGAACTCGTTTCTGGCACCTTCCCCGGTGGAGGTGTGCATGGGGTGTGTTTGGAACATTTTGTCACCAGCCGAGTCCAAAATTCAGCGATTCCCCATCTCAGCCCAGAAAGCAGGTAGAACAAGTTTTGTGGTGCCTTTCAGCTGCCTACCGGGGTAGTGTAAAAACTACCAACAGAACTCGTTTCTGGCACCTTCCCCGGTGGAGTTGTGCATGGGGTGTGTTTGGAACATTTTGTCACCAGCCGAGTCCAAAATTCAGCGATTCCCCATCTCAGCCCAGAAAGCAGGTAGAACAAGTTTTGTGGTGCCTTTCAGCTGCCTACCGGGGTAGTGTAAAAACTACCAACAGAACTCGTTTCTGGCACCTTCCCCGGTGGAGGTGTGCATGGGGTGTGTTTGGAACATTTTGTCACCAGCCGAGTCCAAAATTCAGCGATTCCCCATCTCAGCCCAGAAAGCAGGTAGAACAAGTTTTGTGGTGCCTTTCAGCTGCCTACCGGGGTAGTGTAAAAACTACAACAGAACTCGTTTCTGGCACCTTCCCCGGTGGAGTTGTGCATGGGGTGTGTTTGGAACCTTTTGTCACCAGCCGAGTCCAAAATTCAGCGATTCCCCATCTCAGCCCAGAAAGCAGGTAGAACAAGTTTTGTGGTGCCTTTCAGCTGCCTACCGGGGTAGTGTAAAAATACCAACAGAACTCGTTTCTGGCACCTTCCCCGGTGGAGTTGTGCATGGGGTGTGTTTGGAACATTTTGTCACCAGCCGAGTCCAAAAGTCAGCGATTCCCCATCTCAGCCCAGAAAGCAGGTAGAACAAGTTTTGTGGTGCCTTTCAGCTGCCTACCGGGGTAGTGTAAAAACTACCAACAGAACTCGTTTCTGGCACCTTCCCCGGTGGAGTTGTGCATGGGGTGTGTTTGGAACATTTTGTCACCAGCCGAGTCCAAAATTCAGCGATTCCCCATCTCAGCCCAGAAAGCAGGTAGAACAAGTTTTGTGGTGCCTTTCAGCTGCCTACCGGGGTAGTGTAAAAACTACCAACAGAACTCGTTTCTGGCACCTTCCCCGGTGGAGTTGTGCATGGGGTGTGTTTGGAACATTTTGTCACCAGCCGAGTCCAAAAGTCAGCGATTCCCCATCTCAGCCCAGAAAGCAGGTAGAACAAGTTTTGTGGTGCCTTTCAGCTGCCTACCGGGGTAGTGTAAAAACTACCAACAGAACTCGTTTCTGGCACCTTCCCCGGTGGAGTTGTGCATGGGGTGTGTTTGGAACATTTTGTCACCAGCCGAGTCCAAAATTCAGCGATTCCCCATCTCAGCCCAGAAAGCAGGTAGAACAAGTTTTGTGGTGCCTTTCAGCTGCCTACCGGGGTAGTGTAAAAACTACCAACAGAACTCGTTTCTGGCACCTTCCCCGGTGGAGGTGTGCATGGGGTGTGTTTGGAACATTTTGTCACCAGCCGAGTCCAAAAGTCAGCGATTCCCCATCTCAGCCCAGAAAGCAGGTACAAAAAGTTTTGTGGTGCCTTTCAGCTGCCTACCGGGGTAGTGTAAAAACTACCAACAGAACTCGTTTCTGGCACCTTCCCCGGTGGAGTTGTGCATGGGGTGTGTTTGGAACATTTTGTCACCAGCCGAGTCCAAAATTCAGCGATTCCCCATCTCAGCCCAGAAAGCAGGTAGAACAAGTTTTGTGGTGCCTTTCAGCTGCCTACCGGGGTAGTGTAAAAACTACCAACAGAACTCGTTTCTGGCACCTTCCCCGGTGGAGTTGTGCATGGGGTGTGTTTGGAACATTTTGTCACCAGCCGAGTCCAAAAGTCAGCGATTCCCCATCTCAGCCCAGAAAGCAGGTAGAACAAGTTTTGTGGTGCCTTTCAGCTGCCTACCGGGGTAGTGTAAAAACTACCAACAGAACTCGTTTCTGGCACCTTCCCCGGTGGAGTTGTGCATGGGGTGTGTTTGGAACATTTTGTCAGCAGCCGAGTCCAAAATTCAGCGATTCCCCATCTCAGCCCGGAAAGCAGGTAGAACAAGTTTTGTGGTGCCTTTCAGCTGCCTACCGGGGTAGTGTAAAAACTACCAACAGAACTCGTTTCTGGCACCTTCCCCGGTGGAGTTGTGCATGGGGTGTGTTTGGAACATTTTGTCACCAGCCGAGTCCAAAATTCAGCGATTCCCCATCTCAGCCCAGAAAGCAGGTAGAACAAGTTTTGTGGTGCCTTTCAGCTGCCTACCGGGGTAGTGTAAAAACTACCAACAGAACTCGTTTCTGGCACCTTCCCCGGTGGAGTTGTGCATGGGGTGTGTTTGGAACATTTTGTCACCAGCCGAGTCCAAAATTCAGCGATTCCCCATCTCAGCCCAGAAAGCAGGTAGAACAAGTTTTGTGGGTGCCTTTCAGCTGCCTACCGGGGTAGTGTAAAAACTACCAACAGAACTCGTTTCTGGCACCTTCCCCGGTGGAGTTGTGCATGGGGTGTGTTTGGAACATTTTGTCACCAGCCGAGTCCAAAAGTCAGCGATTCCCCATCTCAGCCCAGAAAGCAGGTAGAACAAGTTTTGTGGTGCCTTTCAGCTGCCTACCGGGGTAGTGTAAAAACTACCAACAGAACTCGTTTCTGGCACCTTCCCCGGTGGAGGTGTGCATGGGGTGTGTTTGGAACATTTTGTCACCAGCCGAGTCCAAAAGTCAGCGATTCCCCATCTCAGCCCAGAAAGCAGGTAGAACAACTTTTGTGGTGCCTTTCTCTTGCCTACCGGGGTAGTGTAAAAACTACCAACAGAACTCGTTTCTGGCACCTTCCCCGGTGGAGTTGTGCATGGGGTGTGTTTGGAACATTTTGTCACCAGCCGAGTCCAAAATTCAGCCGTTCCCCATCTCAGCCCAGAAAGCAGGTAGAACAAGTTTTGTGGTGCCTTTCAGCTGCCTACCGGGGTAGTGTAAAAACTACCAACAGAACTCGTTTCTGGCACCTTCCCCGGTGGAGTTGTGCATGGGTGTGTTTGGAACATTTTGTTACCAGCCGAGTCCAAAATTCAGCCGTTCCCCATCTCAGCCCAGAAAGCAGGTAGAACAAGTTTTGTGGTGCCTTTCAGCTGCCTACCGGGGTAGTGTAAAAACTACCAACAGAACTCGTTTCTGGCACCTTCCCCGGTGGAGTTGTGCATGGGGTGTGTTTGGAACATTTTGTCACCAGCCGAGTCCAAAAGTCAGCGATTCCCCATCTCAGCCCAGAAAGCAGGTAGAACAATTTTTTTGGTGCCTTTCAGCTGCCTACCGGGGTAGTGTAAAAACTACCAACAGAACTCGTTTCTGGCACCTTCCCCGGTGGAGGTGTGCATGGGGTGTGTTTGGAACATTTTGTCAGCAGCCAAGTCCAAAATTCAGCGATTCCCCATCTCAGCCCAGAAAGCAGGTAGAACAAGTTTTGTGGTGCCTTTCAGCTGCCTACCGGGGTAGTGTAAAAACTACCAACAGAACTCGTTTCTGGCACCTTCCCCGGTGGAGTTGTGCATGGGGTGTGTTTGGAACATTTTGTCAGCAGCCGAGTCCAAAATTCAGCGATTCCCCATCTCAGCCCGGAAAGCAGGTAGAACAAGTTTTGTGGTGCCTTTCAGCTGCCTACGGGGTAGTGTAAAAACTACCAACAGAACTCGTTTCTGGCACCTTCCCCGGTGGAGTTGTGCGTGGGGTGTGTTTGGAACATTTTGTCACCAGCCGAGTCCAAAATTCAGCGATTCCCCATCTCAGCCCAGAAAGCAGGTAGAACAAGTTTTGTGGTGCCTTTCAGCTGCCTACCGGTGTAGTGTAAAAACTACCAACAGAACTCGTTTCTGGCACCTTCCCCGGTGGAGTTGTGCATGGGGTGTGTTTGGAACATTTTGTCACCAGCCGAGTCCAAAATTCAGCGATTCCCCATCTCAGCCCAGAAAGCAGGTAGAACAAGTTTTGTGGTGCCTTTCAGCTGCCTACCGGGGTAGTGTAAAAACTACCAACAGAACTCGTTTCTGGCACCTTCCCCGGTGGAGTTGTGCATGGGGTGTGTTTGGAACATTTTGTCACCAGCCGAGTCCAAAAGTCAGCGATTCCCCATCTCAGCCCAGAAAGCAGGTAGAACAAGTTTTGTGGTGCCTTTCAGCTGCCTACCGGGGTAGTGTAAAAACTACCAACAGAACTCGTTTCTGGCACCTTCCCCGGTGGAGGTGTGCATGGGGTGTGTTTGGAACATTTTGTCACCAGCCGAGTCCAAAAGTCAGCGATTCCCCATCTCAGCCCAGAAAGCAGGTAGAACAACTTTTGTGGTGCCTTTCTCTTGCCTACCGGGGTAGTGTAAAAACTACCAACAGAACTCGTTTCTGGCACCTTCCCCGGTGGAGTTGTGCATGGGGTGTGTTTGGAACATTTTGTCAGCAGCCGAGTCCAAAATTCAGCCGTTCCCCATCTCAGCCCAGAAAGCAGGTAGAACAAGTTTTGTGGTGCCTTTCAGCTGCCTACCGGGGTAGTGTAAAAACTACCAACAGAACTCGTTTCTGGCACCTTCCCCGGTGGAGTTGTGCATGGGGTGTGTTTGGAACATTTTGTTACCAGCCGAGTCCAAAATTCAGCCGTTCCCCATCTCAGCCCGGAAAGCAGGTAGAACAAGTTTTGTGGTGCCTTTCAGCTGCCTACCGGGGTAGTGTAAAAACTACCAACAGAACTCGTTTCTGGCACCTTCCCCGGTGGAGTTGTGCATGGGGTGTGTTTGGAACATTTTGTCACCAGCCGAGTCCAAAATTCAGCGATTCCCCATCTCAGCCCAGAAAGCAGGTAGAACAATTTTTTTGGTGCCTTTCAGCTGCCTACCGGGGTAGTGTAAAAACTACCAACAGAACTCGTTTCTGGCACCTTCCCCGGTGGAGTTGTGCATGGGGTGTGTTTGGAACATTTTGTCACCAGCCGAGTCCAAAATTCAGCGATTCCCCATCTCAGCCCAGAAAGCAGGTAGAACAAGTTTTGTGGTGCCTTTCAGCTGCCTACCGGGGTAGTGTAAAAACTACCAACAGAACTCGTTTCTGGCACCTTCCCCGGTGGAGTTGTGCATGGGGTGTGTTTGGAACATTTTGTCACCAGCCGAGTCCAAAATTCAGCGATTCCCCATCTCAGCCCGGAAAGCAGGTAGAACAACTTTTGTGGTGCCTTTCTCTTGCCTACCGGGGTAGTGTAAAAACTACCAACAGAACTCGTTTCTGGCACCTTCCCCGGTGGAGTTGTGCGTGGGGTGTGTTTGGAACATTTTGTCACCAGCCGAGTCCAAAATTCAGCGATTCCCCATCTCAGCCCAGAAAGCAGGTAGAACAAGTTTTGTGGTGCCTTTCAGCTGCCTACCGGGGGTAGTGTAAAAACTACCAACAGAACTCGTTTCTGGCACCTTCCCCGGTGGAGTTGTGCATGGGGTGTGTTTGGAACATTTTGTCACCAGCCGAGTCCAAAATTCAGCGATTCCCCATCTCAGCCCAGAAAGCAGGTAGAACAAGTTTTGTGGTGCCTTTCAGCTGCCTACCGGGGTAGTGTAAAAACTACCAACAGAACTCGTTTCTGGCACCTTCCCCGGTGGAGTTGTGCATGGGGTGTGTTTGGAACATTTTGTCACCAGCCGAGTCCAAAAGTCAGCGATTCCCCATCTCAGCCAGAAAGCAGGTAGAACAAGTTTTGTGGTGCCTTTCAGCTGCCTACCGGGGTAGTGTAAAAACTACCAACAGAACTCGTTTCTGGCACCTTCCCCGGTGGAGTTGTGCATGGGGTGTGTTTGGAACATTTTGTCACCAGCCGAGTCCAAAAGTCAGCGATTCCCCATCTCAGCCCAGAAAGCAGGTAGAACAACTTTTGTGGTGCCTTTCTCTTGCCTACCGGGGTAGTGTAAAAACTACCAACAGAACTCGTTTCTGGCACCTTCCCCGGTGGGAGTTGTGCATGGGGTGTGTTTGGAACATTTTGTCACCAGCCGAGTCCAAAATTCAGCCGTTCCCCATCTCAGCCCAGAAAGCAGGTAGAACAAGTTTTGTGGTGCCTTTCAGCTGCCTACCGGGGTACTGTAAAAACTACCAACAGAACTCGTTTCTGGCACCTTCCCCGGTGGAGTTGTGCATGGGGTGTGTTTGGAACATTTTGTTACCAGCCGAGTCCAAAATTCAGCCGTTCCCCATCTCAGCCCAGAAAGCAGGTAGAACAAGTTTTGTGGTGCCTTTCAGCTGCCTACCGGGGGTACTGTAAAAACTACCAACAGAACTCGTTTCTGGCACCTTCCCCGGTGGAGTTGTGCATGGGGTGTGTTTGGAACATTTTGTCACCAGCCGAGTCCAAAATTCAGCGATTCCCCATCTCAGCCCAGAAAGCAGGTAGAACAATTTTTTTGGTGCCTTTCAGCTGCCTACCGGGGTAGTGTAAAAACTACCAAGAGAACTCGTTTCTGGCACCTTCCCCGGTGGAGTTGTGCATGGGGTGTGTTTGGAACATTTTGTCAGCAGCCGAGTCCAAAATTCAGCGATTCCCCATCTCAGCCCAGAAAGCAGGTAGAACAAGTTTTGTGGTGCCTTTCAGCTGCCTACCGGGGTAGTGTAAAAACTACCAACAGAACTCGTTTCTGGCACCTTCCCCGGTGGAGTTGTGCGTGGGGTGTGTTTGGAACATTTTGTCACCAGCCGAGTCCAAAATTCAGCGATTCCCCATCTCAGCCCAGAAAGCAGGTACAAAAAGTTTTGTGGTGCCTTTCAGCTGCCTACCGGGGTAATAAAAACTACCAACAGAACTCGTTTCTGGCACCTTCCCCGGTGGAGTTGTGCATGGGGTGTGTTTGGAACATTTTGTTACCAGCCGAGTCCAAAATTCAGCCGTTCCCCATCTCAGCCCAGAAAGCAGGTAGAACAAGTTTTGTGGTGCCTTTCAGCTGCCTACCGGGGTAGTGTAAAAACTACCAACAGAACTCGTTTCTGGCACCTTCCCCGGTGGAGTTGTGCATGGGGTGTGTTTGGAACATTTTGTCACCAGACGAGTCCAAAATTCAGCGATTCCCCATCTCAGCCCAGAAAGCAGGTAGAACAATTTTTTTGGTGCCTTTCAGCTGCCTACCGGGGTAGTGTAAAAACTACCAACAGAACTCGTTTCTGGCACCTTCCCCGGTGGAGTTGTGCATGGGGTGTGTTTGGAACATTTTGTCAGCAGCCGAGTCCAAAATTCAGCGATTCCCCATCTCAGCCCAGAAAGCAGGTAGAACAAGTTTTGTGGTGCCTTTCAGCTGCCTACCGGGGTAGTGTAAAAACTACCAACAGAACTCGTTTCTGGCACCTTCCCCGGTGGAGTTGTGCGTGGGGTGTGTTTGGAACATTTTGTCAGCAGCCGAGTCCAAAATTCAGCGATTCCCCATCTCAGCCCAGAAAGCAGGTAGAACAAGTTTTGTGGTGCCTTTCAGCTGCCTACCGGGGTAGTGTAAAAACTACCAACAGAACTCGTTTCTGGCACCTTCCCCGGTGGAGTTGTGCATGGGGTGTGTTTGGAACATTTTGTCACCAGCCGAGTCCAAAAGTCAGCGATTCCCCATCTCAGCCCAGAAAGCAGGTAGAACAACTTTTGTGGTGCCTTTCTCTTGCCTACCGGGGTAGTGTAAAAACTACCAACAGAACTCGTTTCTGGCACCTTCCCCGGTGGAGTTGTGCATGGGGTGTGTTTGGAACATTTTGTTACCAGCCGAGTCCAAAATTCAGCCGTTCCCCATCTCAGCCCAGAAAGCAGGTAGAACAAGTTTTGTGGTGCCTTTCAGCTGCCTACCGGGGTAGTGTAAAAACTACCAACAGAACTCGTTTCTGGCACCTTCCCCGGTGGAGGTGTGCATGGGGTGTGTTTGGAACATTTTGTCAGCAGCCGAGTCCAAAATTCAGCGATTCCCCATCTCAGCCCAGAAAGCAGGTAGAACAAGTTTTGTGGTGCCTTTCAGCTGCCTACCGGGGTAGTGTAAAAACTACCAACAGAACTCGTTTCTGGCACCTTCCCCGGTGGAGTTGTGCATGGGGTGTGTTTGGAACATTTTGTCACCAGCCGAGTCCAAAAGTCAGCGATTCCCCATCTCAGCCCGGAAAGCAGGTAGAACAAGTTTTGTGGTGCCTTTCTCTTGCCTACCGGGGTAGTGTAAAAACTACCAACAGAACTCGTTTCTGGCACCTTCCCCGGTGGAGTTGTGCGTGGGGTGTGTTTGGAACATTTTGTCACCAGCCGAGTCCAAAATTCAGCGATTCCCCATCTCAGCCCAGAAAGCAGGTAGAACAAGTTTTGTGGTGCCTTTCAGCTGCCTACCGGGGTAGTGTAAAAACTACCAACAGAACTCGTTTCTGGCACCTTCCCCGGTGGAGTTGTGCATGGGGTGTGTTTGGAACATTTTGTCACCAGCCGAGTCCAAAATTCAGCGATTCCCCATCTCAGCCCAGAAAGCAGGTAGAACAAGTTTTGTGGTGCCTTTCAGCTGCCTACCGGGGTAGTGTAAAAACTACCAACAGAACTCGTTTCTGGCACCTTCCCCGGTGGAGTTGTGCATGGGGTGTGTTTGGAACATTTTGTCACCAGCCGAGTCCAAAATTCAGCCGTTCCCCATCTCAGCCCAGAAAGCAGGTAGAACAAGTTTTGTGGTGCCTTTCAGCTGCCTACCGGGGTAGTGTAAAAACTACCAACAGAACTCGTTTCTGGCACCTTCCCCGGTGGAGTTGTGCATGGGGTGTGTTTGGAACATTTTGTCACCAGCCGAGTCCAAAAGTCAGCGATTCCCCATCTCAGCCCAGAAAGCAGGTAGAACAACTTTTGTGGTGCCTTTCTCTTGCCTACCGGGGTAGTGTAAAAACTACCAACAGAACTCGTTTCTGGCACCTTCCCCGGTGGAGTTGTGCATGGGGTGTGTTTGGAACATTTTGTTACCAGCCGAGTCCAAAATTCAGCCGTTCCCCATCTCAGCCCAGAAAGCAGGTAGAACAAGTTTTGTGGTGCCTTTCAGCTGCCTACCGGGGTAGTGTAAAAACTACCAACAGAACTCGTTTCTGGCACCTTCCCCGGTGGAGGTGTGCATGGGGTGTGTTTGGAACATTTTGTCAGCAGCCGAATCCAAAATTCAGCGATTCCCCATCTCAGCCCAGAAAGCAGGTAGAACAAGTTTTGTGGTGCCTTTCAGCTGCCTACCGGGGTAGTGTAAAAACTACCAACAGAACTCGTTTCTGGCACCTTCCCCGGTGGAGTTGTGCATGGGGTGTGTTTGGAACATTTTGTCACCAGCCGAGTCCAAAAGTCAGCGATTCCCCATCTCAGCCCGGAAAGCAGGTAGAACAAGTTTTGTGGTGCCTTTCTCTTGCCTACCGGGGTAGTGTAAAAACTACCAACAGAACTCGTTTCTGGCACCTTCCCCGGTGGAGTTGTGCGTGGGGTGTGTTTGGAACATTTTGTCACCAGCCGAGTCCAAAATTCAGCGATTCCCCATCTCAGCCCAGAAAGCAGGTAGAACAAGTTTTGTGGTGCCTTTCAGCTGCCTACCGGGGTAGTGTAAAAACTACCAACAGAACTCGTTTCTGGCACCTTCCCCGGTGGAGTTGTGCATGGGGTGTGTTTGGAACATTTTGTCACCAGCCGAGTCCAAAATTCAGCGATTCCCCATCTCAGCCCAGAAAGCAGGTAGAACAAGTTTTGTGGTGCCTTTCAGCTGCCTACCGGGGTAGTGTAAAAACTACCAACAGAACTCGTTTCTGGCACCTTCCCCGGTGGAGTTGTGCATGGGGTGTGTTTGGAACATTTTGTCACCAGCCGAGTCCAAAATTCAGCCGTTCCCCATCTCAGCCCAGAAAGCAGGTAGAACAAGTTTTGTGGTGCCTTTCAGCTGCCTACCGGGGTAGTGTAAAAACTACCAACAGAACTCGTTTCTGGCACCTTCCCCGGTGGAGGTGTGCATGGGGTGTGTTTGGAACATTTTGTCACCAGCCGAGTCCAAAATTCAGCGATTCTCCATCTCAGCCCAGAAAGCAGGTAGAACAACTTTTGTGGTGCCTTTCCGCTGCCTACCGGGGTAGTGTAAAAACTACCAACAGAACTCGTTTCTGGCACCTTCCCCGGTGGAGTTGTGCATGGGGTGTGTTTGGAACATTTTGTCACCAGCCGAGTCCAAAAGTCAGCGATTCCCCATCTCAGCCCGGAAAGCAGGTAGAACAAGTTTTGTGGTGCCTTTCTCTTGCCTACCGGGGTAGTGTAAAAACTACCAACAGAACTCGTTTCTGGCACCTTCCCCGGTGGAGTTGTGCGTGGGGTGTGTTTGGAACATTTTGTCACCAGCCGAGTCCAAAATTCAGCGATTCCCCATCTCAGCCCAGAAAGCAGGTAGAACAAGTTTTGTGGTGCCTTTCAGCTGCCTACCGGGGTAGTGTAAAAACTACCAACAGAACTCGTTTCTGGCACCTTCCCCGGTGGAGTTGTGCATGGGGTGTGTTTGGAACATTTTGTCACCAGCCGAGTCCAAAATTCAGCGATTCCCCATCTCAGCCCAGAAAGCAGGTAGAACAAGTTTTGTGGTGCCTTTCAGCTGCCTACCGGGGTAGTGTAAAAACTACCAACAGAACTCGTTTCTGGCACCTTCCCCGGTGGAGTTGTGCATGGGGTGTGTTTGGAACATTTTGTCACCAGCCGAGTCCAAAATTCAGCCGTTCCCCATCTCAGCCCAGAAAGCAGGTAGAACAAGTTTTGTGGTGCCTTTCAGCTGCCTACCGGGGTAGTGTAAAAACTACCAACAGAACTCGTTTCTGGCACCTTCCCCGGTGGAGGTGTGCATGGGGTGTGTTTGGAACATTTTGTCACCAGCCGAGTCCAAAATTCAGCGATTCTCCATCTCAGCCCAGAAAGCAGGTAGAACAACTTTTGTGGTGCCTTTCCGCTGCCTACCGGGGTAGTGTAAAAACTACCAACAGAACTCGTTTCTGGCACCTTCCCCGGTGGAGTTGTGCATGGGGTGTGTTTGGAACATTTTGTCACCAGCCGAGTCCAAAATTCAGCTATTCCCCATCTCAGCCCAGAAAGCAGGTAGAACAAGTTTTGTGGTGCCTTTCAGCTGCCTAACGGGGTACTGTAAAAACTACCAACAGAACTCGTTTCTGGCACCTTCCCCGGTGGAGTTGTGCATGGGGTGTGTTTGGAACATTTTGTCACCAGCCGAGTCCAAAATTCAGCGATTCCCCATCTCAGCCCAGAAAGCAGGTAGAACAAGTTTTGTGGTGCCTTTCAGCTGCCTACCGGGGTAGTGTAAAAACTACCAACAGAACTCGTTTCTGGCACCTTCCCCGGTGGAGTTGTGCATGGGGTGTGTTTGGAACATTTTGTCACCAGCCGAGTCCAAAATTCAGCCGTTCCCCATCTCAGCCCAGAAAGCAGGTAGAACAAGTTTTGTGGTGCCTTTCAGCTGCCTACCGGGGTAGTGTAAAAACTACCAACAGAACTCGTTTCTGGCACCTTCCCCGGTGGAGGTGTGCATGGGGTGTGTTTGGAACATTTTGTCACCAGCCGAGTCCAAAATTCAGCTATTCCCCATCTCAGCCCAGAAAGCAGGTAGAACAAGTTTTGTGGTGCCTTTCAGCTGCCTACCGGGGTAGTGTAAAAACTACCAACAGAACTCGTTTCTGGCACCTTCCCCGGTGGAGTTGTGCATGGGGTGTGTTTGGAACATTTTGTCACCAGCCGAGTCCAAAAGTCAGCGATTCCCCATCTCAGCCCGGAAAGCAGGTAGAACAAGTTTTGTGGTGCCTTTCTCTTGCCTACCGGGGTAGTGTAAAAACTACCAACAGAACTCGTTTCTGGCACCTTCCCCGGTGGAGTTGTGCGTGGGGTGTGTTTGGAACATTTTGTCACCAGCCGAGTCCAAAATTCAGCGATTCCCCATCTCAGCCCAGAAAGCAGGTAGAACAAGTTTTGTGGTGCCTTTCAGCTGCCTACCGGGGTAGTGTAAAAACTACCAACAGAACTCGTTTCTGGCACCTTCCCCGGTGGAGTTGTGCATGGGGTGTGTTTGGAACATTTTGTCACCAGCCGAGTCCAAAATTCAGCGATTCCCCATCTCAGCCCAGAAAGCAGGTAGAACAAGTTTTGTGGTGCCTTTCAGCTGCCTACCGGGGTAGTGTAAAAACTACCAACAGAACTCGTTTCTGGCACCTTCCCCGGTGGAGTTGTGCATGGGGTGTGTTTGGAACATTTTGTCACCAGCCGAGTCCAAAATTCAGCCGTTCCCCATCTCAGCCCAGAAAGCAGGTAGAACAAGTTTTGTGGTGCCTTTCAGCTGCCTACCGGGGTAGTGTAAAAACTACCAACAGAACTCGTTTCTGGCACCTTCCCCGGTGGAGGTGTGCATGGGGTGTGTTTGGAACATTTTGTCACCAGCCGAGTCCAAAATTCAGCGATTCTCCATCTCAGCCCAGAAAGCAGGTAGAACAACTTTTGTGGTGCCTTTCCGCTGCCTACCGGGGTAGTGTAAAAACTACCAACAGAACTCGTTTCTGGCACCTTCCCCGGTGGAGTTGTGCATGGGGTGTGTTTGGAACATTTTGTCACCAGCCGAGTCCAAAAGTCAGCGATTCCCCATCTCAGCCCGGAAAGCAGGTAGAACAAGTTTTGTGGTGCCTTTCTCTTGCCTACCGGGGTAGTGTAAAAACTACCAACAGAACTCGTTTCTGGCACCTTCCCCGGTGGAGTTGTGCGTGGGGTGTGTTTGGAACATTTTGTCACCAGCCGAGTCCAAAATTCAGCGATTCCCCATCTCAGCCCAGAAAGCAGGTAGAACAAGTTTTGTGGTGCCTTTCAGCTGCCTACCGGGGTAGTGTAAAAACTACCAACAGAACTCGTTTCTGGCACCTTCCCCGGTGGAGTTGTGCATGGGGTGTGTTTGGAACATTTTGTCACCAGCCGAGTCCAAAATTCAGCGATTCCCCATCTCAGCCCAGAAAGCAGGTAGAACAAGTTTTGTGGTGCCTTTCAGCTGCCTACCGGGGTAGTGTAAAAACTACCAACAGAACTCGTTTCTGGCACCTTCCCCGGTGGAGTTGTGCATGGGGTGTGTTTGGAACATTTTGTCACCAGCCGAGTCCAAAATTCAGCCGTTCCCCATCTCAGCCCAGAAAGCAGGTAGAACAAGTTTTGTGGTGCCTTTCAGCTGCCTACCGGGGTAGTGTAAAAACTACCAACAGAACTCGTTTCTGGCACCTTCCCCGGTGGAGGTGTGCATGGGGTGTGTTTGGAACATTTTGTCACCAGCCGAGTCCAAAATTCAGCGATTCTCCATCTCAGCCCAGAAAGCAGGTAGAACAACTTTTGTGGTGCCTTTCCGCTGCCTACCGGGGTAGTGTAAAAACTACCAACAGAACTCGTTTCTGGCACCTTCCCCGGTGGAGTTGTGCATGGGGTGTGTTTGGAACATTTTGTCACCAGCCGAGTCCAAAATTCAGCTATTCCCCATCTCAGCCCAGAAAGCAGGTAGAACAAGTTTTGTGGTGCCTTTCAGCTGCCTAACGGGGTACTGTAAAAACTACCAACAGAACTCGTTTCTGGCACCTTCCCCGGTGGAGTTGTGCATGGGGTGTGTTTGGAACATTTTGTCACCAGCCGAGTCCAAAATTCAGCGATTCCCCATCTCAGCCCAGAAAGCAGGTAGAACAAGTTTTGTGGTGCCTTTCAGCTGCCTACCGGGGTAGTGTAAAAACTACCAACAGAACTCGTTTCTGGCACCTTCCCCGGTGGAGTTGTGCATGGGGTGTGTTTGGAACATTTTGTCACCAGCCGAGTCCAAAATTCAGCCGTTCCCCATCTCAGCCCAGAAAGCAGGTAGAACAAGTTTTGTGGTGCCTTTCAGCTGCCTACCGGGGTAGTGTAAAAACTACCAACAGAACTCGTTTCTGGCACCTTCCCCGGTGGAGGTGTGCATGGGGTGTGTTTGGAACATTTTGTCACCAGCCGAGTCCAAAATTCAGCTATTCCCCATCTCAGCCCAGAAAGCAGGTAGAACAAGTTTTGTGGTGCCTTTCCGCTGCCTACCGGGGTAGTGTAAAAACTACCAACAGAACTCGTTTCTGGCACCTTCCCCGGTGGAGTTGTGCATGGGGTGTGTTTGGAACATTTTGTTACCAGCCGAGTCCAAAATTCAGCCGTTCCCCATCTCAGCCCAGAAAGCAGGTAGAACAAGTTTTGTGGTGCCTTTCAGCTGCCTACCGGGGTAGTGTAAAAACTACCAACAGAACTCGTTTCTGGCACCTTCCCCGGTGGAGTTGTGCATGGGGTGTGTTTGGAACATTTTGTCACCAGACGAGTCCAAAATTCAGCGATTCCCCATCTCAGCCCAGAAAGCAGGTAGAACAATTTTTTTGGTGCCTTTCAGCTGCCTACCGGGGTAGTGTAAAAACTACCAACAGAACTCGTTTCTGGCACCTTCCCCGGTGGAGTTGTGCATGGGGTGTGTTTGGAACATTTTGTCAGCAGCCGAGTCCAAAATTCAGCGATTCCCCATCTCAGCCCAGAAAGCAGGTAGAACAAGTTTTGTGGTGCCTTTCAGCTGCCTACCGGGGTAGTGTAAAAACTACCAACAGAACTCGTTTCTGGCACCTTCCCCGGTGGAGTTGTGCGTGGGGTGTGTTTGGAACATTTTGTCACCAGCCGAGTCCAAAAGTCAGCGATTCCCCATCTCAGCCCAGAAAGCAGGTAGAACAACTTTTGTGGTGCCTTTCTCTTGCCTACCGGGGTAGTGTAAAAACTACCAACAGAACTCGTTTCTGGCACCTTCCCCGGTGGAGTTGTGCATGGGGTGTGTTTGGAACATTTTGTTACCAGCCGAGTCCAAAATTCAGCCGTTCCCCATCTCAGCCCAGAAAGCAGGTAGAACAAGTTTTGTGGTGCCTTTCAGCTGCCTACCGGGGTAGTGTAAAAACTACCAACAGAACTCGTTTCTGGCACCTTCCCCGGTGGAGGTGTGCATGGGGTGTGTTTGGAACATTTTGTCAGCAGCCGAGTCCAAAATTCAGCGATTCCCCATCTCAGCCCAGAAAGCAGGTAGAACAAGTTTTGTGGTGCCTTTCAGCTGCCTACCGGGGTAGTGTAAAAACTACCAACAGAACTCGTTTCTGGCACCTTCCCCGGTGGAGTTGTGCATGGGGTGTGTTTGGAACATTTTGTCACCAGCCGAGTCCAAAAGTCAGCGATTCCCCATCTCAGCCCGGAAAGCAGGTAGAACAAGTTTTGTGGTGCCTTTCTCTTGCCTACCGGGGTAGTGTAAAAACTACCAACAGAACTCGTTTCTGGCACCTTCCCCGGTGGAGTTGTGCGTGGGGTGTGTTTGGAACATTTTGTCACCAGCCGAGTCCAAAATTCAGCGATTCCCCATCTCAGCCCAGAAAGCAGGTAGAACAAGTTTTGTGGTGCCTTTCAGCTGCCTACCGGGGTAGTGTAAAAACTACCAACAGAACTCGTTTCTGGCACCTTCCCCGGTGGAGTTGTGCATGGGGTGTGTTTGGAACATTTTGTCACCAGCCGAGTCCAAAATTCAGCGATTCCCCATCTCAGCCCAGAAAGCAGGTAGAACAAGTTTTGTGGTGCCTTGCAGCTGCCTACCGGGGTAGTGTAAAAACTACCAACAGAACTCGTTTCTGGCACCTTCCCCGGTGGAGTTGTGCATGGGGTGTGTTTGGAACATTTTGTCACCAGCCGAGTCCAAAATTCAGCCGTTCCCCATCTCAGCCCAGAAAGCAGGTAGAACAAGTTTTGTGGTGCCTTTCAGCTGCCTACCGGGGTAGTGTAAAAACTACCAACAGAACTCGTTTCTGGCACCTTCCCCGGTGGAGGTGTGCATGGGGTGTGTTTGGAACATTTTGTCACCAGCCGAGTCCAAAATTCAGCGATTCTCCATCTCAGCCCAGAAAGCAGGTAGAACAACTTTTGTGGTGCCTTTCCGCTGCCTACCGGGGTAGTGTAAAAACTACCAACAGAACTCGTTTCTGGCACCTTCCCCGGTGGAGTTGTGCATGGGGTGTGTTTGGAACATTTTGTCACCAGCCGAGTCCAAAATTCAGCTATTCCCCATCTCAGCCCAGAAAGCAGGTAGAACAAGTTTTGTGGTGCCTTTCAGCTGCCTAACGGGGTACTGTAAAAACTACCAACAGAACTCGTTTCTGGCACCTTCCCCGGTGGAGTTGTGCATGGGGTGTGTTTGGAACATTTTGTCAGCAGCCGAGTCCAAAATTCAGCGATTCCCCATCTCAGCCCAGAAAGCAGGTAGAACAAGTTTTGTGGTGCCTTTCTCTTGCCTACCGGGGTAGTGTAAAAACTACCAACAGAACTCGTTTCTGGCACCTTCCCCGGTGGAGTTGTGCATGGGGTGTGTTTGGAACATTTTGTCACCAGCCGAGTCCAAAATTCAGCGATTCCCCATCTCAGCCCAGAAAGCAGGTAGAACAAGTTTTGTGGTGCCTTTCTGCTGCCTACCGGGGTAGTGTAAAAACTACCAACAGAACTCGTTTCTGGCACCTTCCCCGGTGGAGTTGTGCATGGGGTGTGTTTGGAAGATTTTGTTACCAGCCGAGTCCAAAATTCAGCGATTCCCCATCTCAGCCCAGAAAGCAGGTAGAACAAGTTTTGTGGTGCCTTTCAGCTGCCTACCGGGGTAGTGTAAAAACTACCAAGAGAACTCGTTTCTGGCACCTTCCCCGGTGGAGTTGTGCATGGGGTGTGTTTGGAACATTTTGTCACCAGCCGAGTCCAAAATTCAGCGATTCCCCATCTCAGCCCAGAAAGCAGGTAGAACAAGTTTTGTGGTGCCTTTCAGCTGCCTACCGGGGTAGTGTAAAAACTACCAACAGAACTCGTTTCTGGCACCTTCCCCGGTGGAGTTGTGCATGGGGTGTGTTTGGAACATTTTGTCACCAGCCGAGTCCAAAATTCAGCGATTCCCCATCTCAGCCCAGAAAGCAGGTAGAACAAGTTTTGTGGTGCCTTTCAGCTGCCTACCGGGGTAGTGTAAAAACTACCAACAGAACTCGTTTCTGGCACCTTCCCCGGTGGAGTTGTGCATGGGGTGTGTTTGGAACATTTTGTCACCAGCCGAGTCCAAAATTCAGCGATTCCCCATCTCAGCCCAGAAAGCAGGTAGAAAAGGTTTTGTGGTGCCTTTCTCTTGCCTATCGGGGTAGTGTAAAAACTACCAACAGAACTCGTTTCTGGCACCTTCCCCGGTGGAGTTGTGCATGGGGTGTGTTTGGAACATTTTGTCACCAGCCGAGTCCAAAAGTCAGCGATTCCCCATCTCAGCCCAGAAAGCAGGTAGAACAAGTTTTGTGGTGCCTTTCAGCTGCCTACCGGGGTAGTGTAAAAACTACCAACAGAACTCGTTTCTGGCACCTTCCCCGGTGGAGTTGTGCATGGGGTGTGTTTGGAACATTTTGTCACCAGCCGAGTCCAAAAGTCAGCGATTCCCCATCTCAGCCCAGAAAGCAGGTAGAACAAGTTTTGTGGTGCCTTTCAGCTGCCTACCGGGGTAGTGTAAAAACTACCAACAGAACTCGTTTCTGGCACCTTCCCCGGTGGAGGTGTGCATGGGGTGTGTTTGGAACATTTTGTCAGCAGCCGAGTCCAAAAGTCAGCGATTCCCCATCTCAGCCCAGAAAGCAGGTAGAACAAGTTTTGTGGTGCCTTTCTCTTGCCTACCGGGGTAGTGTAAAAACTACCAACAGAACTCGTTTCTGGCACCTTCCCCGGTGGAGTTGTGCATGGGGTGTGTTTGGAACATTTTGTTACCAGCCGAGTCCAAAATTCAGCCGTTCCCCATCTCAGCCCAGAAAGCAGGTAGAACAAGTTTTGTGGTGCCTTTCTCTTGCCTACCGGGGTAGTGTAAAAACTACCAACAGAACTCGTTTCTGGCACCTTCCCCGGTGGAGGTGTGCATGGGGTGTGTTTGGAACATTTTGTCAGCAGCCGAGTCCAAAATTCAGCGATTCTCCATCTCAGCCCAGAAAGCAGGTAGAACAAGTTTTGTGGTGCCTTTCAGCTGCCTACCGGGGTAGTGTAAAAACTACCAACAGAACTCGTTTCTGGCACCTTCCCCGGTGGAGTTGTGCATGGGGTGTGTTTGGAACATTTTGTCAGCAGCCGAGTCCAAAATTCAGCGATTCCCCATCTCAGCCCGGAAAGCAGGTAGAACAAGTTTTGTGGTGCCTTTCTCTTGCCTACCGGGGTAGTGTAAAAACTACCAACAGAACTCGTTTCTGGCACCTTCCCCGGTGGAGTTGTGCGTGGGGTGTGTTTGGAACATTTTGTCACCAGCCGAGTCCAAAATTCAGCCGTTCCCCATCTCAGCCCAGAAAGCAGGTAGAACAAGTTTTGTGGTGCCTTTCAGCTGCCTACCGGGGTAGTGTAAAAACTACCAACAGAACTCGTTTCTGGCACCTTCCCCGGTGGAGTTGTGCATGGGGTGTGTTTGGAACATTTTGTCACCAGCCGAGTCCAAAATTCAGCCGTTCCCCATCTCAGCCCAGAAAGCAGGTAGATCAAGTTTTGTGGTGCCTTTCAGCTGCCTACCGGGGTAGTGTAAAAACTACCAAGAGAACTCGTTTCTGGCACCTTCCCCGGTGGAGTTGTGCATGGGGTGTGTTTGGAACATTTTGTCACCAGCCGAGTCCAAAATTCAGCGATTCCCCATCTCAGCCCGGAAAGCAGGTAGAACAAGTTTTGTGGTGCCTTTCTCTTGCCTACCGGGGTAGTGTAAAAACTACCAACAGAACTCGTTTCTGGCACCTTCCCCGGTGGAGTTGTGCATGGGGTGTGTTTGGAACATTTTGTCACCAGCCGAGTCCAAAATTCAGCGATTCCCCATCTCAGCCCAGAAAGCAGGTAGAACAAGTTTTGTGGTGCCTTTCTGCTGCCTACCGGGGTAGTGTAAAAACTACCAACAGAACTCGTTTCTGGCACCTTCCCCGGTGGAGTTGTGCATGGGGTGTGTTTGGAACATTTTGTCACCAGCCGAGTCCAAAAGTCAGCGATTCCCCATCTCAGCCCAGAAAGCAGGTAGAACAAGTTTTGTGGTGCCTTTCAGCTGCCTACCGGGGTAGTGTAAAAACTACCAAGAGAACTCGTTTCTGGCACCTTCCCCGGTGGAGTTGTGCATGGGGTGTGTTTGGAACATTTTGTCACCAGCCGAGTCCAAAAGTCAGCGATTCCCCATCTCAGCCCAGAAAGCAGGTAGAACAAGTTTTGTGGTGCCTTTCAGCTGCCTACCGGGGTAGTGTAAAAACTACCAACAGAACTCGTTTCTGGCACCTTCCCCGGTGGAGTTGTGCATGGGGTGTGTTTGGAACATTTTGTCACCAGCCGAGTCCAAAATTCAGCGATTCCCCATCTCAGCCCAGAAAGCAGGTAGAAAAGGTTTTGTGGTGCCTTTCTCTTGCCTATCGGGGTAGTGTAAAAACTACCAACAGAACTCGTTTCTGGCACCTTCCCCGGTGGAGTTGTGCATGGGGTGTGTTTGGAACATTTTGTCACCAGCCGAGTCCAAAAGTCAGCGATTCCCCATCTCAGCCCAGAAAGCAGGTAGAACAAGTTTTGTGGTGCCTTTCAGCTGCCTACCGGGGTAGTGTAAAAACTACCAACAGAACTCGTTTCTGGCACCTTCCCCGGTGGAGTTGTGCATGGGGTGTGTTTGGAACATTTTGTTACCAGCCGAGTCCAAAATTCAGCGATTCCCCATCTCAGCCCAGAAAGCAGGTAGAACAAGTTTTGTGGTGCCTTTCAGCTGCCTACCGGGGTAGTGTAAAAACTACCAACAGAACTCGTTTCTGGCACCTTCCCCGGTGGAGGTGTGCATGGGGTGTGTTTGGAACATTTTGTCAGCAGCCGAGTCCAAAATTCAGCGATTCTCCATCTCAGCCCAGAAAGCAGGTAGAACAACTTTTGTGGTGCCTTTCAGCTGCCTACCGGGGTAGTGTAAAAACTACCAACAGAACTCGTTTCTGGCACCTTCCCCGGTGGAGTGTGCATGGGGTGTGTTTGGAACATTTTGTCACCAGCCGAGTCCAAAATTCAGCGATTCCCCATCTCAGCCCGGAAAGCAGGTAGAACAAGTTTTGTGGTGCCTTTCTCTTGCCTACCGGGGTAGTGTAAAAACTACCAACAGAACTCGTTTCTGGCACCTTCCCCGGTGGAGTTGTGCGTGGGGTGTGTTTGGAACATTTTGTCACCAGCCGAGTCCAAAATTCAGCGATTCCCCATCTCAGCCCAGAAAGCAGGTAGAACAAGTTTTGTGGTGCCTTTCAGCTGCCTACCGGGGTAGTGTAAAAACTACCAACAGAACTCGTTTCTGGCACCTTCCCCGGTGGAGTTGTGCATGGGGTGTGTTTGGAACATTTTGTCACCAGCCGAGTCCAAAATTCAGCGATTCCCCATCTCAGCCCAGAAAGCAGGTAGAACAAGTTTTGTGGTGCCTTTCAGCTGCCTACCGGGGTACTGTAAAAACTACCAACAGAACTCGTTTCTGGCACCTTCCCCGGTGGAGTTGTGCATGGGGTGTGTTTGGAACATTTTGTCACCAGCCGAGTCCAAAATTCAGCCGTTCCCCATCTCAGCCCAGAAAGCAGGTAGAACAAGTTTTGTGGTGCCTTTCAGCTGCCTACCGGGGTAGTGTAAAAACTACCAACAGAACTCGTTTCTGGCACCTTCCCCGGTGGAGGTGTGCATGGGGTGTGTTTGGAACATTTTGTCACCAGCCGAGTCCAAAATTCAGCGATTCTCCATCTCAGCCCAGAAAGCAGGTAGAACAAGTTTTGTGGTGCCTTTCAGCTGCCTACCGGGGTAGTGTAAAAACTACCAACAGAACTCGTTTCTGGCACCCTTCCCCGGTGGAGTTGTGCATGGGGTGTGTTTGGAACATTTTGTCACCAGCCGAGTCCAAAATTCAGCTATTCCCCATCTCAGCCCAGAAAGCAGGTAGAACAAGTTTTGTGGTGCCTTTCCGCTGCCTACCGGGGTAGTGTAAAAACTACCAACAGAACTCGTTTCTGGCACCTTCCCCGGTGGAGTTGTGCATGGGGTGTGTTTGGAACATTTTGTCACCAGCCGAGTCCAAAATTCAGCGATTCCCCATCTCAGCCCAGAAAGCAGGTAGAACAAGTTTTGTGGTGCCTTTCTCTTGCCTACCGGGGTAGTGTAAAAACTACCAACAGAACTCGTTTCTGGCACCTTCCCCGGTGGAGTTGTGCATGGGGTGTGTTTGGAACATTTTGTCACCAGCCGAGTCCAAAATTCAGCGATTCCCCATCTCAGCCCAGAAAGCAGGTAGAACAAGTTTTGTGGTGCCTTTCTCTTGCCTACCGGGGTAGTGTAAAAACTACCAACAGAACTCGTTTCTGGCACCTTCCCCGGTGGAGTTGTGCATGGGGTGTGTTTGGAACATTTTGTCACCAGCCGAGTCCAAAATTCAGCGATTCCCCATCTCAGCCCAGAAAGCAGGTACAACAAGTTTTGTGGTGCCTTTCAGCTGCCTACCGGGGTAGTGTAAAAACTACCAACAGAACTCGTTTCTGGCACCTTCCCCGGTGGAGTTGTGCATGGGGTGTGTTTGGAATATTTTGTCACCAGCCGAGTCCAAAATTCAGCGATTCCCCATCTCAGCCCAGAAAGCAGGTAGAACAAGTTTTGTGGTGCCTTTCCGCTGCCTACCGGGGTAGTGTAAAAACTACCAACAGAACTCGTTTCTGGCACCTTCCCCGGTGGAGTTGTGCATGGGGTGTGTTTGGAACATTTTGTCACCAGCCGAGTCCAAAATTCAGCCGTTCCCCATCTCAGCCCAGAAAGCAGGTAGAACAAGTTTTGTGGTGCCTTTCAGCTGCCTACCGGGGTAGTGTAAAAACTACCAACAGAACTCGTTTCTGGCACCTTCCCCGGTGGAGTGTGCATGGGGTGTGTTTGGAATATTTTGTCACCAGCCGAGTCCAAAATTCAGCCGTTCCCCATCTCAACCCAGAAAGCAGGTAGAACAAGTTTTGTGGTGCCTTTCAGCTGCCTACCGGGGTAGTGTAAAAACTACCAACAGAACTCGTTTCTGGCACCTTCCCCGGTGGAGGTGTGCATGGGGTGTGTTTGGAACATTTTGTCACCAGCCGAGTCCAAAATTCAGCGATTCTCCATCTCAGCCCAGAAAGCAGGTAGAACAAGTTTTGTGGTGCCTTTCTCTTGCCTACCGGGGTAGTGTAAAAACTACCAACAGAACTCGTTTCTGGCACCTTCCCCGGTGGAGTTGTGCATGGGGTGTGTTTGGAACATTTTGTCACCAGCCGAGTCCAAAATTCAGCTATTCCCCATCTCAGCCCAGAAAGCAGGTAGAACAAGTTTTGTGGTGCCTTTCCGCTGCCTACCGGGGTACTGTAAAAACTACCAACAGAACTCGTTTCTGGCACCTTCCCCGGTGGAGTTGTGCATGGGGTGTGTTTGGAACATTTTGTCACCAGCCGAGTCCAAAATTCAGCGATTCCCCATCTCAGCCCAGAAAGCAGGTAGAACAAGTTTTGTGGTGCCTTTCAGCTGCCTACCGGGGTAGTGTAAAAACTACCAACAGAACTCGTTTCTGGCACCTTCCCCGGTGGAGGTGTGCATGGGGTGTGTTTGGAACATTTTGTCACCAGCCGAGTCCAAAATTCAGCGATTCCCCATCTCAGCCCGGAAAGCAGGTAGAACAAGTTTTGTGGTGCCTTTCTGCTGCCTACCGGGGTAGTGTAAAAACTACCAACAGAACTCGTTTCTGGCACCTTCCCCGGTGAGTTGTGCATGGGGTGTGTTTGGAACATTTTGTCACCAGCCGAGTCCAAAATTCAGCGATTCCCCATCTCAGCCCAGAAAGCAGGTAGAACAAGTTTTGTGGTGCCTTTCAGCTGCCTACCGGGGTAGTGTAAAAACTACCAACAGAACTCGTTTCTGGCACCTTCCCCGGTGGAGTTGTGCATGGGGTGTGTTTGGAAGATTTTGTTACCAGCCGAGTCCAAAATTCAGCGATTCCCCATCTCAGCCCAGAAAGCAGGTAGAACAAGTTTTGTGGTGCCTTTCAGCTGCCTACCGGGGTAGTGTAAAAACTACCAACAGAACTCGTTTCTGGCACCTTCCCCGGTGGAGTTGTGCATGGGGTGTGTTTGGAACATTTTGTCAGCAGCCGAGTCCAAAATTCAGCGATTCCCCATCTCAGCCCAGAAAGCAGGTAGAACAAGTTTTGTGGTGCCTTTCAGCTGCCTACCGGGGTAGTGTAAAAACTACCAACAGAACTCGTTTCTGGCACCTTCCCCGGTGGAGGTGTGCATGGGGTGTGTTTGGAATATTTTGTCACCAGCCGAGTCCAAAATTCAGCCGTTCCCCATCTCAACCCAGAAAGCAGGTAGAACAAGTTTTGTGGTGCCTTTCAGCTGCCTACCGGGGTAGTGTAAAAACTACCAACAGAACTCGTTTCTGGCACCTTCCCCGGTGGAGGTGTGCATGGGGTGTGTTTGGAACATTTTGTCACCAGCCGAGTCCAAAATTCAGCGATTCTCCATCTCAGCCCAGAAAGCAGGTAGAACAAGTTTTGTGGTGCCTTTCTCTTGCCTACCGGGGTAGTGTAAAAACTACCAACAGAACTCGTTTCTGGCACCTTCCCCGGTGGAGTTGTGCATGGGGTGTGTTTGGAACATTTTGTCACCAGCCGAGTCCAAAATTCAGCTATTCCCCATCTCAGCCCAGAAAGCAGGTAGAACAAGTTTTGTGGTGCCTTTCCGCTGCCTACCGGGGTACTGTAAAAACTACCAACAGAACTCGTTTCTGGCACCTTCCCCGGTGGAGTTGTGCATGGGGTGTGTTTGGAACATTTTGTCACCAGCCGAGTCCAAAATTCAGCGATTCCCCATCTCAGCCCAGAAAGCAGGTAGAACAAGTTTTGTGGTGCCTTTCAGCTGCCTACCGGGGTAGTGTAAAAACTACCAACAGAACTCGTTTCTGGCACCTTCCCCGGTGGAGGTGTGCATGGGGTGTGTTTGGAACATTTTGTCACCAGCCGAGTCCAAAATTCAGCGATTCCCCATCTCAGCCCGGAAAGCAGGTAGAACAAGTTTTGTGGTGCCTTTCTGCTGCCTACCGGGGTAGTGTAAAAACTACCAACAGAACTCGTTTCTGGCACCTTCCCCGGTGGAGTTGTGCATGGGGTGTGTTTGGAACATTTTGTCACCAGCCGAGTCCAAAATTCAGCGATTCCCCATCTCAGCCCAGAAAGCAGGTAGAACAAGTTTTGTGGTGCCTTTCAGCTGCCTACCGGGGTAGTGTAAAAACTACCAACAGAACTCGTTTCTGGCACCTTCCCCGGTGGAGTTGTGCATGGGGTGTGTTTGGAAGATTTTGTTACCAGCCGAGTCCAAAATTCAGCGATTCCCCATCTCAGCCCAGAAAGCAGGTAGAACAAGTTTTGTGGTGCCTTTCAGCTGCCTACCGGGGTAGTGTAAAAACTACCAACAGAACTCGTTTCTGGCACCTTCCCCGGTGGAGTTGTGCATGGGGTGTGTTTGGAACATTTTGTCACCAGCCGAGTCCAAAATTCAGCGATTCCCCATCTCAGCCCAGAAAGCAGGTAGAACAAGTTTTGTGGTGCCTTTCAGCTGCCTACCGGGGTAGTGTAAAAACTACCAACAGAACTCGTTTCTGGCACCTTCCCCGGTGGAGTTGTGCATGGGGTGTGTTTGGAACATTTTGTCACCAGCCGAGTCCAAAATTCAGCGATTCCCCATCTCAGCCCAGAAAGCAGGTAGAACAAGTTTTGTGGTGCCTTTCTCTTGCCTATCGGGGTAGTGTAAAAACTACCAACAGAACTCGTTTCTGGCACCTTCCCCGGTGGAGTTGTGCATGGGGTGTGTTTGGAACATTTTGTCACCAGCCGAGTCCAAAATTCAGCGATTCCCCATCTCAGCCCAGAAAGCAGGTAGAACAAGTTTTGTGGTGCCTTTCAGCTGCCTACCGGGGTAGTGTAAAAACTACCAACAGAACTCGTTTCTGGCACCTTCCCCGGTGGAGTTGTGCATGGGGTGTGTTTGGAACATTTTGTCACCAGCCGAGTCCAAAATTCAGCGATTCCCCATCTCAGCCCGGAAAGCAGGTAGAACAAGTTTTGTGGTGCCTTTCAGCTGCCTACCGGGGTAGTGTAAAAACTACCAACAGAACTCGTTTCTGGCACCTTCCCCGGTGGAGTTGTGCATGGGGTGTGTTTGGAACATTTTGTCACCAGCCGAGTCCAAAATTCAGCGATTCCCCATCTCAGCCCAGAAAGCAGGTAGAACAAGTTTTGTGGTGCCTTTCAGCTGCCTACCGGGGTAGTGTAAAAACTACCAACAGAACTCGTTTCTGGCACCTTCCCCGGTGGAGTTGTGCATGGGGTGTGTTTGGAACATTTTGTCACCAGCCGAGTCCAAAAGTCAGCGATTCCCCATCTCAGCCCAGAAAGCAGGTAGAACAAGTTTTGTGGTGCCTTTCAGCTGCCTACCGGGGTAGTGTAAAAACTACCAACAGAACTCGTTTCTGGCACCTTCCCCGGTGGAGATGTGCATGGGGTGTGTTTGGAACATTTTGTCACCAGCCGAGTCCAAAATTCAGCGATTCCCCATCTCAGCCCAGAAAGCAGGTAGAACAAGTTTTGTGGTGCCTTTCAGCTGCCTACCGGGGTAGTGTAAAAACTACCAACAGAACTCGTTTCTGGCACCTTCCCCGGTGGAGTTGTGCATGGGGTGTGTTTGGAACATTTTGTCACCAGCCGAGTCCAAAATTCAGCTATTCCCCATCTCAGCCCAGAAAGCAGGTAGAACAACTTTTGTGGTGCCTTTCTCTTGCCTACCGGGGTAGTGTAAAAACTACCAACAGAACTCGTTTCTGGCACCTTCCCCGGTGGAGTTGTGCATGGGGTGTGTTTGGAACATTTTGTCACCAGCCGAGTCCAAAATTCAGCGATTCCCCATCTCAGCCCAGAAAGCAGGTAGAACAAGTTTTGTGGTGCCTTTCAGCTGCCTACCGGGGTAGTGTAAAAACTACCAACAGAACTCGTTTCTGGCACCTTCCCCGGTGGAGTTGTGCATGGGGTGTGTTTGGAACATTTTGTCACCAGCCGAGTCCAAAATTCAGCCGTTCCCCATCTCAGCCCAGAAAGCAGGTAGAACAAGTTTTGTGGTGCCTTTCAGCTGCCTACCGGGGTAGTGTAAAAACTACCAACAGAACTCGTTTCTGGCACCTTCCCCGGTGGAGTTGTGCATGGGGTGTGTTTGGAACATTTTGTCACCAGCCGAGTCCAAAATTCAGCGATTCCCCATCTCAGCCCAGAAAGCAGGTAGAACAAGTTTTGTGGTGCCTTTCAGCTGCCTACCGGGGTAGTGTAAAAACTACCAACAGAACTCGTTTCTGGCACCTTCCCCGGTGGAGTTGTGCATGGGGTGTGTTTGGAACATTTTGTCACCAGCCGAGTCCAAAAGTCAGCGATTCCCCATCTCAGCCCAGAAAGCAGGTAGAACAAGTTTTGTGGTGCCTTTCAGCTGCCTACCGGGGTAGTGTAAAAACTACCAACAGAACTCGTTTCTGGCACCTTCCCCGGTGGAGTTGTGCATGGGGTGTGTTTGGAACATTTTGTCACCAGCCGAGTCCAAAATTCAGCGATTCCCCATCTCAGCCCAGAAAGCAGGTAGAACAAGTTTTGTGGTGCCTTTCAGCTGCCTACCGGGGTAGTGTAAAAACTACCAACAGAACTCGTTTCTGGCACCTTCCCCGGTGGAGTTGTGCATGGGGTGTGTTTGGAACATTTTGTCACCAGCCGACTCCAAAATTCAGCGATTCCCCATCTCAGCCCAGAAAGCAGGTAGAACAAGTTTTGTGGTGCCTTTCAGCTGCCTACCGGGGTAGTGTAAAAACTACCAACAGAACTCGTTTCTGGCACCTTCCCCGGTGGAGTTGTGCATGGGGTGTGTTTGGAACATTTTGTCACCAGCCGAGTCCAAAATTCAGCGATTCCCCATCTCAGCCCAGAAAGCAGGTAGAACAAGTTTTGTGGTGCCTTTCCGCTGCCTACCGGGGTAGTGTAAAAACTACCAACAGAACTCGTTTCTGGCACCTTCCCCGGTGGAGTTGTGCATGGGGTGTGTTTGGAACATTTTGTCACCAGCCGAGTCCAAAATTCAGCGATTCCCCATCTCAGCCCAGAAAGCAGGTAGAACAAGTTTTGTGGTGCCTTTCAGCTGCCTACCGGGGTAGTGTAAAAACTACCAACAGAACTCGTTTCTGGCACCTTCCCCGGTGGAGTTGTGCATGGGGTGTGTTTGGAACATTTTGTCACCAGCCGAGTCCAAAATTCAGCGATTCCCCATCTCAGCCCAGAAAGCAGGTAGAACAAGTTTTGTGGTGCCTTTCAGCTGCCTACCGGGGTAGTGTAAAAACTACCAACAGAACTCGTTTCTGGCACCTTCCCCGGTGGAGTTGTGCATGGGGTGTGTTTGGAACATTTTGTCACCAGCCGAGTCCAAAATTCAGCGATTCCCCATCTCAGCCCAGAAAGCAGGTAGAACAAGTTTTGTGGTGCCTTTCAGCTGCCTACCGGGGTAGTGTAAAAACTACCAACAGAACTCGTTTCTGGCACCTTCCCCGGTGGAGTTGTGCATGGGGTGTTTTTGGAACATTTTGTCACCAGCCGAGTCCAAAATTCAGCGATTCCCCATCTCAGCCCAGAAAGCAGGTAGAACAACTTTTGTGGTGCCTTTCTCTTGCCTACCGGGGTACTGTAAAAACTACCAACAGAACTCGTTTCTGGCACCTTCCCCGGTGGAGTTGTGCATGGGGTGTGTTTGGAACATTTTGTCACCAGCCGAGTCCAAAATTCAGCGATTCCCCATCTCAGCCCAGAAAGCAGGTAGAACAAGTTTTGTGGTGCCTTTCAGCTGCCTACCGGGGTAGTGTAAAAACTACCAACAGAACTCGTTTCTGGCACCTTCCCCGGTGGAGTTGTGCATGGGGTGTGTTTGGAACATTTTGTCACCAGCCGAGTCCAAAATTCAGCTATTCCCCATCTCAGCCCAGAAAGCAGGTAGAACAACTTTTGTGGTGCCTTTCTCTTGCCTACCGGGGTAGTGTAAAAACTACCAACAGAACTCGTTTCTGGCACCTTCCCCGGTGGAGTTGTGCATGGGGTGTGTTTGGAACATTTTGTCACCAGCCGAGTCCAAAATTCAGCGATTCCCCATCTCAGCCCAGAAAGCAGGTAGAACAAGTTTTGTGGTGCCTTTCAGCTGCCTACCGGGGTAGTGTAAAAACTACCAACAGAACTCGTTTCTGGCACCTTCCCCGGTGGAGTTGTGCATGGGGTGTGTTTGGAACATTTTGTCACCAGCCGAGTCCAAAATTCAGCGATTCCCCATCTCAGCCCAGAAAGCAGGTAGAACAAGTTTTGTGGTGCCTTTCAGCTGCCTACCGGGGTAGTGTAAAAACTACCAACAGAACTCGTTTCTGGCACCTTCCCCGGTGGAGTTGTGCATGGGGTGTTTTTGGAACATTTTGTCACCAGCCGAGTCCAAAATTCAGCGATTCCCCATCTCAGCCCAGAAAGCAGGTAGAACAACTTTTGTGGTGCCTTTCTCTTGCCTACCGGGGTACTGTAAAAACTACCAACAGAACTCGTTTCTGGCACCTTCCCCGGTGGAGTTGTGCATGGGGTGTGTTTGGAACATTTTGTCACCAGCCGAGTCCAAAATTCAGCGATTCCCCATCTCAGCCCAGAAAGCAGGTAGAACAAGTTTTGTGGTGCCTTTCAGCTGCCTACCGGGGTAGTGTAAAAACTACCAACAGAACTCGTTTCTGGCACCTTCCCCGGTGGAGTTGTGCATGGGGTGTGTTTGGAACATTTTGTCACCAGCCGAGTCCAAAATTCAGCTATTCCCCATCTCAGCCCAGAAAGCAGGTAGAACAACTTTTGTGGTGCCTTTCTCTTGCCTACCGGGGTAGTGTAAAAACTACCAACAGAACTCGTTTCTGGCACCTTCCCCGGTGGAGTTGTGCATGGGGTGTGTTTGGAACATTTTGTCAGCAGCCGAGTCCAAAATTCAGCGATTCCCCATCTCAGCCCAGAAAGCAGGTAGAACAAGTTTTGTGGTGCCTTTCAGCTGCCTACCGGGGTAGTGTAAAAACTACCAACAGAACTCGTTTCTGGCACCTTCCCCGGTGGAGTTGTGCATGGGGTGTGTTTGGAACATTTTGTCACCAGCCGAGTCCAAAATTCAGCGATTCCCCATCTCAGCCCAGAAAGCAGGTAGAACAAGTTTTGTGGTGCCTTTCAGCTGCCTACCGGGGTAGTGTAAAAACTACCAACAGAACTCGTTTCTGGCACCTTCCCCGGTGGAGTTGTGCATGGGGTGTGTTTGGAACATTTTGTCACCAGCCGAGTCCAAAATTCAGCGATTCCCCATCTCAGCCCAGAAAGCAGGTAGAACAACTTTTGTGGTGCCTTTCTCTTGCCTACCGGGGTACTGTAAAAACTACCAACAGAACTCGTTTCTGGCACCTTCCCCGGTGGAGTTGTGCATGGGGTGTGTTTGGAACATTTTGTCACCAGCCGAGTCCAAAATTCAGCGATTCCCCATCTCAGCCCAGAAAGCAGGTAGAACAAGTTTTGTGGTGCCTTTCCGCTGCCTACCGGGGTACTGTAAAAACTACCAACAGAACTCGTTTCTGGCACCTTCCCCGGTGGAGTTGTGCATGGGGTGTGTTTGGAACATTTTGTCACCAGCCGAGTCCAAAATTCAGCGATTCCCCATCTCAGCCCAGAAAGCAGGTAGAACAAGTTTTGCGGTGCCTTTCAGCTGCCTACCGGGGTAGTGTAAAAACTACCAACAGAACTCGTTTCTGGCACCTTCCCCGGTGGAGTTGTGCATGGGGTGTGTTTGGAACATTTTGTCACCAGCCGAGTCCAAAATTCAGCGATTCCCCATCTCAGCCCAGAAAGCAGGTAGAACAAGTTTTGTGGTGCCTTTCAGCTGCCTACCGGGGTAGTGTAAAAACTACCAACAGAACTCGTTTCTGGCACCTTCCCCGGTGGAGTTGTGCATGGGGTGTGTTTGGAACATTTTGTCACCAGCCGAGTCCAAAATTCAGCGATTCCCCATCTCAGCCCAGAAAGCAGGTAGAACAAGTTTTGTGGTGCCTTTCAGCTGCCTACCGGGGTAGTGTAAAAACTACCAACAGAACTCGTTTCTGGCACCTTCCCCGGTGGAGTTGTGCATGGGGTGTGTTTGGAACATTTTGTCACCAGCCGAGTCCAAAAGTCAGCGATTCCCCATCTCAGCCCAGAAAGCAGGTAGAACAAGTTTTGTGGTGCCTTTCAGCTGCCTACCGGGGTAGTGTAAAAACTACCAACAGAACTCGTTTCTGGCACCTTCCCCGGTGGAGTTGTGCATGGGGTGTGTTTGGAACATTTTGTCACCAGCCGAGTCCAAAATTCAGCGATTCCCCATCTCAGCCCAGAAAGCAGGTAGAACAAGTTTTGTGGTGCCTTTCTCTTGCCTACCGGGGTAGTGTAAAAACTACCAACAGAACTCGTTTCTGGCACCTTCCCCGATGGAGTTGTGCATGGGGTGTGTTTGGAACATTTTGTCACCAGCCGAGTCCAAAATTCAGCGATTCCCCATCTCAGCCCAGAAAGCAGGTAGAACAAGTTTTGTGGTGCCTTTCCGCTGCCTACCGGGGTAGTGTAAAAACTACCAACAGAACTCGTTTCTGGCACCTTCCCCGGTGGAGTTGTGCATGGGGTGTGTTTGGAACATTTTGTCACCAGCCGAGTCCAAAATTCAGCGATTCCCCATCTCAGCCCAGAAAGCAGGTAGAACAAGTTTTGTGGTGCCTTTCAGCTGCCTACCGGGGTAGTGTAAAAACTACCAACAGAACTCGTTTCTGGCACCTTCCCCGGTGGAGTTGTGCATGGGGTGTGTTTGGAACATTTTGTCACCAGCCGAGTCCAAAATTCAGCGATTCCCCATCTCAGCCCGGAAAGCAGGTAGAACAAGTTTTGCGGTGCCTTTCAGCTGCCTACCGGGGTAGTGTAAAAACTACCAACAGAACTCGTTTCTGGCACCTTCCCCGGTGGAGTTGTGCATGGGGTGTGTTTGGAACATTTTGTCACCAGCCGAGTCCAAAATTCAGCGATTCCCCATCTCAGCCCAGAAAGCAGGTAGAACAAGTTTTGCGGTGCCTTTCAGCTGCCTACCGGGGTAGTGTAAAAACTACCAACAGAACTCGTTTCTGGCACCTTCCCCGGTGGAGTTGTGCATGGGGTGTGTTTGGAACATTTTGTCACCAGCCGAGTCCAAAATTCAGCGATTCCCCATCTCAGCCCAGAAAGCAGGTAGAACAAGTTTTGTGGTGCCTTTCAGCTGCCTACCGGGGTAGTGTAAAAACTACCAACAGAACTCGTTTCTGGCACCTTCCCCGGTGGAGTTGTGCATGGGGTGTGTTTGGAACATTTTGTCACCAGCCGAGTCCAAAATTCAGCGATTCCCCATCTCAGCCCAGAAAGCAGGTAGAACAAGTTTTGTGGTGCCTTTCAGCTGCCTACCGGGGTAGTGTAAAAACTACCAACAGAACTCGTTTCTGGCACCTTCCCCGGTGGAGTTGTGCATGGGGTGTGTTTGGAACATTTTGTCACCAGCCGAGTCCAAAAGTCAGCGATTCCCCATCTCAGCCCAGAAAGCAGGTAGAACAAGTTTTGTGGTGCCTTTCAGCTGCCTACCGGGGTAGTGTAAAAACTACCAACAGAACTCGTTTCTGGCACCTTCCCCGGTGGAGTTGTGCATGGGGTGTGTTTGGAACATTTTGTCACCAGCCGAGTCCAAAATTCAGCGATTCCCCATCTCAGCCCAGAAAGCAGGTAGAACAAGTTTTGTGGTGCCTTTCCGCTGCCTACCGGGGTAGTGTAAAAACTACCAACAGAACTCGTTTCTGGCACCTTCCCCGGTGGAGTTGTGCATGGGGTGTGTTTGGAACATTTTGTCAGCAGCCGAGTCCAAAATTCAGCGATTCCCCATCTCAGCCCAGAAAGCAGGTAGAACAAGTTTTGTGGTGCCTTTCAGCTGCCTACCGGGCTAGTGTAAAAACTACCAACAGAACTCGTTTCTGGCACCTTCCCCGGTGGAGTTGTGCATGGGGTGTGTTTGGAACATTTTGTCACCAGCCGAGTCCAAAATTCAGCGATTCCCCATCTCAGCCCGGAAAGCAGGTAGAACAAGTTTTGTGGTGCCTTTCAGCTGCCTACCGGGGTAGTGTAAAAACTACCAACAGAACTCGTTTCTGGCACCTTCCCCGGTGGAGTTGTGCATGGGGTGTGTTTGGAACATTTTGTCACCAGCCGAGTCCAAAAGTCAGCGATTCCCCATCTCAGCCCAGAAAGCAGGTAGAACAAGTTTTGTGGTGCCTTTCAGCTGCCTACCGGGGTAGTGTAAAAACTACCAACAGAACTCGTTTCTGGCACCTTCCCCAATGGAGTTGTGCATGGGGTGTGTTTGGAACATTTTGTCAGCAGCCGAGTCCAAAATTCAGCGATTCCCCATCTCAACCCAGAAAGCAGGTAGAACAAGTTTTGTGGTGCCTTTCAGCTGCCTACCGGGGTAGTGTAAAAACTACCAACAGAACTCGTTTCTGGCACCTTCCCCGGTGGAGTTGTGCATGGGGTGTGTTTGGAACATTTTGTCACCAGCCGAGTCCAAAATTCAGCGATTCCCCATCTCAGCCCAGAAAGCAGGTAGAACAAGTTTTGTGGTGCCTTTCAGCTGCCTACCGGGGTAGTGTAAAAACTACCAACAGAACTCGTTTCTGGCACCTTCCCCGGTGGAGTTGTGCATGGGGTGTGTTTGGAACATTTTGTCAGCAGCCGAGTCCAAAATTCAGCGATTCCCCATCTCAGCCCGGAAAGCAGGTAGAACAAGTTTTGTGGTGCCTTTCAGCTGCCTACCGGGGTAGTGTAAAAACTACCAACAGAACTCGTTTCTGGCACCTTCCCCGGTGGAGTTGTGCATGGGGTGTGTTTGGAACATTTTGTCACCAGCCGAGTCCAAAAGTCAGCGATTCCCCATCTCAGCCCAGAAAGCAGGTAGAACAAGTTTTGTGGTGCCTTTCAGCTGCCTACCGGGGTAGTGTAAAAACTACCAACAGAACTCGTTTCTGGCACCTTCCCCGGTGGAGTTGTGCATGGGGTGTGTTTGGAACATTTTGTCACCAGCCGACTCCAAAATTCAGCGATTCCCCATCTCAGCCCAGAAAGCAGGTAGAACAAGTTTTGTGGTGCCTTTCAGCTGCCTACCGGGGTAGTGTAAAAACTACCAACAGAACTCGTTTCTGGCACCTTCCCCGGTGGAGGTGTGCATGGGGTGTGTTTGGAACATTTTGTCACCAGCCGAGTCCAAAATTCAGCGATTCCCCATCTCAGCCCAGAAAGCAGGTAGAACAAGTTTTGTGGTGCCTTTCCGCTGCCTACCGGGGTAGTGTAAAAACTACCAACAGAACTCGTTTCTGGCACCTTCCCCGGTGGAGTTGTGCATGGGGTGTGTTTGGAACATTTTGTCACCAGCCGAGTCCAAAATTCAGCGATTCCCCATCTCAGCCCAGAAAGCAGGTAGAACAAGTTTTGTGGTGCCTTTCAGCTGCCTACCGGGGTAGTGTAAAAACTACCAACAGAACTCGTTTCTGGCACCTTCCCCGGTGGAGTTGTGCATGGGGTGTGTTTGGAACATTTTGTCACCAGCCGAGTCCAAAATTCAGCGATTCCCCATCTCAGCCCAGAAAGCAGGTAGAACAAGTTTTGTGGTGCCTTTCAGCTGCCTACCGGGGTAGTGTAAAAACTACCAACAGAACTCGTTTCTGGCACCTTCCCCGGTGGAGTTGTGCATGGGGTGTGTTTGTAACATTTTGTCACCAGCCGAGTCCAAAATTCAGCGATTCCCCATCTCAGCCCAGAAAGCAGGTAGAACAAGTTTTGTGGTGCCTTTCAGCTGCCTACCGGGGTAGTGTAAAAACTACCAACAGAACTCGTTTCTGGCACCTTCCCCGGTGGAGTTGTGCATGGGGTGTGTTTGGAACATTTTGTCACCAGCCGAGTCCAAAATTCAGCGATTCCCCATCTCAGCCCAGAAAGCAGGTAGAACAAGTTTTGTGGTGCCTTTCAGCTGCCTACCGGGGTAGTGTAAAAACTACCAACAGAACTCGTTTCTGGCACCTTCCCCGGTGGAGTTGTGCATGGGGTGTGTTTGGAACATTTTGTCACCAGCCGAGTCCAAAATTCAGCGATTCCCCATCTCAGCCCAGAAAGCAGGTAGAACAAGTTTTGTGGTGCCTTTCCGCTGCCTACCGGGGTACTGTAAAAACTACCAACAGAACTCGTTTCTGGCACCTTCCCCGGTGGAGTTGTGCATGGGGTGTGTTTGGAACATTTTGTCACCAGCCGAGTCCAAAATTCAGCGATTCCCCATCTCAGCCCAGAAAGCAGGTAGAACAAGTTTTGTGGTGCCTTTCAGCTGCCTACCGGGGTAGTGTAAAAACTACCAACAGAACTCGTTTCTGGCACCTTCCCCGGTGGAGTTGTGCATGGGGTGTGTTTGGAACATTTTGTCACCAGCCGAGTCCAAAATTCAGCGATTCCCCATCTCAGCCCAGAAAGCAGGTAGAACAAGTTTTGTTGTGCCTTTCTCTTGCCTACCGGGGTAGTGTAAAAACTACCAACAGAACTCGTTTCTGGCACCTTCCCCGGTGGAGTTGTGCATGGGGTGTGTTTGGAACATTTTGTCACCAGCCGAGTCCAAAATTCAGCGATTCCCCATCTCAGCCCGGAAAGCAGGTAGAACAAGTTTTGTGGTGCCTTTCTCTTGCCTACCGGGGTAGTGTAAAAACTACCAACAGAACTCGTTTCTGGCACCTTCCCCGGTGGAGTTGTGCATGGGGTGTGTTTGGAACATTTTGTCACCAGCCGAGTCCAAAAGTCAGCGATTCCCCATCTCAGCCCAGAAAGCAGGTAGAACAAGTTTTGTGGTGCCTTTCAGCTGCCTACCGGGGTAGTGTAAAAACTACCAACAGAACTCGTTTCTGGCACCTTCCCCAATGGAGTTGTGCATGGGGTGTGTTTGGAACATTTTGTCAGCAGCCGAGTCCAAAATTCAGCGATTCCCCATCTCAACCCAGAAAGCAGGTAGAACAAGTTTTGTGGTGCCTTTCAGCTGCCTACCGGGGTAGTGTAAAAACTACCAACAGAACTCGTTTCTGGCACCTTCCCCGGTGGAGGTGTGCATGGGGTGTGTTTGGAACATTTTGTCACCAGCCGAGTCCAAAAGTCAGCGATTCCCCATCTCAGCCCAGAAAGCAGGTAGAACAAGTTTTGTGGTGCCTTTCAGCTGCCTACCGGGGTAGTGTAAAAACTACCAACAGAACTCGTTTCTGGCACCTTCCCCGGTGGAGTTGTGCATGGGGTGTGTTTGGAACATTTTGTCACCAGCCGAGTCCAAAATTCAGCGATTCCCCATCTCAGCCCGGAAAGCAGGTAGAACAAGTTTTGTGGTGCCTTTCTCTTGCCTACCGGGGTAGTGTAAAAACTACCAACAGAACTCGTTTCTGGCACCTTCCCCGGTGGAGTTGTGCATGGGGTGTGTTTGGAACATTTTGTCACCAGCCGAGTCCAAAATTCAGCGATTCCCCATCTCAGCCCAGAAAGCAGGTAGAACAAGTTTTGTGGTGCCTTTCCGCTGCCTACCGGGGTAGTGTAAAAACTACCAACAGAACTCGTTTCTGGCACCTTCCCCGGTGGAGTTGTGCATGGGGTGTGTTTGGAACATTTTGTCACCAGCCGAGTCCAAAATTCAGCGATTCCCCATCTCAGCCCAGAAAGCAGGTAGAACAAGTTTTGTGGTGCCTTTCAGCTGCCTACCGGGGTAGTGTAAAAACTACCAACAGAACTCGTTTCTGGCACCTTCCCCGGTGGAGTTGTGCATGGGGTGTGTTTGGAACATTTTGTCACCAGCCGAGTCCAAAATTCAGCGATTCCCCATCTCAGCCCAGAAAGCAGGTAGAACAAGTTTTGTGGTGCCTTTCAGCTGCCTACCGGGGTAGTGTAAAAGCTACCAACAGAACTCGTTTCTGGCACCTTTTCTGGCACCTTCCCCCGGTGGAGTTGTGCATGGGGTGTGTTTGGAACATTTTGTCACCAGCCGAGTCCAAAATTCAGCGATTTCCCCCATCTCAGCCCAGAAAGCAGGTAGAACAAGTTTTGTGGTGCCTTTCCGCTGACTACCGGGGTACTGTAAAAACTACCAACAGAACTCGTTTCTGGCACCTTCCCCGGTGGAGTTGTGCATGGGGTGTGTTTGGAACATTTTGTCACCAGCCGAGTCCAAAATTCAGCGATTCCCCATCTCAGCCCAGAAAGCAGGTAGAACAAGTTTTGTGGTGCCTTTCCGCTGCCTACCGGGGTAGTGTAAAACTACCAACAGAACTCGTTTCTGGCACCTTCCCCGGTGGGAGTTGTGCATGGGGGTGTGTTTGGAACATTTTGTCACCAGCCGAGTCCAAAAATTCAGCGATTCCCCATCTCAGCCCAGAAAGCAGGTAGAACAAGTTTTGTGGTGCCTTTCAGCTGCCTACCGGGGTAGTGTAAAAAACTACCAACAGAACTCGTTTCTGGCACCTTCCCCGGTGGAGTTGTGCATGGGGTGTGTTTGGAACATTTTGTCACCAGCCGAGTCCAAAATTCAGCGATTCCCCATCTCAGCCCAGAAAGCAGGTAGAACAAGTTTTGTGGTGCCTTTCAGCTGCCTACCGGGGTAGTGTAAAAACTACCAACAGAACTCGTTTCTGGCACCTTCCCCGGTGGAGTTGTGCATGGGTGTGTTTGGAACATTTTGTCACCAGCCGAGTCCAAAATTCAGCGATTCCCCATCTCAGCCCAGAAAGCAGGTAGAACAAGTTTTGTGGTGCCTTTCCGCTGCCTACCGGGGTACTGTAAAAACTACCAACAGAACTCGTTTCTGGCACCTTCCCCGGTGGAGTTGTGCATGGGGTGTGTTTGGAACATTTTGTCAGCAGCCGAGTCCAAAATTCAGCGATTCCCCATCTCAGCCCAGAAAGCAGGTAGAACAAGTTTTGTGGTGCCTTTCAGCTGCCTACCGGGGTAGTGTAAAAACTACCAACAGAACTCGTTTCTGGCACCTTCCCCGGTGGAGTTGTGCATGGGGTGTGTTTGGAACATTTTGTCACCAGCCGAGTCCAAAATTCAGCGATTCCCCATCTCAGCCCAGAAAGCAGGTAGAACAAGTTTTGTTGTGCCTTTCTCTTGCCTACCGGGGTAGTGTAAAAACTACCAACAGAACTCGTTTCTGGCACCTTCCCCCGGTGGAGTTGTGCATGGGTGTGTTTGGAACATTTTGTCACCAGCCGAGTCCAAAATTCAGCGATTCCCCATCTCAGCCCGGAAAGCAGGTAGAACAAGTTTTGTGGTGCCTTTCTCTTGCCTATCGGGGTAGTGTAAAAACTACCAACAGAACTCGTTTCTGGCACCTTCCCCGGTGGAGTTGTGCATGGGGTGTGTTTGGAACATTTTGTCACCAGCCGAGTCCAAAAGTCAGCGATTCCCCATCTCAGCCCAGAAAGCAGGTTAGAACAAGTTTTGTGGTGCCTTTCAGCTGCCTACCGGGTAGTGTAAAAACTACCAACAGAACTCGTTTTCTGGCACCTTCCCCAATGGAGTTGTGCATGGGGTGTGTTTGGAACATTTTGTCAGCAGCCGAGTCCAAAATTCAGCGATTCCCCATCTCAACCCAGAAAGCAGGTAGAACAAGTTTTGTGGTGCCTTTCAGCTGCCTACCGGGGTAGTGTAAAAACTACCAACAGAACTCGTTTCTGGCACCTTCCCCGGTGGAGGTGTGCATGGGGTGTGTTTGGAACATTTTGTCACCAGCCGAGTCCAAAATTCAGCGATTCCCCATCTCAGCCCAGAAAGCAGGTAGAACAAGTTTTGTGGTGCCTTTCAGCTGCCTACCGGGGTAGTGTAAAAACTACCAACAGAACTCGTTTCTGGCACCTTCCCCGGTGGAGTTGTGCATGGGGTGTGTTTGGAACATTTTGTCACCAGCCGAGTCCAAAATTCAGCGATTCCCCATCTCAGCCCAGAAAGCAGGTAGAACAAGTTTTGTTGTGCCTTTCTCTTGCCTACCGGGGTAGTGTAAAAACTACCAACAGAACTCGTTTCTGGCACCTTCCCCGGTGGAGTTGTGCATGGGGTGTGTTTGGAACATTTTGTCACCAGCCGAGTCCAAAATTCAGCGATTCCCCATCTCAGCCCGGAAAGCAGGTAGAACAAGTTTTGTGGTGCCTTTCTCTTGCCTACCGGGGTAGTGTAAAAACTACCAACAGAACTCGTTTCTGGCACCTTCCCCGGTGGAGTTGTGCATGGGGTGTGTTTGGAACATTTTGTCACCAGCCGAGTCCAAAAGTCAGCGATTCCCCATCTCAGCCCAGAAAGCAGGTAGAACAAGTTTTGTGGTGCCTTTCAGCTGCCTACCGGGGTAGTGTAAAAACTACCAACAGAACTCGTTTCTGGCACCTTCCCCAATGGAGTTGTGCATGGGGTGTGTTTGGAACATTTTGTCAGCAGCCGAGTCCAAAATTCAGCGATTCCCCATCTCAACCCAGAAAGCAGGTAGAACAAGTTTTGTGGTGCCTTTCAGCTGCCTACCGGGGTAGTGTAAAAACTACCAACAGAACTCGTTTCTGGCACCTTCCCCGGTGTAGGTGTGCATGGGGTGTGTTTGGAACATTTTGTCACCAGCCGAGTCCAAAAGTCAGCGATTCCCCATCTCAGCCCAGAAAGCAGGTAGAACAAGTTTTGTGGTGCCTTTCAGCTGCCTACCGGGGTAGTGTAAAAACTACCAACAGAACTCGTTTCTGGCACCTTCCCCGGTGGAGTTGTGCATGGGGTGTGTTTGGAACATTTTGTCACCAGCCGAGTCCAAAATTCAGCGATTCCCCATCTCAGCCCGGAAAGCAGGTAGAACAAGTTTTGTGGTGCCTTTCTCTTGCCTACCGGGGTAGTGTAAAAACTACCAACAGAACTCGTTTCTGGCACCTTCCCCGGTGGAGTTGTGCATGGGGTGTGTTTGGAACATTTTGTCACCAGCCGAGTCCAAAATTCAGCGATTCCCCATCTCAGCCCAGAAAGCAGGTAGAACAAGTTTTGTGGTGCCTTTCAGCTGCCTACCGGGGTAGTGTAAAAACTACCAACAGAACTCGTTTCTGGCACCTTCCCCGGTGGAGTTGTGCATGGGGTGTGTTTGGAACATTTTGTCACCAGCCGAGTCCAAAATTCAGCGATTCCCCATCTCAGCCCAGAAAGCAGGTAGAACAAGTTTTGTGGTGCCTTTCAGCTGCCTACCGGGGTAGTGTAAAAACTACCAACAGAACTCGTTTCTGGCACCTTCCCCGGTGGAGTTGTGCATGGGGTGTGTTTGGAACATTTTGTCACCAGCCGAGTCCAAAATTCAGCGATTCCCCATCTCAGCCCAGAAAGCAGGTAGAACAAGTTTTGTGGTGCCTTTCCGCTGCCTACCGGGGTACTGTAAAAACTACCAACAGAACTCGTTTCTGGCACCTTCCCCGGTGGAGTTGTGCATGGGGTGTGTTTGGAACATTTTGTCACCAGCCGAGTCCAAAATTCAGCGATTCCCCATCTCAGCCCAGAAAGCAGGTAGAACAAGTTTTGTGGTGCCTTTCCGCTGCCTACCGGGGTAGTGTAAAAACTACCAACAGAACTCGTTTCTGGCACCTTCCCCGGTGGAGGTGTGCATGGGGTGTGTTTGGAACATTTTGTCACCAGCCGAGTCCAAAATTCAGCGATTCCCCATCTCAGCCCAGAAAGCAGGTAGAACAAGTTTTGTGGTGCCTTTCAGCTGCCTACCGGGGTAGTGTAAAAACTACCAACAGAACTCGTTTCTGGCACCTTCCCCGGTGGAGGTGTGCATGGGGTGTGTTTGGAACATTTTGTCACCAGCCGAGTCCAAAATTCAGCGATTCCCCATCTCAGCCCAGAAAGCAGGTAGAACAAGTTTTGTGGTGCCTTTCAGCTGCCTACCGGGGTAGTGTAAAAACTACCAACAGAACTCGTTTCTGGCACCTTCCCCGGTGGAGTTGTGCATGGGGTGTGTTTGGAACATTTTGTCACCAGCCGAGTCCAAAATTCAGCGATTCCCCATCTCAGCCCAGAAAGCAGGTAGAACAAGTTTTGTGGTGCCTTTCCGCTGCCTACCGGGGTACTGTAAAAACTACCAACAGAACTCGTTTCTGGCACCTTCCCCGGTGGAGTTGTGCATGGGGTGTGTTTGGAACATTTTGTCACCAGCCGAGTCCAAAATTCAGCGATTCCCCATCTCAGCCCAGAAAGCAGGTAGAACAAGTTTTGTGGTGCCTTTCCGCTGCCTACCGGGGTAGTGTAAAAACTACCAACAGAACTCGTTTCTGGCACCTTCCCCGGTGGAGTTGTGCATGGGGTGTGTTTGGAACATTTTGTCACCAGCCGAGTCCAAAATTCAGCGATTCCCCATCTCAGCCCAGAAAGCAGGTAGAACAAGTTTTGTGGTGCCTTTCAGCTGCCTACCGGGGTAGTGTAAAAACTACCAACAGAACTCGTTTCTGGCACCTTCCCCGGTGGAGTTGTGCATGGGGTGTGTTTGGAACATTTTGTCACCAGCCGAGTCCAAAATTCAGCGATTCCCCATCTCAGCCCAGAAAGCAGGTAGAACAAGTTTTGTGGTGCCTTTCAGCTGCCTACCGGGGTAGTGTAAAAACTACCAACAGAACTCGTTTCTGGCACCTTCCCCGGTGGAGTTGTGCATGGGGTGTGTTTGGAACATTTTGTCACCAGCCGAGTCCAAAATTCAGCGATTCCCCATCTCAGCCCAGAAAGCAGGTAGAACAAGTTTTGTGGTGCCTTTCCGCTGCCTACCGGGGTACTGTAAAAACTACCAACAGAACTCGTTTCTGGCACCTTCCCCGGTGGAGTTGTGCATGGGGTGTGTTTGGAACATTTTGTCAGCAGCCGAGTCCAAAATTCAGCGATTCCCCATCTCAGCCCAGAAAGCAGGTAGAACAAGTTTTGTGGTGCCTTTCAGCTGCCTACCGGGGTAGTGTAAAAACTACCAACAGAACTCGTTTCTGGCACCTTCCCCGGTGGAGTTGTGCATGGGGTGTGTTTGGAACATTTTGTCACCAGCCGAGTCCAAAATTCAGCGATTCCCCATCTCAGCCCAGAAAGCAGGTAGAACAAGTTTTGTTGTGCCTTTCTCTTGCCTACCGGGGTAGTGTAAAAACTACCAACAGAACTCGTTTCTGGCACCTTCCCCGGTGGAGTTGTGCATGGGGTGTGTTTGGAACATTTTGTCACCAGCCGAGTCCAAAATTCAGCGATTCCCCATCTCAGCCCGGAAAGCAGGTAGAACAAGTTTTGTGGTGCCTTTCTCTTGCCTATCGGGGTAGTGTAAAAACTACCAACAGAACTCGTTTCTGGCACCTTCCCCGGTGGAGTTGTGCATGGGGTGTGTTTGGAACATTTTGTCACCAGCCGAGTCCAAAAGTCAGCGATTCCCCATCTCAGCCCAGAAAGCAGGTAGAACAAGTTTTGTGGTGCCTTTCAGCTGCCTACCGGGGTAGTGTAAAAACTACCAACAGAACTCGTTTCTGGCACCTTCCCCAATGGAGTTGTGCATGGGGTGTGTTTGGAACATTTTGTCAGCAGCCGAGTCCAAAATTCAGCGATTCCCCATCTCAACCCAGAAAGCAGGTAGAACAAGTTTTGTGGTGCCTTTCAGCTGCCTACCGGGGTAGTGTAAAAACTACCAACAGAACTCGTTTCTGGCACCTTCCCCGGTGGAGGTGTGCATGGGGTGTGTTTGGAACATTTTGTCACCAGCCGAGTCCAAAATTCAGCGATTCCCCATCTCAGCCCAGAAAGCAGGTAGAACAAGTTTTGTGGTGCCTTTCAGCTGCCTACCGGGGTAGTGTAAAAACTACCAACAGAACTCGTTTCTGGCACCTTCCCCGGTGGAGTTGTGCATGGGGTGTGTTTGGAACATTTTGTCACCAGCCGAGTCCAAAATTCAGCGATTCCCCATCTCAGCCCAGAAAGCAGGTAGAACAAGTTTTGTTGTGCCTTTCTCTTGCCTACCGGGGTAGTGTAAAAACTACCAACAGAACTCGTTTCTGGCACCTTCCCCGGTGGAGTTGTGCATGGGGTGTGTTTGGAACATTTTGTCACCAGCCGAGTCCAAAATTCAGCGATTCCCCATCTCAGCCCGGAAAGCAGGTAGAACAAGTTTTGTGGTGCCTTTCTCTTGCCTACCGGGGTAGTGTAAAAACTACCAACAGAACTCGTTTCTGGCACCTTCCCCGGTGGAGTTGTGCATGGGGTGTGTTTGGAACATTTTGTCACCAGCCGAGTCCAAAAGTCAGCGATTCCCCATCTCAGCCCAGAAAGCAGGTAGAACAAGTTTTGTGGTGCCTTTCAGCTGCCTACCGGGGTAGTGTAAAAACTACCAACAGAACTCGTTTCTGGCACCTTCCCCAATGGAGTTGTGCATGGGGTGTGTTTGGAACATTTTGTCAGCAGCCGAGTCCAAAATTCAGCGATTCCCCATCTCAACCCAGAAAGCAGGTAGAACAAGTTTTGTGGTGCCTTTCAGCTGCCTACCGGGGTAGTGTAAAAACTACCAACAGAACTCGTTTCTGGCACCTTCCCCGGTGTAGGTGTGCATGGGGTGTGTTTGGAACATTTTGTCACCAGCCGAGTCCAAAAGTCAGCGATTCCCCATCTCAGCCCAGAAAGCAGGTAGAACAAGTTTTGTGGTGCCTTTCAGCTGCCTACCGGGGTAGTGTAAAAACTACCAACAGAACTCGTTTCTGGCACCTTCCCCGGTGGAGTTGTGCATGGGGTGTGTTTGGAACATTTTGTCACCAGCCGAGTCCAAAATTCAGCGATTCCCCATCTCAGCCCGGAAAGCAGGTAGAACAAGTTTTGTGGTGCCTTTCTCTTGCCTACCGGGGTAGTGTAAAAACTACCAACAGAACTCGTTTCTGGCACCTTCCCCGGTGGAGTTGTGCATGGGGTGTGTTTGGAACATTTTGTCACCAGCCGAGTCCAAAATTCAGCGATTCCCCATCTCAGCCCAGAAAGCAGGTAGAACAAGTTTTGTGGTGCCTTTCAGCTGCCTACCGGGGTAGTGTAAAAACTACCAACAGAACTCGTTTCTGGCACCTTCCCCGGTGGAGTTGTGCATGGGGTGTGTTTGGAACATTTTGTCACCAGCCGAGTCCAAAATTCAGCGATTCCCCATCTCAGCCCAGAAAGCAGGTAGAACAAGTTTTGTGGTGCCTTTCAGCTGCCTACCGGGGTAGTGTAAAAACTACCAACAGAACTCGTTTCTGGCACCTTCCCCGGTGGAGTTGTGCATGGGGTGTGTTTGGAACATTTTGTCACCAGCCGAGTCCAAAATTCAGCGATTCCCCATCTCAGCCCAGAAAGCAGGTAGAACAAGTTTTGTGGTGCCTTTCCGCTGCCTACCGGGGTACTGTAAAAACTACCAACAGAACTCGTTTCTGGCACCTTCCCCGGTGGAGTTGTGCATGGGGTGTGTTTGGAACATTTTGTCACCAGCCGAGTCCAAAATTCAGCGATTCCCCATCTCAGCCCAGAAAGCAGGTAGAACAAGTTTTGTGGTGCCTTTCCGCTGCCTACCGGGGTAGTGTAAAAACTACCAACAGAACTCGTTTCTGGCACCTTCCCCGGTGGAGGTGTGCATGGGGTGTGTTTGGAACATTTTGTCACCAGCCGAGTCCAAAATTCAGCGATTCCCCATCTCAGCCCAGAAAGCAGGTAGAACAAGTTTTGTGGTGCCTTTCAGCTGCCTACCGGGGTAGTGTAAAAACTACCAACAGAACTCGTTTCTGGCACCTTCCCCGGTGGAGGTGTGCATGGGGTGTGTTTGGAACATTTTGTCACCAGCCGAGTCCAAAATTCAGCGATTCCCCATCTCAGCCCAGAAAGCAGGTAGAACAAGTTTTGTGGTGCCTTTCAGCTGCCTACCGGGGTAGTGTAAAAACTACCAACAGAACTCGTTTCTGGCACCTTCCCCGGTGGAGTTGTGCATGGGGTGTGTTTGGAACATTTTGTCACCAGCCGAGTCCAAAATTCAGCGATTCCCCATCTCAGCCCAGAAAGCAGGTAGAACAAGTTTTGTGGTGCCTTTCCGCTGCCTACCGGGGTACTGTAAAAACTACCAACAGAACTCGTTTCTGGCACCTTCCCCGGTGGAGTTGTGCATGGGGTGTGTTTGGAACATTTTGTCACCAGCCGAGTCCAAAATTCAGCGATTCCCCATCTCAGCCCAGAAAGCAGGTAGAACAAGTTTTGTGGTGCCTTTCAGCTGCCTACCGGGGTAGTGTAAAAACTACCAACAGAACTCGTTTCTGGCACCTTCCCCGGTGGAGTTGTGCATGGGGTGTGTTTGGAACATTTTGTCACCAGCCGAGTCCAAAATTCAGCGATTCCCCATCTCAGCCCAGAAAGCAGGTAGAACAAGTTTTGTTGTGCCTTTCTCTTGCCTACCGGGGTAGTGTAAAAACTACCAACAGAACTCGTTTCTGGCACCTTCCCCGGTGGAGTTGTGCATGGGGTGTGTTTGGAACATTTTGTCACCAGCCGAGTCCAAAATTCAGCGATTCCCCATCTCAGCCCGGAAAGCAGGTAGAACAAGTTTTGTGGTGCCTTTCTCTTGCCTACCGGGGTAGTGTAAAAACTACCAACAGAACTCGTTTCTGGCACCTTCCCCGGTGGAGTTGTGCATGGGGTGTGTTTGGAACATTTTGTCACCAGCCGAGTCCAAAAGTCAGCGATTCCCCATCTCAGCCCAGAAAGCAGGTAGAACAAGTTTTGTGGTGCCTTTCAGCTGCCTACCGGGGTAGTGTAAAAACTACCAACAGAACTCGTTTCTGGCACCTTCCCCAATGGAGTTGTGCATGGGGTGTGTTTGGAACATTTTGTCAGCAGCCGAGTCCAAAATTCAGCGATTCCCCATCTCAACCCAGAAAGCAGGTAGAACAAGTTTTGTGGTGCCTTTCAGCTGCCTACCGGGGTAGTGTAAAAACTACCAACAGAACTCGTTTCTGGCACCTTCCCCGGTGGAGGTGTGCATGGGGTGTGTTTGGAACATTTTGTCACCAGCCGAGTCCAAAAGTCAGCGATTCCCCATCTCAGCCCAGAAAGCAGGTAGAACAAGTTTTGTGGTGCCTTTCAGCTGCCTACCGGGGTAGTGTAAAAACTACCAACAGAACTCGTTTCTGGCACCTTCCCCGGTGGAGTTGTGCATGGGGTGTGTTTGGAACATTTTGTCACCAGCCGAGTCCAAAATTCAGCGATTCCCCATCTCAGCCCAGAAAGCAGGTAGAACAAGTTTTGTTGTGCCTTTCTCTTGCCTACCGGGGTAGTGTAAAAACTACCAACAGAACTCGTTTCTGGCACCTTCCCCGGTGGAGTTGTGCATGGGGTGTGTTTGGAACATTTTGTCACCAGCCGAGTCCAAAATTCAGCGATTCCCCATCTCAGCCCGGAAAGCAGGTAGAACAAGTTTTGTGGTGCCTTTCTCTTGCCTACCGGGGTAGTGTAAAAACTACCAACAGAACTCGTTTCTGGCACCTTCCCCGGTGGAGTTGTGCATGGGGTGTGTTTGGAACATTTTGTCACCAGCCGAGTCCAAAAGTCAGCGATTCCCCATCTCAGCCCAGAAAGCAGGTAGAACAAGTTTTGTGGTGCCTTTCAGCTGCCTACCGGGGTAGTGTAAAAACTACCAACAGAACTCGTTTCTGGCACCTTCCCCAATGGAGTTGTGCATGGGGTGTGTTTGGAACATTTTGTCAGCAGCCGAGTCCAAAATTCAGCGATTCCCCATCTCAACCCAGAAAGCAGGTAGAACAAGTTTTGTGGTGCCTTTCAGCTGCCTACCGGGGTAGTGTAAAAACTACCAACAGAACTCGTTTCTGGCACCTTCCCCGGTGTAGGTGTGCATGGGGTGTGTTTGGAACATTTTGTCACCAGCCGAGTCCAAAAGTCAGCGATTCCCCATCTCAGCCCAGAAAGCAGGTAGAACAAGTTTTGTGGTGCCTTTCAGCTGCCTACCGGGGTAGTGTAAAAACTACCAACAGAACTCGTTTCTGGCACCTTCCCCGGTGGAGTTGTGCATGGGGTGTGTTTGGAACATTTTGTCACCAGCCGAGTCCAAAATTCAGCGATTCCCCATCTCAGCCCGGAAAGCAGGTAGAACAAGTTTTGTGGTGCCTTTCTCTTGCCTACCGGGGTAGTGTAAAAACTACCAACAGAACTCGTTTCTGGCACCTTCCCCGGTGGAGTTGTGCATGGGGTGTGTTTGGAACATTTTGTCACCAGCCGAGTCCAAAATTCAGCGATTCCCCATCTCAGCCCAGAAAGCAGGTAGAACAAGTTTTGTGGTGCCTTTCCGCTGCCTACCGGGGTAGTGTAAAAACTACCAACAGAACTCGTTTCTGGCACCTTCCCCGGTGGAGTTGTGCATGGGGTGTGTTTGGAACATTTTGTCACCAGCCGAGTCCAAAATTCAGCGATTCCCCATCTCAGCCCAGAAAGCAGGTAGAACAAGTTTTGTGGTGCCTTTCCGCTGCCTACCGGGGTAGTGTAAAAACTACCAACAGAACTCGTTTCTGGCACCTTCCCCGGTGGAGTTGTGCATGGGGTGTGTTTGGAACATTTTGTCACCAGCCGAGTCCAAAATTCAGCGATTCCCCATCTCAGCCCAGAAAGCAGGTAGAACAAGTTTTGTGGTGCCTTTCAGCTGCCTACCGGGGTAGTGTAAAAACTACCAACAGAACTCGTTTCTGGCACCTTCCCCGGTGGAGTTGTGCATGGGGTGTGTTTGGAACATTTTGTCACCAGCCGAGTCCAAAATTCAGCGATTCCCCATCTCAGCCCGGAAAGCAGGTAGAACAAGTTTTGTGGTGCCTTTCTCTTGCCTACCGGGGTAGTGTAAAAACTACCAACAGAACTCGTTTCTGGCACCTTCCCCGGTGGAGGTGTGCATGGGGTGTGTTTGGAACATTTTGTCACCAGCCGAGTCCAAAATTCAGCGATTCCCCATCTCAGCCCAGAAAGCAGGTAGAACAAGTTTTGTGGTGCCTTTCAGCTGCCTACCGGGGTAGTGTAAAAACTACCAACAGAACTCGTTTCTAGCACCTTCCCCGGTGGAGTTGTGCATGGGGTGTGTTTGGAACATTTTGTCACCAGCCGAGTCCAAAATTCAGCGATTCCCCATCTCAGCCCGGAAAGCAGGTAGAACAAGTTTTGTGGTGCCTTTCTCTTGCCTACCGGGGTAGTGTAAAAACTACCAACAGAACTCGTTTCTGGCACCTTCCCCGGTGGAGTTGTGCATGGGGTGTGTTTGGAACATTTTGTCACCAGCCGAGTCCAAAATTCAGCGATTCCCCATCTCAGCCCAGAAAGCAGGTAGAACAAGTTTTGTGGTGCCTTTCAGCTGCCTACTGGGGTAGTGTAAAAACTACCAACAGAACTCGTTTCTGGCACCTTCCCCGGTGGAGTTGTGCATGGGGTGTGTTTGGAACATTTTGTCACCAGCCGAGTCCAAAATTCAGCGATTCCCCATCTCAGCCCGGAAAGCAGGTAGAACAAGTTTTGTGGTGCCTTTCTCTTGCCTACCGGGGTAGTGTAAAAACTACCAACAGAACTCGTTTCTGGCACCTTCCCCGGTGGAGTTGTGCATGGGGTGTGTTTGGAACATTTTGTCAGCAGCCGAGTCCAAAATTCAGCGATTCCCCATCTCAGCCCAGAAAGCAGGTAGAACAAGTTTTGTGGTGCCTTTCCGCTGCCTACCGGGGTACTGTAAAAACTACCAACAGAACTCGTTTCTGGCACCTTCCCCGGTGGAGTTGTGCATGGGGTGTGTTTGGAACATTTTGTCACCAGCCGAGTCCAAAAGTCAGCGATTCCCCATCTCAGCCCAGAAAGCAGGTAGAACAAGTTTTGTGGTGCCTTTCAGCTGCCTACCGGGGTAGTGTAAAAACTACCAACAGAACTCGTTTCTGGCACCTTCCCCGGTGGAGTTGTGCATGGGGTGTGTTTGGAACATTTTGTCACCAGCCGAGTCCAAAATTCAGCGATTCCCCATCTCAGCCCAGAAAGCAGGTAGAACAAGTTTTGTGGTGCCTTTCAGCTGCCTAACGGGGTAGTGTAAAAACTACCAACAGAACTCGTTTCTGGCACCTTCCCCGGTGGAGTTGTGCATGGGGTGTGTTTGGAACATTTTGTCACCAGCCGAGTCCAAAATTCAGCTATTCCCCATCTCAGCCCAGAAAGCAGGTAGAACAACTTTTGTGGTGCCTTTCTCTTGCCTACCGGGGTAGTGTAAAAACTACCAACAGAACTCGTTTCTGGCACCTTCCCCGGTGGAGTTGTGCATGGGGTGTGTTTGGAACATTTTGTCACCAGCCGAGTCCAAAAGTCAGCGATTCCCCATCTCAGCCCAGAAAGCAGGTAGAACAAGTTTTGTGGTGCCTTTCAGCTGCCTACCGGGGTAGTGTAAAAACTACCAACAGAACTCGTTTCTGGCACCTTCCCCGGTGGAGTTGTGCATGGGGTGTGTTTGGAACATTTTGTCACCAGCCGAGTCCAAAAGTCAGCGATTCCCCATCTCAGCCCAGAAAGCAGGTAGAACAAGTTTTGTTGTGCCTTTCTCTTGCCTACCGGGGTAGTGTAAAAACTACCAACAGAACTCGTTTCTGGCACCTTCCCCGGTGGAGTTGTGCATGGGGTGTGTTTGGAACATTTTGTCACCAGCCGAGTCCAAAATTCAGCGATTCCCCATCTCAGCCCGGAAAGCAGGTAGAACAAGTTTTGTGGTGCCTTTCTCTTGCCTACCGGGGTAGTGTAAAAACTACCAACAGAACTCGTTTCTGGCACCTTCCCCGGTGGAGTTGTGCATGGGGTGTGTTTGGAACATTTTGTCACCAGCCGAGTCCAAAAGTCAGCGATTCCCCATCTCAGCCCAGAAAGCAGGTAGAACAAGTTTTGTGGTGCCTTTCAGCTGCCTAACGGGGTAGTGTAAAAACTACCAACAGAACTCGTTTCTGGCACCTTCCCCGGTGGAGTTGTGCATGGGGTGTGTTTGGAACATTTTGTCACCAGCCGAGTCCAAAATTCAGCGATTCCCCATCTCAGCCCAGAAAGCAGGTAGAACAAGTTTTGTGGTGCCTTTCAGCTGCCTACCGGGGTAGTGTAAAAACTACCAACAGAACTCGTTTCTGGCACCTTCCCCGGTGGAGTTGTGCATGGGGTGTGTTTGGAACATTTTGTCACCAGCCGAGTCCAAAATTCAGCGATTCCCCATCTCAGCCCAGAAAGCAGGTAGAACAAGTTTTGTTGTGCCTTTCTCTTGCCTACCGGGGTAGTGTAAAAACTACCAACAGAACTCGTTTCTGGCACCTTCCCCGGTGGAGTTGTGCATGGGGTGTGTTTGGAACATTTTGTCACCAGCCGAGTCCAAAATTCAGCGATTCCCCATCTCAGCCCGGAAAGCAGGTAGAACAAGTTTTGTGGTGCCTTTCTCTTGCCTACCGGGGTAGTGTAAAAACTACCAACAGAACTCGTTTCTGGCACCTTCCCCGGTGGAGTTGTGCATGGGGTGTGTTTGGAACATTTTGTCACCAGCCGAGTCCAAAAGTCAGCGATTCCCCATCTCAGCCCAGAAAGCAGGTAGAACAAGTTTTGTGGTGCCTTTCAGCTGCCTACCGGGGTAGTGTAAAAACTACCAACAGAACTCGTTTCTGGCACCTTCCCCAATGGAGTTGTGCATGGGGTGTGTTTGGAACATTTTGTCAGCAGCCGAGTCCAAAATTCAGCGATTCCCCATCTCAACCCAGAAAGCAGGTAGAACAAGTTTTGTGGTGCCTTTCAGCTGCCTACCGGGGTAGTGTAAAAACTACCAACAGAACTCGTTTCTGGCACCTTCCCCGGTGGAGGTGTGCATGGGGTGTGTTTGGAACATTTTGTCACCAGCCGAGTCCAAAAGTCAGCGATTCCCCATCTCAGCCCAGAAAGCAGGTAGAACAAGTTTTGTGGTGCCTTTCAGCTGCCTACCGGGGTAGTGTAAAAACTACCAACAGAACTCGTTTCTGGCACCTTCCCCGGTGGAGTTGTGCATGGGGTGTGTTTGGAACATTTTGTCACCAGCCGAGTCCAAAATTCAGCGATTCCCCATCTCAGCCCGGAAAGCAGGTAGAACAAGTTTTGTGGTGCCTTTCTCTTGCCTACCGGGGTAGTGTAAAAACTACCAACAGAACTCGTTTCTGGCACCTTCCCCGGTGGAGTTGTGCATGGGGTGTGTTTGGAACATTTTGTCACCAGCCGAGTCCAAAATTCAGCGATTCCCCATCTCAGCCCAGAAAGCAGGTAGAACAAGTTTTGTGGTGCCTTTCAGCTGCCTACCGGGGTAGTGTAAAAACTACCAACAGAACTCGTTTCTGGCACCTTCCCCGGTGGAGTTGTGCATGGGGTGTGTTTGGAACATTTTGTCACCAGCCGAGTCCAAAATTCAGCGATTCCCCATCTCAGCCCAGAAAGCAGGTAGAACAAGTTTTGTGGTGCCTTTCCGCTGCCTACCGGGGTAGTGTAAAAACTACCAACAGAACTCGTTTCTGGCACCTTCCCCGGTGGAGTTGTGCATGGGGTGTGTTTGGAACATTTTGTCACCAGCCGAGTCCAAAATTCAGCGATTCCCCATCTCAGCCCAGAAAGCAGGTAGAACAAGTTTTGTGGTGCCTTTCAGCTGCCTACCGGGGTAGTGTAAAAACTACCAACAGAACTCGTTTCTGGCACCTTCCCCGGTGGAGTTGTGCATGGGGTGTGTTTGGAACATTTTGTCACCAGCCGAGTCCAAAATTCAGCGATTCCCCATCTCAGCCCAGAAAGCAGGTAGAACAAGTTTTGTGGTGCCTTTCAGCTGCCTACCGGGGTAGTGTAAAAACTACCAACAGAACTCGTTTCTGGCACCTTCCCCGGTGGAGTTGTGCATGGGGTGTGTTTGGAACATTTTGTCACCAGCCGAGTCCAAAATTCAGCGATTCCCCATCTCAGCCCAGAAAGCAGGTAGAACAAGTTTTGTGGTGCCTTTCCGCTGCCTACCGGGGTACTGTAAAAACTACCAACAGAACTCGTTTCTGGCACCTTCCCCGGTGGAGTTGTGCATGGGGTGTGTTTGGAACATTTTGTCACCAGCCGAGTCCAAAATTCAGCGATTCCCCATCTCAGCCCAGAAAGCAGGTAGAACAAGTTTTGTGGTGCCTTTCCGCTGCCTACCGGGGTAGTGTAAAAACTACCAACAGAACTCCTTTCTGGCACCTTCCCCGGTGGAGTTGTGCATGGGGTGTGTTTGGAACATTTTGTCACCAGCCGAGTCCAAAATTCAGCGATTCCCCATCTCAGCCCAGAAAGCAGGTAGAACAAGTTTTGTGGTGCCTTTCAGCTGCCTACCGGGGTAGTGTAAAAACTACCAACAGAACTCGTTTCTGGCACCTTCCCCGGTGGAGTTGTGCATGGGGTGTGTTTGGAACATTTTGTCACCAGCCGAGTCCAAAATTCAGCGATTCCCCATCTCAGCCCAGAAAGCAGGTAGAACAAGTTTTGTGGTGCCTTTCAGCTGCCTACCGGGGTAGTGTAAAAACTACCAACAGAACTCGTTTCTGGCACCTTCCCCGGTGGAGTTGTGCATGGGGTGTGTTTGGAACATTTTGTCACCAGCCGAGTCCAAAATTCAGCGATTCCCCATCTCAGCCCAGAAAGCAGGTAGAACAAGTTTTGTGGTGCCTTTCCGCTGCCTACCGGGGTACTGTAAAAACTACCAACAGAACTCGTTTCTGGCACCTTCCCCGGTGGAGTTGTGCATGGGGTGTGTTTGGAACATTTTGTCAGCAGCCGAGTCCAAAATTCAGCGATTCCCCATCTCAGCCCAGAAAGCAGGTAGAACAAGTTTTGTGGTGCCTTTCAGCTGCCTACCGGGGTAGTGTAAAAACTACCAACAGAACTCGTTTCTGGCACCTTCCCCGGTGGAGTTGTGCATGGGGTGTGTTTGGAACATTTTGTCACCAGCCGAGTCCAAAATTCAGCGATTCCCCATCTCAGCCCAGAAAGCAGGTAGAACAAGTTTTGTTGTGCCTTTCTCTTGCCTACCGGGGTAGTGTAAAAACTACCAACAGAACTCGTTTCTGGCACCTTCCCCGGTGGAGTTGTGCATGGGGTGTGTTTGGAACATTTTGTCACCAGCCGAGTCCAAAATTCAGCGATTCCCCATCTCAGCCCGGAAAGCAGGTAGAACAAGTTTTGTGGTGCCTTTCTCTTGCCTATCGGGGTAGTGTAAAAACTACCAACAGAACTCGTTTCTGGCACCTTCCCCGGTGGAGTTGTGCATGGGGTGTGTTTGGAACATTTTGTCACCAGCCGAGTCCAAAAGTCAGCGATTCCCCATCTCAGCCCAGAAAGCAGGTAGAACAAGTTTTGTGGTGCCTTTCAGCTGCCTACCGGGGTAGTGTAAAAACTACCAACAGAACTCGTTTCTGGCACCTTCCCCAATGGAGTTGTGCATGGGGTGTGTTTGGAACATTTTGTCAGCAGCCGAGTCCAAAATTCAGCGATTCCCCATCTCAACCCAGAAAGCAGGTAGAACAAGTTTTGTGGTGCCTTTCAGCTGCCTACCGGGGTAGTGTAAAAACTACCAACAGAACTCGTTTCTGGCACCTTCCCCGGTGGAGGTGTGCATGGGGTGTGTTTGGAACATTTTGTCACCAGCCGAGTCCAAAATTCAGCGATTCCCCATCTCAGCCCAGAAAGCAGGTAGAACAAGTTTTGTGGTGCCTTTCAGCTGCCTACCGGGGTAGTGTAAAAACTACCAACAGAACTCGTTTCTGGCACCTTCCCCGGTGGAGTTGTGCATGGGGTGTGTTTGGAACATTTTGTCACCAGCCGAGTCCAAAATTCAGCGATTCCCCATCTCAGCCCAGAAAGCAGGTAGAACAAGTTTTGTTGTGCCTTTCTCTTGCCTACCGGGGTAGTGTAAAAACTACCAACAGAACTCGTTTCTGGCACCTTCCCCGGTGGAGTTGTGCATGGGGTGTGTTTGGAACATTTTGTCACCAGCCGAGTCCAAAATTCAGCGATTCCCCATCTCAGCCCGGAAAGCAGGTAGAACAAGTTTTGTGGTGCCTTTCTCTTGCCTACCGGGGTAGTGTAAAAACTACCAACAGAACTCGTTTCTGGCACCTTCCCCGGTGGAGTTGTGCATGGGGTGTGTTTGGAACATTTTGTCACCAGCCGAGTCCAAAAGTCAGCGATTCCCCATCTCAGCCCAGAAAGCAGGTAGAACAAGTTTTGTGGTGCCTTTCAGCTGCCTACCGGGGTAGTGTAAAAACTACCAACAGAACTCGTTTCTGGCACCTTCCCCAATGGAGTTGTGCATGGGGTGTGTTTGGAACATTTTGTCAGCAGCCGAGTCCAAAATTCAGCGATTCCCCATCTCAACCCAGAAAGCAGGTAGAACAAGTTTTGTGGTGCCTTTCAGCTGCCTACCGGGGTAGTGTAAAAACTACCAACAGAACTCGTTTCTGGCACCTTCCCCGGTGTAGGTGTGCATGGGGTGTGTTTGGAACATTTTGTCACCAGCCGAGTCCAAAATTCAGCGATTCCCCATCTCAGCCCAGAAAGCAGGTAGAACAAGTTTTGTGGTGCCTTTCAGCTGCCTACCGGGGTAGTGTAAAAACTACCAACAGAACTCGTTTCTGGCACCTTCCCCGGTGGAGTTGTGCATGGGGTGTGTTTGGAACATTTTGTCACCAGCCGAGTCCAAAATTCAGCGATTCCCCATCTCAGCCCGGAAAGCAGGTAGAACAAGTTTTGTGGTGCCTTTCTCTTGCCTACCGGGGTAGTGTAAAAACTACCAACAGAACTCGTTTCTGGCACCTTCCCCGGTGGAGTTGTGCATGGGGTGTGTTTGGAACATTTTGTCACCAGCCGAGTCCAAAATTCAGCGATTCCCCATCTCAGCCCAGAAAGCAGGTAGAACAAGTTTTGTGGTGCCTTTCAGCTGCCTACCGGGGTAGTGTAAAAACTACCAACAGAACTCGTTTCTGGCACCTTCCCCGGTGGAGTTGTGCATGGGGTGTGTTTGGAACATTTTGTCACCAGCCGAGTCCAAAATTCAGCGATTCCCCATCTCAGCCCAGAAAGCAGGTAGAACAAGTTTTGTGGTGCCTTTCAGCTGCCTACCGGGGTAGTGTAAAAACTACCAACAGAACTCGTTTCTGGCACCTTCCCCGGTGGAGTTGTGCATGGGGTGTGTTTGGAACATTTTGTCACCAGCCGAGTCCAAAATTCAGCGATTCCCCATCTCAGCCCAGAAAGCAGGTAGAACAAGTTTTGTGGTGCCTTTCCGCTGCCTACCGGGGTACTGTAAAAACTACCAACAGAACTCGTTTCTGGCACCTTCCCCGGTGGAGTTGTGCATGGGGTGTGTTTGGAACATTTTGTCACCAGCCGAGTCCAAAATTCAGCGATTCCCCATCTCAGCCCAGAAAGCAGGTAGAACAAGTTTTGTGGTGCCTTTCCGCTGCCTACCGGGGTAGTGTAAAAACTACCAACAGAACTCGTTTCTGGCACCTTCCCCGGTGGAGGTGTGCATGGGGTGTGTTTGGAACATTTTGTCACCAGCCGAGTCCAAAATTCAGCGATTCCCCATCTCAGCCCAGAAAGCAGGTAGAACAAGTTTTGTGGTGCCTTTCAGCTGCCTACCGGGGTAGTGTAAAAACTACCAACAGAACTCGTTTCTGGCACCTTCCCCGGTGGAGTTGTGCATGGGGTGTGTTTGGAACATTTTGTCACCAGCCGAGTCCAAAATTCAGCGATTCCCCATCTCAGCCCAGAAAGCAGGTAGAACAAGTTTTGTGGTGCCTTTCAGCTGCCTACCGGGGTAGTGTAAAAACTACCAACAGAACTCGTTTCTGGCACCTTCCCCGGTGGAGTTGTGCATGGGGTGTGTTTGGAACATTTTGTCACCAGCCGAGTCCAAAATTCAGCGATTCCCCATCTCAGCCCAGAAAGCAGGTAGAACAAGTTTTGTGGTGCCTTTCCGCTGCCTACCGGGGTACTGTAAAAACTACCAACAGAACTCGTTTCTGGCACCTTCCCCGGTGGAGTTGTGCATGGGGTGTGTTTGGAACATTTTGTCACCAGCCGAGTCCAAAATTCAGCGATTCCCCATCTCAGCCCAGAAAGCAGGTAGAACAAGTTTTGTGGTGCCTTTCAGCTGCCTACCGGGGTAGTGTAAAAACTACCAACAGAACTCGTTTCTGGCACCTTCCCCGGTGGAGTTGTGCATGGGGTGTGTTTGGAACATTTTGTCACCAGCCGAGTCCAAAATTCAGCGATTCCCCATCTCAGCCCAGAAAGCAGGTAGAACAAGTTTTGTTGTGCCTTTCTCTTGCCTACCGGGGTAGTGTAAAAACTACCAACAGAACTCGTTTCTGGCACCTTCCCCGGTGGAGTTGTGCATGGGGTGTGTTTGGAACATTTTGTCACCAGCCGAGTCCAAAATTCAGCGATTCCCCATCTCAGCCCGGAAAGCAGGTAGAACAAGTTTTGTGGTGCCTTTCTCTTGCCTACCGGGGTAGTGTAAAAACTACCAACAGAACTCGTTTCTGGCACCTTCCCCGGTGGAGTTGTGCATGGGGTGTGTTTGGAACATTTTGTCACCAGCCGAGTCCAAAAGTCAGCGATTCCCCATCTCAGCCCAGAAAGCAGGTAGAACAAGTTTTGTGGTGCCTTTCAGCTGCCTACCGGGGTAGTGTAAAAACTACCAACAGAACTCGTTTCTGGCACCTTCCCCAATGGAGTTGTGCATGGGGTGTGTTTGGAACATTTTGTCAGCAGCCGAGTCCAAAATTCAGCGATTCCCCATCTCAGCCCAGAAAGCAGGTAGAACAAGTTTTGTGGTGCCTTTCAGCTGCCTACCGGGGTAGTGTAAAAACTACCAACAGAACTCGTTTCTGGCACCTTCCCCGGTGGAGGTGTGCATGGGGTGTGTTTGGAACATTTTGTCACCAGCCGAGTCCAAAAGTCAGCGATTCCCCATCTCAGCCCAGAAAGCAGGTAGAACAAGTTTTGTGGTGCCTTTCAGCTGCCTACCGGGGTAGTGTAAAAACTACCAACAGAACTCGTTTCTGGCACCTTCCCCGGTGGAGTTGTGCATGGGGTGTGTTTGGAACATTTTGTCACCAGCCGAGTCCAAAATTCAGCGATTCCCCATCTCAGCCCAGAAAGCAGGTAGAACAAGTTTTGTTGTGCCTTTCTCTTGCCTACCGGGGTAGTGTAAAAACTACCAACAGAACTCGTTTCTGGCACCTTCCCCGGTGGAGTTGTGCATGGGGTGTGTTTGGAACATTTTGTCACCAGCCGAGTCCAAAATTCAGCGATTCCCCATCTCAGCCCGGAAAGCAGGTAGAACAAGTTTTGTGGTGCCTTTCTCTTGCCTACCGGGGTAGTGTAAAAACTACCAACAGAACTCGTTTCTGGCACCTTCCCCGGTGGAGTTGTGCATGGGGTGTGTTTGGAACATTTTGTCACCAGCCGAGTCCAAAAGTCAGCGATTCCCCATCTCAGCCCAGAAAGCAGGTAGAACAAGTTTTGTGGTGCCTTTCAGCTGCCTACCGGGGTAGTGTAAAAACTACCAACAGAACTCGTTTCTGGCACCTTCCCCAATGGAGTTGTGCATGGGGTGTGTTTGGAACATTTTGTCAGCAGCCGAGTCCAAAATTCAGCGATTCCCCATCTCAACCCAGAAAGCAGGTAGAACAAGTTTTGTGGTGCCTTTCAGCTGCCTACCGGGGTAGTGTAAAAACTACCAACAGAACTCGTTTCTGGCACCTTCCCCGGTGTAGGTGTGCATGGGGTGTGTTTGGAACATTTTGTCACCAGCCGAGTCCAAAAGTCAGCGATTCCCCATCTCAGCCCAGAAAGCAGGTAGAACAAGTTTTGTGGTGCCTTTCAGCTGCCTACCGGGGTAGTGTAAAAACTACCAACAGAACTCGTTTCTGGCACCTTCCCCGGTGGAGTTGTGCATGGGGTGTGTTTGGAACATTTTGTCACCAGCCGAGTCCAAAATTCAGCGATTCCCCATCTCAGCCCGGAAAGCAGGTAGAACAAGTTTTGTGGTGCCTTTCTCTTGCCTACCGGGGTAGTGTAAAAACTACCAACAGAACTCGTTTCTGGCACCTTCCCCGGTGGAGTTGTGCATGGGGTGTGTTTGGAACATTTTGTCACCAGCCGAGTCCAAAATTCAGCGATTCCCCATCTCAGCCCAGAAAGCAGGTAGAACAAGTTTTGTGGTGCCTTTCCGCTGCCTACCGGGGTAGTGTAAAAACTACCAACAGAACTCGTTTCTGGCACCTTCCCCGGTGGAGTTGTGCATGGGGTGTGTTTGGAACATTTTGTCACCAGCCGAGTCCAAAATTCAGCGATTCCCCATCTCAGCCCAGAAAGCAGGTAGAACAAGTTTTGTGGTGCCTTTCCGCTGCCTACCGGGGTAGTGTAAAAACTACCAACAGAACTCGTTTCTGGCACCTTCCCCGGTGGAGTTGTGCATGGGGTGTGTTTGGAACATTTTGTCACCAGCCGAGTCCAAAATTCAGCGATTCCCCATCTCAGCCCAGAAAGCAGGTAGAACAAGTTTTGTGGTGCCTTTCAGCTGCCTACCGGGGTAGTGTAAAAACTACCAACAGAACTCGTTTCTGGCACCTTCCCCGGTGGAGTTGTGCATGGGGTGTGTTTGGAACATTTTGTCACCAGCCGAGTCCAAAATTCAGCGATTCCCCATCTCAGCCCGGAAAGCAGGTAGAACAAGTTTTGTGGTGCCTTTCTCTTGCCTACCGGGGTAGTGTAAAAACTACCAACAGAACTCGTTTCTGGCACCTTCCCCGGTGGAGGTGTGCATGGGGTGTGTTTGGAACATTTTGTCACCAGCCGAGTCCAAAATTCAGCGATTCCCCATCTCAGCCCAGAAAGCAGGTAGAACAAGTTTTGTGGTGCCTTTCAGCTGCCTACCGGGGTAGTGTAAAAACTACCAACAGAACTCGTTTCTGGCACCTTCCCCGGTGGAGTTGTGCATGGGGTGTGTTTGGAACATTTTGTCACCAGCCGAGTCCAAAATTCAGCGATTCCCCATCTCAGCCCGGAAAGCAGGTAGAACAAGTTTTGTGGTGCCTTTCTCTTGCCTACCGGGGTAGTGTAAAAACTACCAACAGAACTCGTTTCTGGCACCTTCCCCGGTGGAGTTGTGCATGGGGTGTGTTTGGAACATTTTGTCACCAGCCGAGTCCAAAATTCAGCGATTCCCCATCTCAGCCCAGAAAGCAGGTAGAACAAGTTTTGTGGTGCCTTTCAGCTGCCTACTGGGGTAGTGTAAAAACTACCAACAGAACTCGTTTCTGGCACCTTCCCCGGTGGAGTTGTGCATGGGGTGTGTTTGGAACATTTTGTCACCAGCCGAGTCCAAAATTCAGCGATTCCCCATCTCAGCCCGGAAAGCAGGTAGAACAAGTTTTGTGGTGCCTTTCTCTTGCCTACCGGGGTAGTGTAAAAACTACCAACAGAACTCGTTTCTGGCACCTTCCCCGGTGGAGTTGTGCATGGGGTGTGTTTGGAACATTTTGTCAGCAGCCGAGTCCAAAATTCAGCGATTCCCCATCTCAGCCCAGAAAGCAGGTAGAACAAGTTTTGTGGTGCCTTTCCGCTGCCTACCGGGGTACTGTAAAAACTACCAACAGAACTCGTTTCTGGCACCTTCCCCGGTGGAGTTGTGCATGGGGTGTGTTTGGAACATTTTGTCACCAGCCGAGTCCAAAAGTCAGCGATTCCCCATCTCAGCCCAGAAAGCAGGTAGAACAAGTTTTGTGGTGCCTTTCAGCTGCCTACCGGGGTAGTGTAAAAACTACCAACAGAACTCGTTTCTGGCACCTTCCCCGGTGGAGTTGTGCATGGGGTGTGTTTGGAACATTTTGTCACCAGCCGAGTCCAAAATTCAGCGATTCCCCATCTCAGCCCAGAAAGCAGGTAGAACAAGTTTTGTGGTGCCTTTCAGCTGCCTAACGGGGTAGTGTAAAAACTACCAACAGAACTCGTTTCTGGCACCTTCCCCGGTGGAGTTGTGCATGGGGTGTGTTTGGAACATTTTGTCACCAGCCGAGTCCAAAATTCAGCTATTCCCCATCTCAGCCCAGAAAGCAGGTAGAACAACTTTTGTGGTGCCTTTCTCTTGCCTACCGGGGTAGTGTAAAAACTACCAACAGAACTCGTTTCTGGCACCTTCCCCGGTGGAGTTGTGCATGGGGTGTGTTTGGAACATTTTGTCACCAGCCGAGTCCAAAATTCAGCGATTCCCCATCTCAGCCCAGAAAGCAGGTAGAACAAGTTTTGTGGTGCCTTTCAGCTGCCTACCGGGGTACTGTAAAAACTACCAACAGAACTCGTTTCTGGCACCTTCCCCGGTGGAGTTGTGCATGGGGTGTGTTTGGAACATTTTGTCACCAGCCGAGTCCAAAAGTCAGCGATTCCCCATCTCAGCCCAGAAAGCAGGTAGAACAAGTTTTGTGGTGCCTTTCAGCTGCCTACCGGGGTAGTGTAAAAACTACCAACAGAACTCGTTTCTGGCACCTTCCCCGGTGGAGTTGTGCATGGGGTGTGTTTGGAACATTTTGTCACCAGCCGAGTCCAAAATTCAGTGATTCCCCATCTCAGCCCAGAAAGCAGGTAGAACAACTTTTGTGGTGCCTTTCTCTTGCCTACCGGGGTACTGTAAAAACTACCAACAGAACTCGTTTCTGGCACCTTCCCCGGTGGAGTTGTGCATGGGGTGTGTTTGGAACATTTTGTCACCAGCCGAGTCCAAAAGTCAGCGATTCCCCATCTCAGCCCAGAAAGCAGGTAGAACAAGTTTTGTGGTGCCTTTCCGCTGCCTACCGGGGTACTGTAAAAACTACCAACAGAACTCGTTTCTGGCACCTTCCCCGGTGGAGTTGTGCATGGGGTGTGTTTGGAACATTTTGTCACCAGCCGAGTCCAAAATTCAGCGATTCCCCATCTCAGCCCAGAAAGCAGGTAGAACAAGTTTTGTGGTGCCTTTCAGCTGCCTACCGGGGTAGTGTAAAAACTACCAACAGAACTCGTTTCTGGCACCTTCCCCGGTGGAGTTGTGCATGGGGTGTGTTTGGAACATTTTGTCACCAGCCGAGTCCAAAATTCAGCGATTCCCCATCTCAGCCCAGAAAGCAGGTAGAACAAGTTTTGTGGTGCCTTTCAGCTGCCTACCGGGGTAGTGTAAAAACTACCAACAGAACTCGTTTCTGGCACCTTCCCCGGTGGAGTTGTGCATGGGGTGTGTTTGGAACATTTTGTCACCAGCCGAGTCCAAAATTCAGCGATTCCCCATCTCAGCCCAGAAAGCAGGTAGAACAAGTTTTGTGGTGCCTTTCAGCTGCCTACCGGGGTAGTGTAAAAACTACCAACAGAACTCGTTTCTGGCACCTTCCCCGGTGGAGTTGTGCATGGGGTGTGTTTGGAACATTTTGTCACCAGCCGAGTCCAAAAGTCAGCGATTCCCCATCTCAGCCCAGAAAGCAGGTAGAACAAGTTTTGTGGTGCCTTTCCGCTGCCTACCGGGGTAGTGTAAAAACTACCAACAGAACTCGTTTCTGGCACCTTCCCCGGTGGAGTTGTGCATGGGGTGTGTTTGGAACATTTTGTCACCAGCCGAGTCCAAAATTCAGCGATTCCCCATCTCAGCCCAGAAAGCAGGTAGAACAAGTTTTGTGGTGCCTTTCAGCTGCCTACCGGGGTAGTGTAAAAACTACCAACAGAACTCGTTTCTGGCACCTTCCCCGGTGGAGTTGTGCATGGGGTGTGTTTGGAACATTTTGTCACCAGCCGAGTCCAAAATTCAGCGATTCCCCATCTCAGCCCGGAAAGCAGGTAGAACAAGTTTTGTGGTGCCTTTCAGCTGCCTACCGGGGTAGTGTAAAAACTACCAACAGAACTCGTTTCTGGCACCTTCCCCGGTGGAGTTGTGCATGGGGTGTGTTTGGAACATTTTGTCACCAGCCGAGTCCAAAATTCAGCGATTCCCCATCTCAGCCCAGAAAGCAGGTAGAACAAGTTTTGTTGTGCCTTTCTCTTGCCTACCGGGGTAGTGTAAAAACTACCAAGAGAACTCGTTTCTGGCACCTTCCCCGGTGGAGTTGTGCATGGGGTGTGTTTGGAACATTTTGTCACCAGCCGAGTCCAAAATTCAGCGATTCCCCATCTCAGCCCGGAAAGCAGGTAGAACAAGTTTTGTGGTGCCTTTCAGCTGCCTACCGGGGTAGTGTAAAAACTACCAACAGAACTCGTTTCTGGCACCTTCCCCGGTGGAGTTGTGCATGGGGTGTGTTTGGAACATTTTGTCACCAGCCGAGTCCAAAAGTCAGCGATTCCCCATCTCAGCCCAGAAAGCAGGTAGAACAAGTTTTGTGGTGCCTTTCCGCTGCCTACCGGGGTAGTGTAAAAACTACCAACAGAACTCGTTTCTGGCACCTTCCCCGGTGGAGTTGTGCATGGGGTGTGTTTGGAACATTTTGTCACCAGCCGAGTCCAAAATTCAGCGATTCCCCATCTCAGCCCAGAAAGCAGGTAGAACAAGTTTTGTGGTGCCTTTCAGCTGCCTACCGGGGTAGTGTAAAAACTACCAACAGAACTCGTTTCTGGCACCTTCCCCGGTGGAGTTGTGCATGGGGTGTGTTTGGAACATTTTGTCACCAGCCGAGTCCAAAAGTCAGCGATTCCCCATCTCAGCCCGGAAAGCAGGTAGAACAAGTTTTGTGGTGCCTTTCAGCTGCCTACCGGGGTAGTGTAAAAACTACCAACAGAACTCGTTTCTGGCACCTTCCCCGGTGGAGGTGTGCATGGGGTGTGTTTGGAACATTTTGTCACCAGCCGAGTCCAAAATTCAGCGATTCCCCATCTCAGCCCAGAAAGCAGGTAGAACAAGTTTTGTTGTGCCTTTCAGCTGCCTACCGGGGTAGTGTAAAAACTACCAACAGAACTCGTTTCTGGCACCTTCCCCGGTGGAGTTGTGCATGGGGTGTGTTTGGAACATTTTGTCACCAGCCGAGTCCAAAATTCAGCGATTCCCCATCTCAGCCCGGAAAGCAGGTAGAACAAGTTTTGTGGTGCCTTTCAGCTGCCTACCGGGGTAGTGTAAAAACTACCAACAGAACTCGTTTCTGGCACCTTCCCCGGTGGAGTTGTGCATGGGGTGTGTTTGGAACATTTTGTCACCAGCCGAGTCCAAAATTCAGCGATTCCCCATCTCAGCCCAGAAAGCAGGTAGAACAAGTTTTGTTGTGCCTTTCTCTTGCCTACCGGGGTAGTGTAAAAACTACCAAGAGAACTCGTTTCTGGCACCTTCCCCGGTGGAGTTGTGCATGGGGTGTGTTTGGAACATTTTGTCACCAGCCGAGTCCAAAATTCAGCGATTCCCCATCTCAGCCCGGAAAGCAGGTAGAACAAGTTTTGTGGTGCCTTTCTCTTGCCTACCGGGGTAGTGTAAAAACTACCAACAGAACTCGTTTCTGGCACCTTCCCCGGTGGAGTTGTGCATGGGGTGTGTTTGGAACATTTTGTCACCAGCCGAGTCCAAAAGTCAGCGATTCCCCATCTCAGCCCAGAAAGCAGGTAGAACAAGTTTTGTGGTGCCTTTCAGCTGCCTACCGGGGTAGTGTAAAAACTACCAACAGAACTCGTTTCTGGCACCTTCCCCAATGGAGTTGTGCATGGGGTGTGTTTGGAACATTTTGTCAGCAGCCGAGTCCAAAATTCAGCGATTCCCCATCTCAACCCAGAAAGCAGGTAGAACAAGTTTTGTGGTGCCTTTCAGCTGCCTACCGGGGTAGTGTAAAAACTACCAACAGAACTCGTTTCTGGCACCTTCCCCGGTGGAGGTGTGCATGGGGTGTGTTTGGAACATTTTGTCACCAGCCGAGTCCAAAATTCAGCGATTCCCCATCTCAGCCCAGAAAGCAGGTAGAACAAGTTTTGTGGTGCCTTTCAGCTGCCTACCGGGGTAGTGTAAAAACTACCAACAGAACTCGTTTCTGGCACCTTCCCCGGTGGAGTTGTGCATGGGGTGTGTTTGGAACATTTTGTCACCAGCCGAGTCCAAAATTCAGCGATTCCCCATCTCAGCCCAGAAAGCAGGTAGAACAAGTTTTGTTGTGCCTTTCTCTTGCCTACCGGGGTAGTGTAAAAACTACCAACAGAACTCGTTTCTGGCACCTTCCCCGGTGGAGTTGTGCATGGGGTGTGTTTGGAACATTTTGTCACCAGCCGAGTCCAAAATTCAGCGATTCCCCATCTCAGCCCGGAAAGCAGGTAGAACAAGTTTTGTGGTGCCTTTCTCTTGCCTACCGGGGTAGTGTAAAAACTACCAACAGAACTCGTTTCTGGCACCTTCCCCGGTGGAGTTGTGCATGGGGTGTGTTTGGAACATTTTGTCACCAGCCGAGTCCAAAAGTCAGCGATTCCCCATCTCAGCCCAGAAAGCAGGTAGAACAAGTTTTGTGGTGCCTTTCAGCTGCCTACCGGGGTAGTGTAAAAACTACCAACAGAACTCGTTTCTGGCACCTTCCCCAATGGAGTTGTGCATGGGGTGTGTTTGGAACATTTTGTCAGCAGCCGAGTCCAAAATTCAGCGATTCCCCATCTCAACCCAGAAAGCAGGTAGAACAAGTTTTGTGGTGCCTTTCAGCTGCCTACCGGGGTAGTGTAAAAACTACCAACAGAACTCGTTTCTGGCACCTTCCCCGGTGTAGGTGTGCATGGGGTGTGTTTGGAACATTTTGTCACCAGCCGAGTCCAAAAGTCAGCGATTCCCCATCTCAGCCCAGAAAGCAGGTAGAACAAGTTTTGTGGTGCCTTTCAGCTGCCTACCGGGGTAGTGTAAAAACTACCAACAGAACTCGTTTCTGGCACCTTCCCCGGTGGAGTTGTGCATGGGGTGTGTTTGGAACATTTTGTCAGCAGCCGAGTCCAAAATTCAGCGATTCCCCATCTCAGCCCGGAAAGCAGGTAGAACAAGTTTTGTGGTGCCTTTCTCTTGCCTACCGGGGTAGTGTAAAAACTACCAACAGAACTCGTTTCTGGCACCTTCCCCGGTGGAGTTGTGCATGGGGTGTGTTTGGAACATTTTGTCACCAGCCGAGTCCAAAATTCAGCGATTCCCCATCTCAGCCCAGAAAGCAGGTAGAACAAGTTTTGTGGTGCCTTTCTCTTGCCTACCGGGGTAGTGTAAAAACTACCAACAGAACTCGTTTCTGGCACCTTCCCCGGTGGAGTTGTGCATGGGGTGTGTTTGGAACATTTTGTCACCAGCCGAGTCCAAAATTCAGCGATTCCCCATCTCAGCCCAGAAAGCAGGTAGAACAAGTTTTGTGGTGCCTTTCAGCTGCCTACCGGGGTAGTGTAAAAACTACCAACAGAACTCGTTTCTGGCACCTTCCCCGGTGGAGTTGTGCATGGGGTGTGTTTGGAACATTTTGTCACCAGCCGAGTCCAAAATTCAGCGATTCCCCATCTCAGCCCAGAAAGCAGGTAGAACAAGTTTTGTGGTGCCTTTCCGCTGCCTACCGGGGTAGTGTAAAAACTACCAACAGAACTCGTTTCTGGCACCTTCCCCGGTGGAGTTGTGCATGGGGTGTGTTTGGAACATTTTGTCACCAGCCGAGTCCAAAATTCAGCGATTCCCCATCTCAGCCCAGAAAGCAGGTAGAACAAGTTTTGTGGTGCCTTTCCGCTGCCTACCGGGGTAGTGTAAAAACTACCAACAGAACTCGTTTCTGGCACCTTCCCCGGTGGAGGTGTGCATGGGGTGTGTTTGGAACATTTTGTCACCAGCCGAGTCCAAAATTCAGCGATTCCCCATCTCAGCCCAGAAAGCAGGTAGAACAAGTTTTGTGGTGCCTTTCAGCTGCCTACCGGGGTAGTGTAAAAACTACCAACAGAACTCGTTTCTGGCACCTTCCCCGGTGGAGTTGTGCATGGGGTGTGTTTGGAACATTTTGTCACCAGCCGAGTCCAAAATTCAGCGATTCCCCATCTCAGCCCAGAAAGCAGGTAGAACAAGTTTTGTGGTGCCTTTCCGCTGCCTACCGGGGTAGTGTAAAAACTACCAACAGAACTCGTTTCTGGCACCTTCCCCGGTGGAGTTGTGCATGGGGTGTGTTTGGAACATTTTGTCACTAGCCGAGTCCAAAGTTCAGCGATTCCCCATCTCAGCCCAGAAAGCAGGTAGAACAAGTTTTGTGGTGCCTTTCCGCTGCCTACCGGGGTAGTGTAAAAACTACCAACAGAACTCGTTTCTGGCACCTTCCCCGGTGGAGTTGTGCATGGGGTGTGTTTGGAACATTTTGTCACCAGCCGAGTCCAAAATTCAGCGATTCCCCATCTCAGCCCAGAAAGCAGGTAGAACAAGTTTTGTGGTGCCTTTCAGCTGCCTACCGGGGTAGTGTAAAAACTACCAACAGAACTCGTTTCTGGCACCTTCCCCGGTGGAGTTGTGCATGGGGTGTGTTTGGAACATTTTGTCACCAGCCGAGTCCAAAATTCAGCGATTCCCCATCTCAGCCCAGAAAGCAGGTAGAACAAGTTTTGTGGTGCCTTTCAGCTGCCTACCGGGGTAGTGTAAAAACTACCAACAGAACTCGTTTCTGGCACCTTCCCCGGTGGAGTTGTGCATGGGGTGTGTTTGGAACATTTTGTCACCAGCCGAGTCCAAAATTCAGCGATTCCCCATCTCAGCCCGGAAAGCAGGTAGAACAAGTTTTGTGGTGCCTTTCTCTTGCCTACCGGGGTAGTGTAAAAACTACCAACAGAACTCGTTTCTGGCACCTTCCCCGGTGGAGTTGTGCATGGGGTGTGTTTGGAACATTTTGTCACCAGCCGAGTCCAAAAGTCAGCGATTCCCCATCTCAGCCCAGAAAGCAGGTAGAACAAGTTTTGTGGTGCCTTTCAGCTGCCTACCGGGGTAGTGTAAAAACTACCAACAGAACTCGTTTCTGGCACCTTCCCCAATGGAGTTGTGCATGGGGTGTGTTTGGAACATTTTGTCAGCAGCCGAGTCCAAAATTCAGCGATTCCCCATCTCAACCCAGAAAGCAGGTAGAACAAGTTTTGTGGTGCCTTTCAGCTGCCTACCGGGGTAGTGTAAAAACTACCAACAGAACTCGTTTCTGGCACCTTCCCCGGTGGAGGTGTGCATGGGGTGTGTTTGGAACATTTTGTCACCAGCCGAGTCCAAAAGTCAGCGATTCCCCATCTCAGCCCAGAAAGCAGGTAGAACAAGTTTTGTGGTGCCTTTCAGCTGCCTACCGGGGTAGTGTAAAAACTACCAACAGAACTCGTTTCTGGCACCTTCCCCGGTGGAGTTGTGCATGGGGTGTGTTTGGAACATTTTGTCACCAGCCGAGTCCAAAATTCAGCGATTCCCCATCTCAGCCCGGAAAGCAGGTAGAACAAGTTTTGTGGTGCCTTTCTCTTGCCTACCGGGGTAGTGTAAAAACTACCAACAGAACTCGTTTCTGGCACCTTCCCCGGTGGAGTTGTGCATGGGGTGTGTTTGGAACATTTTGTCACCAGCCGAGTCCAAAATTCAGCGATTCCCCATCTCAGCCCAGAAAGCAGGTAGAACAAGTTTTGTGGTGCCTTTCCGCTGCCTACCGGGGTAGTGTAAAAACTACCAACAGAACTCGTTTCTGGCACCTTCCCCGGTGGAGTTGTGCATGGGGTGTGTTTGGAACATTTTGTCACCAGCCGAGTCCAAAATTCAGCGATTCCCCATCTCAGCCCAGAAAGCAGGTAGAACAAGTTTTGTGGTGCCTTTCCGCTGCCTACCGGGGTAGTGTAAAAACTACCAACAGAACTCGTTTCTGGCACCTTCCCCGGTGGAGTTGTGCATGGGGTGTGTTTGGAACATTTTGTCACCAGCCGAGTCCAAAATTCAGCGATTCCCCATCTCAGCCCAGAAAGCAGGTAGAACAAGTTTTGTGGTGCCTTTCAGCTGCCTACCGGGGTAGTGTAAAAACTACCAACAGAACTCGTTTCTGGCACCTTCCCCGGTGGAGTTGTGCATGGGGTGTGTTTGGAACATTTTGTCACCAGCCGAGTCCAAAATTCAGCGATTCCCCATCTCAGCCCGGAAAGCAGGTAGAACAAGTTTTGTGGTGCCTTTCAGCTGCCTACCGGGGTAGTGTAAAAACTACCAACAGAACTCGTTTCTGGCACCTTCCCCGGTGGAGTTGTGCATGGGGTGTGTTTGGAACATTTTGTCACCAGCCGAGTCCAAAAGTCAGCGATTCCCCATCTCAGCCCAGAAAGCAGGTAGAACAAGTTTTGTGGTGCCTTTCAGCTGCCTACCGGGGTAGTGTAAAAACTACCAACAGAACTCGTTTCTGGCACCTTCCCCAATGGAGTTGTGCATGGGGTGTGTTTGGAACATTTTGTCAGCAGCCGAGTCCAAAATTCAGCGATTCCCCATCTCAACCCAGAAAGCAGGTAGAACAAGTTTTGTGGTGCCTTTCAGCTGCCTACCGGGGTAGTGTAAAAACTACCAACAGAACTCGTTTCTGGCACCTTCCCCGGTGTAGGTGTGCATGGGGTGTGTTTGGAACATTTTGTCACCAGCCGAGTCCAAAAGTCAGCGATTCCCCATCTCAGCCCAGAAAGCAGGTAGAACAAGTTTTGTGGTGCCTTTCAGCTGCCTACCGGGGTAGTGTAAAAACTACCAACAGAACTCGTTTCTGGCACCTTCCCCGGTGGAGTTGTGCATGGGGTGTGTTTGGAACATTTTGTCACCAGCCGAGTCCAAAATTCAGCGATTCCCCATCTCAGCCCGGAAAGCAGGTAGAACAAGTTTTGTGGTGCCTTTCTCTTGCCTACCGGGGTAGTGTAAAAACTACCAACAGAACTCGTTTCTGGCACCTTCCCCGGTGGAGTTGTGCATGGGGTGTGTTTGGAACATTTTGTCACCAGCCGAGTCCAAAATTCAGCGATTCCCCATCTCAGCCCAGAAAGCAGGTAGAACAAGTTTTGTGGTGCCTTTCCGCTGCCTACCGGGGTAGTGTAAAAACTACCAACAGAACTCGTTTCTGGCACCTTCCCCGGTGGAGTTGTGCATGGGGTGTGTTTGGAACATTTTGTCACCAGCCGAGTCCAAAATTCAGCGATTCCCCATCTCAGCCCAGAAAGCAGGTAGAACAAGTTTTGTGGTGCCTTTCCGCTGCCTACCGGGGTAGTGTAAAAACTACCAACAGAACTCGTTTCTGGCACCTTCCCCGGTGGAGTTGTGCATGGGGTGTGTTTGGAACATTTTGTCACCAGCCGAGTCCAAAATTCAGCGATTCCCCATCTCAGCCCAGAAAGCAGGTAGAACAAGTTTTGTGGTGCCTTTCAGCTGCCTACCGGGGTAGTGTAAAAACTACCAACAGAACTCGTTTCTGGCACCTTCCCCGGTGGAGTTGTGCATGGGGTGTGTTTGGAACATTTTGTCACCAGCCGAGTCCAAAATTCAGCGATTCCCCATCTCAGCCCGGAAAGCAGGTAGAACAAGTTTTGTGGTGCCTTTCTCTTGCCTACCGGGGTAGTGTAAAAACTACCAACAGAACTCGTTTCTGGCACCTTCCCCGGTGGAGGTGTGCATGGGGTGTGTTTGGAACATTTTGTCACCAGCCGAGTCCAAAATTCAGCGATTCCCCATCTCAGCCCAGAAAGCAGGTAGAACAAGTTTTGTGGTGCCTTTCAGCTGCCTACCGGGGTAGTGTAAAAACTACCAACAGAACTCGTTTCTGGCACCTTCCCCGGTGGAGTTGTGCATGGGGTGTGTTTGGAACATTTTGTCACCAGCCGAGTCCAAAATTCAGCGATTCCCCATCTCAGCCCGGAAAGCAGGTAGAACAAGTTTTGTGGTGCCTTTCTCTTGCCTACCGGGGTAGTGTAAAAACTACCAACAGAACTCGTTTCTGGCACCTTCCCCGGTGGAGTTGTGCATGGGGTGTGTTTGGAACATTTTGTCACCAGCCGAGTCCAAAATTCAGCGATTCCCCATCTCAGCCCAGAAAGCAGGTAGAACAAGTTTTGTGGTGCCTTTCAGCTGCCTACCGGGGTAGTGTAAAAACTACCAACAGAACTCGTTTCTGGCACCTTCCCCGGTGGAGTTGTGCATGGGGTGTGTTTGGAACATTTTGTCACCAGCCGAGTCCAAAATTCAGCGATTCCCCATCTCAGCCCAGAAAGCAGGTAGAACAAGTTTTGTGGTGCCTTTCAGCTGCCTACTGGGGTAGTGTAAAAACTACCAACAGAACTCGTTTCTGGCACCTTCCCCGGTGGAGTTGTGCATGGGGTGTGTTTGGAACATTTTGTCACCAGCCGAGTCCAAAATTCAGCGATTCCCCATCTCAGCCCGGAAAGCAGGTAGAACAAGTTTTGTGGTGCCTTTCTCTTGCCTACCGGGGTAGTGTAAAAACTACCAACAGAACTCGTTTCTGGCACCTTCCCCGGTGGAGTTGTGCATGGGGTGTGTTTGGAACATTTTGTCAGCAGCCGAGTCCAAAATTCAGCGATTCCCCATCTCAGCCCAGAAAGCAGGTAGAACAAGTTTTGTGGTGCCTTTCCGCTGCCTACCGGGGTACTGTAAAAACTACCAACAGAACTCGTTTCTGGCACCTTCCCCGGTGGAGTTGTGCATGGGGTGTGTTTGGAACATTTTGTCACCAGCCGAGTCCAAAAGTCAGCGATTCCCCATCTCAGCCCAGAAAGCAGGTAGAACAAGTTTTGTGGTGCCTTTCAGCTGCCTACCGGGGTAGTGTAAAAACTACCAACAGAACTCGTTTCTGGCACCTTCCCCGGTGGAGTTGTGCATGGGGTGTGTTTGGAACATTTTGTCACCAGCCGAGTCCAAAATTCAGCGATTCCCCATCTCAGCCCAGAAAGCAGGTAGAACAAGTTTTGTGGTGCCTTTCAGCTGCCTAACGGGGTAGTGTAAAAACTACCAACAGAACTCGTTTCTGGCACCTTCCCCGGTGGAGTTGTGCATGGGGTGTGTTTGGAACATTTTGTCACCAGCCGAGTCCAAAATTCAGCTATTCCCCATCTCAGCCCAGAAAGCAGGTAGAACAACTTTTGTGGTGCCTTTCTCTTGCCTACCGGGGTAGTGTAAAAACTACCAACAGAACTCGTTTCTGGCACCTTCCCCGGTGGAGTTGTGCATGGGGTGTGTTTGGAACATTTTGTCAGCAGCCGAGTCCAAAATTCAGCGATTCCCCATCTCAGCCCAGAAAGCAGGTAGAACAAGTTTTGTGGTGCCTTTCAGCTGCCTACCGGGGTAGTGTAAAAACTACCAACAGAACTCGTTTCTGGCACCTTCCCCGGTGGAGTTGTGCATGGGGTGTGTTTGGAACATTTTGTCACCAGCCGAGTCCAAAAGTCAGCGATTCCCCATCTCAGCCCAGAAAGCAGGTAGAACAAGTTTTGTGGTGCCTTTCAGCTGCCTACCGGGGTAGTGTAAAAACTACCAACAGAACTCGTTTCTGGCACCTTCCCCGGTGGAGTTGTGCATGGGGTGTGTTTGGAACATTTTGTCACCAGCCGAGTCCAAAATTCAGTGATTCCCCATCTCAGCCCAGAAAGCAGGTAGAACAACTTTTGTGGTGCCTTTCTCTTGCCTACCGGGGTACTGTAAAAACTACCAACAGAACTCGTTTCTGGCACCTTCCCCGGTGGAGTTGTGCATGGGGTGTGTTTGGAACATTTTGTCACCAGCCGAGTCCAAAAGTCAGCGATTCCCCATCTCAGCCCAGAAAGCAGGTAGAACAAGTTTTGTGGTGCCTTTCCGCTGCCTACCGGGGTACTGTAAAAACTACCAACAGAACTCGTTTCTGGCACCTTCCCCGGTGGAGTTGTGCATGGGGTGTGTTTGGAACATTTTGTCACCAGCCGAGTCCAAAATTCAGCGATTCCCCATCTCAGCCCAGAAAGCAGGTAGAACAAGTTTTGTGGTGCCTTTCAGCTGCCTACCGGGGTAGTGTAAAAACTACCAACAGAACTCGTTTCTGGCACCTTCCCCGGTGGAGTTGTGCATGGGGTGTGTTTGGAACATTTTGTCACCAGCCGAGTCCAAAATTCAGCGATTCCCCATCTCAGCCCAGAAAGCAGGTAGAACAAGTTTTGTGGTGCCTTTCAGCTGCCTACCGGGGTAGTGTAAAAACTACCAACAGAACTCGTTTCTGGCACCTTCCCCGGTGGAGTTGTGCATGGGGTGTGTTTGGAACATTTTGTCACCAGCCGAGTCCAAAATTCAGCGATTCCCCATCTCAGCCCAGAAAGCAGGTAGAACAAGTTTTGTGGTGCCTTTCCGCTGCCTACCGGGGTAGTGTAAAAACTACCAACAGAACTCGTTTCTGGCACCTTCCCCGGTGGAGTTGTGCATGGGGTGTGTTTGGAACATTTTGTCACCAGCCGAGTCCAAAATTCAGCGATTCCCCATCTCAGCCCAGAAAGCAGGTAGAACAAGTTTTGTGGTGCCTTTCAGCTGCCTACCGGGGTAGTGTAAAAACTACCAACAGAACTCGTTTCTGGCACCTTCCCCGGTGGAGTTGTGCATGGGGTGTGTTTGGAACATTTTGTCACCAGCCGAGTCCAAAATTCAGCGATTCCCCATCTCAGCCCAGAAAGCAGGTAGAACAAGTTTTGTGGTGCCTTTCAGCTGCCTACCGGGGTAGTGTAAAAACTACCAACAGAACTCGTTTCTGGCACCTTCCCCGGTGGAGTTGTGCATGGGGTGTGTTTGGAACATTTTGTCACCAGCCGAGTCCAAAATTCAGCGATTCCCCATCTCAGCCCGGAAAGCAGGTAGAACAAGTTTTGTGGTGCCTTTCTCTTGCCTACCGGGGTAGTGTAAAAACTACCAACAGAACTCGTTTCTGGCACCTTCCCCGGTGGAGTTGTGCATGGGGTGTGTTTGGAACATTTTGTCACCAGCCGAGTCCAAAAGTCAGCGATTCCCCATCTCAGCCCAGAAAGCAGGTAGAACAAGTTTTGTGGTGCCTTTCAGCTGCCTACCGGGGTAGTGTAAAAACTACCAACAGAACTCGTTTCTGGCACCTTCCCCAATGGAGTTGTGCATGGGGTGTGTTTGGAACATTTTGTCAGCAGCCGAGTCCAAAATTCAGCGATTCCCCATCTCAACCCAGAAAGCAGGTAGAACAAGTTTTGTGGTGCCTTTCAGCTGCCTACCGGGGTAGTGTAAAAACTACCAACAGAACTCGTTTCTGGCACCTTCCCCGGTGGAGGTGTGCATGGGGTGTGTTTGGAACATTTTGTCACCAGCCGAGTCCAAAAGTCAGCGATTCCCCATCTCAGCCCAGAAAGCAGGTAGAACAAGTTTTGTGGTGCCTTTCAGCTGCCTACCGGGGTAGTGTAAAAACTACCAACAGAACTCGTTTCTGGCACCTTCCCCGGTGGAGTTGTGCATGGGGTGTGTTTGGAACATTTTGTCACCAGCCGAGTCCAAAATTCAGCGATTCCCCATCTCAGCCCAGAAAGCAGGTAGAACAAGTTTTGTTGTGCCTTTCTCTTGCCTACCGGGGTAGTGTAAAAACTACCAACAGAACTCGTTTCTGGCACCTTCCCCGGTGGAGTTGTGCATGGGGTGTGTTTGGAACATTTTGTCACCAGCCGAGTCCAAAATTCAGCGATTCCCCATCTCAGCCCGGAAAGCAGGTAGAACAAGTTTTGTGGTGCCTTTCTCTTGCCTACCGGGGTAGTGTAAAAACTACCAACAGAACTCGTTTCTGGCACCTTCCCCGGTGGAGTTGTGCATGGGGTGTGTTTGGAACATTTTGTCACCAGCCGAGTCCAAAAGTCAGCGATTCCCCATCTCAGCCCAGAAAGCAGGTAGAACAAGTTTTGTGGTGCCTTTCAGCTGCCTACCGGGGTAGTGTAAAAACTACCAACAGAACTCGTTTCTGGCACCTTCCCCAATGGAGTTGTGCATGGGGTGTGTTTGGAACATTTTGTCAGCAGCCGAGTCCAAAATTCAGCGATTCCCCATCTCAACCCAGAAAGCAGGTAGAACAAGTTTTGTGGTGCCTTTCAGCTGCCTACCGGGGTAGTGTAAAAACTACCAACAGAACTCGTTTCTGGCACCTTCCCCGGTGTAGGTGTGCATGGGGTGTGTTTGGAACATTTTGTCACCAGCCGAGTCCAAAAGTCAGCGATTCCCCATCTCAGCCCAGAAAGCAGGTAGAACAAGTTTTGTGGTGCCTTTCAGCTGCCTACCGGGGTAGTGTAAAAACTACCAACAGAACTCGTTTCTGGCACCTTCCCCGGTGGAGTTGTGCATGGGGTGTGTTTGGAACATTTTGTCACCAGCCGAGTCCAAAATTCAGCGATTCCCCATCTCAGCCCGGAAAGCAGGTAGAACAAGTTTTGTGGTGCCTTTCTCTTGCCTACCGGGGTAGTGTAAAAACTACCAACAGAACTCGTTTCTGGCACCTTCCCCGGTGGAGTTGTGCATGGGGTGTGTTTGGAACATTTTGTCACCAGCCGAGTCCAAAATTCAGCGATTCCCCATCTCAGCCCAGAAAGCAGGTAGAACAAGTTTTGTGGTGCCTTTCCGCTGCCTACCGGGGTAGTGTAAAAACTACCAACAGAACTCGTTTCTGGCACCTTCCCCGGTGGAGTTGTGCATGGGGTGTGTTTGGAACATTTTGTCACCAGCCGAGTCCAAAATTCAGCGATTCCCCATCTCAGCCCAGAAAGCAGGTAGAACAAGTTTTGTGGTGCCTTTCCGCTGCCTACCGGGGTAGTGTAAAAACTACCAACAGAACTCGTTTCTGGCACCTTCCCCGGTGGAGTTGTGCATGGGGTGTGTTTGGAACATTTTGTCACCAGCCGAGTCCAAAATTCAGCGATTCCCCATCTCAGCCCAGAAAGCAGGTAGAACAAGTTTTGTGGTGCCTTTCAGCTGCCTACCGGGGTAGTGTAAAAACTACCAACAGAACTCGTTTCTGGCACCTTCCCCGGTGGAGTTGTGCATGGGGTGTGTTTGGAACATTTTGTCACCAGCCGAGTCCAAAATTCAGCGATTCCCCATCTCAGCCCGGAAAGCAGGTAGAACAAGTTTTGTGGTGCCTTTCTCTTGCCTACCGGGGTAGTGTAAAAACTACCAACAGAACTCGTTTCTGGCACCTTCCCCGGTGGAGGTGTGCATGGGGTGTGTTTGGAACATTTTGTCACCAGCCGAGTCCAAAATTCAGCGATTCCCCATCTCAGCCCAGAAAGCAGGTAGAACAAGTTTTGTGGTGCCTTTCAGCTGCCTACCGGGGTAGTGTAAAAACTACCAACAGAACTCGTTTCTGGCACCTTCCCCGGTGGAGTTGTGCATGGGGTGTGTTTGGAACATTTTGTCACCAGCCGAGTCCAAAATTCAGCGATTCCCCATCTCAGCCCGGAAAGCAGGTAGAACAAGTTTTGTGGTGCCTTTCTCTTGCCTACCGGGGTAGTGTAAAAACTACCAACAGAACTCGTTTCTGGCACCTTCCCCGGTGGAGTTGTGCATGGGGTGTGTTTGGAACATTTTGTCACCAGCCGAGTCCAAAATTCAGCGATTCCCCATCTCAGCCCAGAAAGCAGGTAGAACAAGTTTTGTGGTGCCTTTCAGCTGCCTACCGGGGTAGTGTAAAAACTACCAACAGAACTCGTTTCTGGCACCTTCCCCGGTGGAGTTGTGCATGGGGTGTGTTTGGAACATTTTGTCACCAGCCGAGTCCAAAATTCAGCGATTCCCCATCTCAGCCCAGAAAGCAGGTAGAACAAGTTTTGTGGTGCCTTTCAGCTGCCTACTGGGGTAGTGTAAAAACTACCAACAGAACTCGTTTCTGGCACCTTCCCCGGTGGAGTTGTGCATGGGGTGTGTTTGGAACATTTTGTCACCAGCCGAGTCCAAAATTCAGCGATTCCCCATCTCAGCCCGGAAAGCAGGTAGAACAAGTTTTGTGGTGCCTTTCTCTTGCCTACCGGGGTAGTGTAAAAACTACCAACAGAACTCGTTTCTGGCACCTTCCCCGGTGGAGTTGTGCATGGGGTGTGTTTGGAACATTTTGTCAGCAGCCGAGTCCAAAATTCAGCGATTCCCCATCTCAGCCCAGAAAGCAGGTAGAACAAGTTTTGTGGTGCCTTTCCGCTGCCTACCGGGGTACTGTAAAAACTACCAACAGAACTCGTTTCTGGCACCTTCCCCGGTGGAGTTGTGCATGGGGTGTGTTTGGAACATTTTGTCACCAGCCGAGTCCAAAAGTCAGCGATTCCCCATCTCAGCCCAGAAAGCAGGTAGAACAAGTTTTGTGGTGCCTTTCAGCTGCCTACCGGGGTAGTGTAAAAACTACCAACAGAACTCGTTTCTGGCACCTTCCCCGGTGGAGTTGTGCATGGGGTGTGTTTGGAACATTTTGTCACCAGCCGAGTCCAAAATTCAGCGATTCCCCATCTCAGCCCAGAAAGCAGGTAGAACAAGTTTTGTGGTGCCTTTCAGCTGCCTAACGGGGTAGTGTAAAAACTACCAACAGAACTCGTTTCTGGCACCTTCCCCGGTGGAGTTGTGCATGGGGTGTGTTTGGAACATTTTGTCACCAGCCGAGTCCAAAATTCAGCTATTCCCCATCTCAGCCCAGAAAGCAGGTAGAACAACTTTTGTGGTGCCTTTCTCTTGCCTACCGGGGTAGTGTAAAAACTACCAACAGAACTCGTTTCTGGCACCTTCCCCGGTGGAGTTGTGCATGGGGTGTGTTTGGAACATTTTGTCAGCAGCCGAGTCCAAAATTCAGCGATTCCCCATCTCAGCCCAGAAAGCAGGTAGAACAAGTTTTGTGGTGCCTTTCAGCTGCCTACCGGGGTAGTGTAAAAACTACCAACAGAACTCGTTTCTGGCACCTTCCCCGGTGGAGTTGTGCATGGGGTGTGTTTGGAACATTTTGTCACCAGCCGAGTCCAAAAGTCAGCGATTCCCCATCTCAGCCCAGAAAGCAGGTAGAACAAGTTTTGTGGTGCCTTTCAGCTGCCTACCGGGGTAGTGTAAAAACTACCAACAGAACTCGTTTCTGGCACCTTCCCCGGTGGAGTTGTGCATGGGGTGTGTTTGGAACATTTTGTCACCAGCCGAGTCCAAAATTCAGTGATTCCCCATCTCAGCCCAGAAAGCAGGTAGAACAAGTTTTGTGGTGCCTTTCTCTTGCCTACCGGGGTACTGTAAAAACTACCAACAGAACTCGTTTCTGGCACCTTCCCCGGTGGAGTTGTGCATGGGGTGTGTTTGGAACATTTTGTCACCAGCCGAGTCCAAAAGTCAGCGATTCCCCATCTCAGCCCAGAAAGCAGGTAGAACAAGTTTTGTGGTGCCTTTCCGCTGCCTACCGGGGTACTGTAAAAACTACCAACAGAACTCGTTTCTGGCACCTTCCCCGGTGGAGTTGTGCATGGGGTGTGTTTGGAACATTTTGTCACCAGCCGAGTCCAAAATTCAGCGATTCCCCATCTCAGCCCAGAAAGCAGGTAGAACAAGTTTTGTGGTGCCTTTCAGCTGCCTACCGGGGTAGTGTAAAAACTACCAACAGAACTCGTTTCTGGCACCTTCCCCGGTGGAGTTGTGCATGGGGTGTGTTTGGAACATTTTGTCACCAGCCGAGTCCAAAATTCAGCGATTCCCCATCTCAGCCCAGAAAGCAGGTAGAACAAGTTTTGTGGTGCCTTTCAGCTGCCTACCGGGGTAGTGTAAAAACTACCAACAGAACTCGTTTCTGGCACCTTCCCCGGTGGAGTTGTGCATGGGGTGTGTTTGGAACATTTTGTCACCAGCCGAGTCCAAAATTCAGCGATTCCCCATCTCAGCCCAGAAAGCAGGTAGAACAAGTTTTGTGGTGCCTTTCAGCTGCCTACCGGGGTAGTGTAAAAACTACCAACAGAACTCGTTTCTGGCACCTTCCCCGGTGGAGTTGTGCATGGGGTGTGTTTGGAACATTTTGTCACCAGCCGAGTCCAAAAGTCAGCGATTCCCCATCTCAGCCCAGAAAGCAGGTAGAACAAGTTTTGTGGTGCCTTTCCGCTGCCTACCGGGGTAGTGTAAAAACTACCAACAGAACTCGTTTCTGGCACCTTCCCCGGTGGAGTTGTGCATGGGGTGTGTTTGGAACATTTTGTCACCAGCCGAGTCCAAAATTCAGCGATTCCCCATCTCAGCCCAGAAAGCAGGTAGAACAAGTTTTGTGGTGCCTTTCAGCTGCCTACCGGGGTAGTGTAAAAACTACCAACAGAACTCGTTTCTGGCACCTTCCCCGGTGGAGTTGTGCATGGGGTGTGTTTGGAACATTTTGTCACCAGCCGAGTCCAAAATTCAGCGATTCCCCATCTCAGCCCGGAAAGCAGGTAGAACAAGTTTTGTGGTGCCTTTCAGCTGCCTACCGGGGTAGTGTAAAAACTACCAACAGAACTCGTTTCTGGCACCTTCCCCGGTGGAGTTGTGCATGGGGTGTGTTTGGAACATTTTGTCACCAGCCGAGTCCAAAATTCAGCGATTCCCCATCTCAGCCCAGAAAGCAGGTAGAACAAGTTTTGTTGTGCCTTTCTCTTGCCTACCGGGGTAGTGTAAAAACTACCAAGAGAACTCGTTTCTGGCACCTTCCCCGGTGGAGTTGTGCATGGGGTGTGTTTGGAACATTTTGTCACCAGCCGAGTCCAAAATTCAGCGATTCCCCATCTCAGCCCGGAAAGCAGGTAGAACAAGTTTTGTGGTGCCTTTCTCTTGCCTACCGGGGTAGTGTAAAAACTACCAACAGAACTCGTTTCTGGCACCTTCCCCGGTGGAGTTGTGCATGGGGTGTGTTTGGAACATTTTGTCACCAGCCGAGTCCAAAATTCAGCGATTCCCCATCTCAGCCCAGAAAGCAGGTAGAACAAGTTTTGTGGTGCCTTTCCGCTGCCTACCGGGGTAGTGTAAAAACTACCAACAGAACTCGTTTCTGGCACCTTCCCCGGTGGAGTTGTGCATGGGGTGTGTTTGGAACATTTTGTCACCAGCCGAGTCCAAAATTCAGCGATTCCCCATCTCAGCCCAGAAAGCAGGTAGAACAAGTTTTGTGGTGCCTTTCAGCTGCCTACCGGGGTAGTGTAAAAACTACCAACAGAACTCGTTTCTGGCACCTTCCCCGGTGGAGTTGTGCATGGGGTGTGTTTGGAACATTTTGTCACCAGCCGAGTCCAAAATTCAGCGATTCCCCATCTCAGCCCGGAAAGCAGGTAGAACAAGTTTTGTGGTGCCTTTCTCTTGCCTACCGGGGTAGTGTAAAAACTACCAACAGAACTCGTTTCTGGCACCTTCCCCGGTGGAGGTGTGCATGGGGTGTGTTTGGAACATTTTGTCACCAGCCGAGTCCAAAATTCAGCGATTCCCCATCTCAGCCCAGAAAGCAGGTAGAACAAGTTTTGTGGTGCCTTTCAGCTGCCTACCGGGGTAGTGTAAAAACTACCAACAGAACTCGTTTCTGGCACCTTCCCCGGTGGAGTTGTGCATGGGGTGTGTTTGGAACATTTTGTCACCAGCCGAGTCCAAAATTCAGCGATTCCCCATCTCAGCCCGGAAAGCAGGTAGAACAAGTTTTGTGGTGCCTTTCTCTTGCCTACCGGGGTAGTGTAAAAACTACCAACAGAACTCGTTTCTGGCACCTTCCCCGGTGGAGTTGTGCATGGGGTGTGTTTGGAACATTTTGTCACCAGCCGAGTCCAAAATTCAGCGATTCCCCATCTCAGCCCAGAAAGCAGGTAGAACAAGTTTTGTGGTGCCTTTCTCTTGCCTATCGGGGTAGTGTAAAAAGTACCAACAGAACTCGTTTCTGGCACCTTCCCCGGTGGAGTTGTGCATGGGGTGTGTTTGGAACATTTTGTCACCAGCCGAGTCCAAAATTCAGCGATTCCCCATCTCAGCCCAGAAAGCAGGTAGAACAAGTTTTGTGGTGCCTTTCAGCTGCCTACTGGGGTAGTGTAAAAACTACCAACAGAACTCGTTTCTGGCACCTTCCCCGGTGGAGTTGTGCATGGGGTGTGTTTGGAACATTTTGTCACCAGCCGAGTCCAAAATTCAGCGATTCCCCATCTCAGCCCGGAAAGCAGGTAGAACAAGTTTTGTGGTGCCTTTCTCTTGCCTACCGGGGTAGTGTAAAAACTACCAACAGAACTCGTTTCTGGCACCTTCCCCGGTGGAGTTGTGCATGGGGTGTGTTTGGAACATTTTGTCACCAGCCGAGTCCAAAATTCAGCGATTCCCCATCTCAGCCCAGAAAGCAGGTAGAACAAGTTTTGTGGTGCCTTTCCGCTGCCTACCGGGGTACTGTAAAAACTACCAACAGAACTCGTTTCTGGCACCTTCCCCGGTGGAGTTGTGCATGGGGTGTGTTTGGAACATTTTGTCACCAGCCGAGTCCAAAAGTCAGCGATTCCCCATCTCAGCCCAGAAAGCAGGTAGAACAAGTTTTGTGGTGCCTTTCAGCTGCCTACCGGGGTAGTGTAAAAACTACCAACAGAACTCGTTTCTGGCACCTTCCCCGGTGGAGTTGTGCATGGGGTGTGTTTGGAACATTTTGTCACCAGCCGAGTCCAAAATTCAGCGATTCCCCATCTCAGCCCAGAAAGCAGGTAGAACAAGTTTTGTGGTGCCTTTCAGCTGCCTAACGGGGTAGTGTAAAAACTACCAACAGAACTCGTTTCTGGCACCTTCCCCGGTGGAGTTGTGCATGGGGTGTGTTTGGAACATTTTGTCACCAGCCGAGTCCAAAATTCAGCTATTCCCCATCTCAGCCCAGAAAGCAGGTAGAACAACTTTTGTGGTGCCTTTCTCTTGCCTACCGGGGTAGTGTAAAAACTACCAACAGAACTCGTTTCTGGCACCTTCCCCGGTGGAGTTGTGCATGGGGTGTGTTTGGAACATTTTGTCACCAGCCGAGTCCAAAATTCAGCGATTCCCCATCTCAGCCCAGAAAGCAGGTAGAACAAGTTTTGTGGTGCCTTTCAGCTGCCTACCGGGGTAGTGTAAAAACTACCAACAGAACTCGTTTCTGGCACCTTCCCCGGTGGAGTTGTGCATGGGGTGTGTTTGGAACATTTTGTCACCAGCCGAGTCCAAAAGTCAGCGATTCCCCATCTCAGCCCAGAAAGCAGGTAGAACAAGTTTTGTGGTGCCTTTCAGCTGCCTACCGGGGTAGTGTAAAAACTACCAACAGAACTCGTTTCTGGCACCTTCCCCGGTGGAGTTGTGCATGGGGTGTGTTTGGAACATTTTGTCACCAGCCGAGTCCAAAATTCAGTGATTCCCCATCTCAGCCCAGAAAGCAGGTAGAACAACTTTTGTGGTGCCTTTCTCTTGCCTACCGGGGTACTGTAAAAACTACCAACAGAACTCGTTTCTGGCACCTTCCCCGGTGGAGTTGTGCATGGGGTGTGTTTGGAACATTTTGTCACCAGCCGAGTCCAAAAGTCAGCGATTCCCCATCTCAGCCCAGAAAGCAGGTAGAACAAGTTTTGTGGTGCCTTTCCGCTGCCTACCGGGGTACTGTAAAAACTACCAACAGAACTCGTTTCTGGCACCTTCCCCGGTGGAGTTGTGCATGGGGTGTGTTTGGAACATTTTGTCACCAGCCGAGTCCAAAATTCAGTGATTCCCCATCTCAGCCCAGAAAGCAGGTAGAACAACTTTTGTGGTGCCTTTCTCTTGCCTACCGGGGTAGTGTAAAAACTACCAACAGAACTCGTTTCTGGCACCTTCCCCGGTGGAGTTGTGCATGGGGTGTGTTTGGAACATTTTGTCACCAGCCGAGTCCAAAAGTCAGCGATTCCCCATCTCAGCCCAGAAAGCAGGTAGAACAAGTTTTGTGGTGCCTTTCCGCTGCCTACCGGGGTACTGTAAAAACTACCAACAGAACTCGTTTCTGGCACCTTCCCCGGTGGAGTTGTGCATGGGGTGTGTTTGGAACATTTTGTCACCAGCCGAGTCCAAAATTCAGCGATTCCCCATCTCAGCCCAGAAAGCAGGTAGAACAAGTTTTGTGGTGCCTTTCAGCTGCCTACCGGGGTAGTGTAAAAACTACCAACAGAACTCGTTTCTGGCACCTTCCCCGGTGGAGTTGTGCATGGGGTGTGTTTGGAACATTTTGTCACCAGCCGAGTCCAAAATTCAGCGATTCCCCATCTCAGCCCAGAAAGCAGGTAGAACAAGTTTTGTGGTGCCTTTCAGCTGCCTACCGGGGTAGTGTAAAAACTACCAACAGAACTCGTTTCTGGCACCTTCCCCGGTGGAGTTGTGCATGGGGTGTGTTTGGAACATTTTGTCACCAGCCGAGTCCAAAATTCAGCGATTCCCCATCTCAGCCCAGAAAGCAGGTAGAACAAGTTTTGTGGTGCCTTTCAGCTGCCTACCGGGGTAGTGTAAAAACTACCAACAGAACTCGTTTCTGGCACCTTCCCCGGTGGAGTTGTGCATGGGGTGTGTTTGGAACATTTTGTCACCAGCCGAGTCCAAAAGTCAGCGATTCCCCATCTCAGCCCAGAAAGCAGGTAGAACAAGTTTTGTGGTGCCTTTCAGCTGCCTACCGGGGTAGTGTAAAAACTACCAACAGAACTCGTTTCTGGCACCTTCCCCGGTGGAGTTGTGCATGGGGTGTGTTTGGAACATTTTGTCACCAGCCGAGTCCAAAATTCAGCGATTCCCCATCTCAGCCCAGAAAGCAGGTAGAACAAGTTTTGTGGTGCCTTTCAGCTGCCTACCGGGGTAGTGTAAAAACTACCAACAGAACTCGTTTCTGGCACCTTCCCCGGTGGAGTTGTGCATGGGGTGTGTTTGGAACATTTTGTCACCAGCCGAGTCCAAAATTCAGCGATTCCCCATCTCAGCCCGGAAAGCAGGTAGAACAAGTTTTGTGGTGCCTTTCAGCTGCCTACCGGGGTAGTGTAAAAACTACCAACAGAACTCGTTTCTGGCACCTTCCCCGGTGGAGTTGTGCATGGGGTGTGTTTGGAACATTTTGTCACCAGCCGAGTCCAAAATTCAGCGATTCCCCATCTCAGCCCAGAAAGCAGGTAGAACAAGTTTTGTTGTGCCTTTCTCTTGCCTACCGGGGTAGTGTAAAAACTACCAACAGAACTCGTTTCTGGCACCTTCCCCGGTGGAGTTGTGCATGGGGTGTGTTTGGAACATTTTGTCACCAGCCGAGTCCAAAATTCAGCGATTCCCCATCTCAGCCCGGAAAGCAGGTAGAACAAGTTTTGTGGTGCCTTTCTCTTGCCTACCGGGGTAGTGTAAAAACTACCAACAGAACTCGTTTCTGGCACCTTCCCCGGTGGAGTTGTGCATGGGGTGTGTTTGGAACATTTTGTCACCAGCCGAGTCCAAAAGTCAGCGATTCCCCATCTCAGCCCAGAAAGCAGGTAGAACAAGTTTTGTGGTGCCTTTCAGCTGCCTACCGGGGTAGTGTAAAAACTACCAACAGAACTCGTTTCTGGCACCTTCCCCAATGGAGTTGTGCATGGGGTGTGTTTGGAACATTTTGTCAGCAGCCGAGTCCAAAATTCAGCGATTCCCCATCTCAACCCAGAAAGCAGGTAGAACAAGTTTTGTGGTGCCTTTCAGCTGCCTACCGGGGTAGTGTAAAAACTACCAACAGAACTCGTTTCTGGCACCTTCCCCGGTGGAGGTGTGCATGGGGTGTGTTTGGAACATTTTGTCACCAGCCGAGTCCAAAATTCAGCGATTCCCCATCTCAGCCCAGAAAGCAGGTAGAACAAGTTTTGTGGTGCCTTTCAGCTGCCTACCGGGGTAGTGTAAAAACTACCAACAGAACTCGTTTCTGGCACCTTCCCCGGTGGAGTTGTGCATGGGGTGTGTTTGGAACATTTTGTCACCAGCCGAGTCCAAAATTCAGCGATTCCCCATCTCAGCCCAGAAAGCAGGTAGAACAAGTTTTGTGGTGCCTTTCAGCTGCCTACCGGGGTAGTGTAAAAACTACCAACAGAACTCGTTTCTGGCACCTTCCCCGGTGGAGTTGTGCATGGGGTGTGTTTGGAACATTTTGTCACCAGCCGAGTCCAAAAGTCAGCGATTCCCCATCTCAGCCCAGAAAGCAGGTAGAACAAGTTTTGTGGTGCCTTTCCGCTGCCTACCGGGGTACTGTAAAAACTACCAACAGAACTCGTTTCTGGCACCTTCCCCGGTGGAGGTGTGCATGGGGTGTGTTTGGAACATTTTGTCACCAGCCGAGTCCAAAATTCAGCGATTCCCCATCTCAGCCCAGAAAGCAGGTAGAACAAGTTTTGTGGTGCCTTTCAGCTGCCTACCGGGGTAGTGTAAAAACTACCAACAGAACTCGTTTCTGGCACCTTCCCCGGTGGAGTTGTGCATGGGGTGTGTTTGGAACATTTTGTCACCAGCCGAGTCCAAAATTCAGCGATTCCCCATCTCAGCCCAGAAAGCAGGTAGAACAAGTTTTGTGGTGCCTTTCAGCTGCCTACCGGGGTAGTGTAAAAACTACCAACAGAACTCGTTTCTGGCACCTTCCCCGGTGGAGTTGTGCATGGGGTGTGTTTGGAACATTTTGTCACCAGCCGAGTCCAAAATTCAGCGATTCCCCATCTCAGCCCAGAAAGCAGGTAGAACAAGTTTTGTGGTGCCTTTCAGCTGCCTACCGGGGTAGTGTAAAAACTACCAACAGAACTCGTTTCTGGCACCTTCCCCGGTGGAGTTGTGCATGGGGTGTGTTTGGAACATTTTGTCACCAGCCGAGTCCAAAAGTCAGCGATTCCCCATCTCAGCCCAGAAAGCAGGTAGAACAAGTTTTGTGGTGCCTTTCAGCTGCCTACCGGGGTAGTGTAAAAACTACCAACAGAACTCGTTTCTGGCACCTTCCCCGGTGGAGTTGTGCATGGGGTGTGTTTGGAACATTTTGTCACCAGCCGAGTCCAAAATTCAGCGATTCCCCATCTCAGCCCAGAAAGCAGGTAGAACAAGTTTTGTGGTGCCTTTCAGCTGCCTACCGGGGTAGTGTAAAAACTACCAACAGAACTCGTTTCTGGCACCTTCCCCGGTGGAGTTGTGCATGGGGTGTGTTTGGAACATTTTGTCACCAGCCGAGTCCAAAATTCAGCGATTCCCCATCTCAGCCCGGAAAGCAGGTAGAACAAGTTTTGTGGTGCCTTTCAGCTGCCTACCGGGGTAGTGTAAAAACTACCAACAGAACTCGTTTCTGGCACCTTCCCCGGTGGAGTTGTGCATGGGGTGTGTTTGGAACATTTTGTCACCAGCCGAGTCCAAAATTCAGCGATTCCCCATCTCAGCCCAGAAAGCAGGTAGAACAAGTTTTGTTGTGCCTTTCTCTTGCCTACCGGGGTAGTGTAAAAACTACCAACAGAACTCGTTTCTGGCACCTTCCCCGGTGGAGTTGTGCATGGGGTGTGTTTGGAACATTTTGTCACCAGCCGAGTCCAAAATTCAGCGATTCCCCATCTCAGCCCGGAAAGCAGGTAGAACAAGTTTTGTGGTGCCTTTCTCTTGCCTACCGGGGTAGTGTAAAAACTACCAACAGAACTCGTTTCTGGCACCTTCCCCGGTGGAGTTGTGCATGGGGTGTGTTTGGAACATTTTGTCACCAGCCGAGTCCAAAAGTCAGCGATTCCCCATCTCAGCCCAGAAAGCAGGTAGAACAAGTTTTGTGGTGCCTTTCAGCTGCCTACCGGGGTAGTGTAAAAACTACCAACAGAACTCGTTTCTGGCACCTTCCCCGGTGGAGTTGTGCATGGGGTGTGTTTGGAACATTTTGTCACCAGCCGAGTCCAAAATTCAGCGATTCCCCATCTCAGCCCAGAAAGCAGGTAGAACAAGTTTTGTGGTGCCTTTCCGCTGCCTACCGGGGTAGTGTAAAAACTACCAACAGAACTCGTTTCTGGCACCTTCCCCGGTGGAGTTGTGCATGGGGTGTGTTTGGAACATTTTGTCACCAGCCGAGTCCAAAATTCAGCGATTCCCCATCTCAGCCCAGAAAGCAGGTAGAACAAGTTTTGTGGTGCCTTTCAGCTGCCTACCGGGGTAGTGTAAAAACTACCAACAGAACTCGTTTCTGGCACCTTCCCCGGTGGAGTTGTGCATGGGGTGTGTTTGGAACATTTTGTCACCAGCCGAGTCCAAAATTCAGCGATTCCCCATCTCAGCCCAGAAAGCAGGTAGAACAAGTTTTGTGGTGCCTTTCAGCTGCCTACCGGGGTAGTGTAAAAACTACCAACAGAACTCGTTTCTGGCACCTTCCCCGGTGGAGTTGTGCATGGGGTGTGTTTGGAACATTTTGTCACCAGCCGAGTCCAAAATTCAGCGATTCCCCATCTCAGCCCAGAAAGCAGGTAGAACAAGTTTTGTGGTGCCTTTCAGCTGCCTACCGGGGTAGTGTAAAAACTACCAACAGAACTCGTTTCTGGCACCTTCCCCGGTGGAGTTGTGCATGGGGTGTGTTTGGAACATTTTGTCACCAGCCGAGTCCAAAATTCAGCGATTCCCCATCTCAGCCCAGAAAGCAGGTAGAACAAGTTTTGTGGTGCCTTTCAGCTGCCTACCGGGGTAGTGTAAAAACTACCAAGAGAACTCCTGTCTGGCACCTTCCCCGGTGGAGTTGTGCATGGGGTGTGTTTGGAACATTTTGTCACCAGCCGAGTCCAAAATTCAGCGATTCCCCATCTCAGCCCAGAAAGCAGGTAGAACAAGTTTTGTGGTGCCTTTCCGCTGCCTACCGGGGTACTGTAAAAACTACCAACAGAACTCGTTTCTGGCACCTTCCCCGGTGGAGTTGTGCATGGGGTGTGTTTGGAACATTTTGTCACCAGCCGAGTCCAAAATTCAGCGATTCCCCATCTCAGCCCAGAAAGCAGGTAGAACAAGTTTTGTGGTGCCTTTCAGCTGCCTACCGGGGTAGTGTAAAAACTACCAACAGAACTCGTTTCTGGCACCTTCCCCGGTGGAGTTGTGCATGGGGTGTGTTTGGAACATTTTGTCACCAGCCGAGTCCAAAATTCAGCGATTCCCCATCTCAGCCCAGAAAGCAGGTAGAACAAGTTTTGTGGTGCCTTTCAGCTGCCTACCGGGGTAGTGTAAAAACTACCAACAGAACTCGTTTCTGGCACCTTCCCCGGTGGAGTTGTGCATGGGGTGTGTTTGGAACATTTTGTCACCAGCCGAGTCCAAAATTCAGCGATTCCCCATCTCAGCCCAGAAAGCAGGTAGAACAAGTTTTGTGGTGCCTTTCAGCTGCCTACCGGGGTAGTGTAAAAACTACCAACAGAACTCGTTTCTGGCACCTTCCCCGGTGGAGTTGTGCATGGGGTGTGTTTGGAACATTTTGTCACCAGCCGAGTCCAAAAGTCAGCGATTCCCCATCTCAGCCCAGAAAGCAGGTAGAACAAGTTTTGTGGTGCCTTTCCGCTGCCTACCGGGGTACTGTAAAAACTACCAACAGAACTCGTTTCTGGCACCTTCCCCGGTGGAGTTGTGCATGGGGTGTGTTTGGAACATTTTGTCACCAGCCGAGTCCAAAATTCAGCGATTCCCCATCTCAGCCCAGAAAGCAGGTAGAACAAGTTTTGTGGTGCCTTTCAGCTGCCTACCGGGGTAGTGTAAAAACTACCAACAGAACTCGTTTCTGGCACCTTCCCCGGTGGAGTTGTGCATGGGGTGTGTTTGGAACATTTTGTCACCAGCCGAGTCCAAAATTCAGCGATTCCCCATCTCAGCCCAGAAAGCAGGTAGAACAAGTTTTGTGGTGCCTTTCAGCTGCCTACCGGGGTAGTGTAAAAACTACCAACAGAACTCGTTTCTGGCACCTTCCCCGGTGGAGTTGTGCATGGGGTGTGTTTGGAACATTTTGTCACCAGCCGAGTCCAAAATTCAGCGATTCCCCATCTCAGCCCAGAAAGCAGGTAGAACAAGTTTTGTGGTGCCTTTCCGCTGCCTACCGGGGTACTGTAAAAACTACCAACAGAACTCGTTTCTGGCACCTTCCCCGGTGGAGTTGTGCATGGGGTGTGTTTGGAACATTTTGTCACCAGCCGAGTCCAAAAGTCAGCGATTCCCCATCTCAGCCCAGAAAGCAGGTAGAACAAGTTTTGTGGTGCCTTTCAGCTGCCTACCGGGGTAGTGTAAAAAGTACCAACAGAACTCGTTTCTGGCACCTTCCCCAATGGAGTTGTGCATGGGGTGTGTTTGGAACATTTTGTCACCAGCCGAGTCCAAAATTCAGCGATTCCCCATCTCAACCCAGAAAGCAGGTAGAACAAGTTTTGTGGTGCCTTTCAGCTGCCTACCGGGGTAGTGTAAAAACTACCAACAGAACTCGTTTCTGGCACCTTCCCCGGTGGAGGTGTGCATGGGGTGTGTTTGGAACATTTTGTCACCAGCCGAGTCCAAAAGTCAGCGATTCCCCATCTCAGCCCAGAAAGCAGGTAGAACAAGTTTTGTGGTGCCTTTCAGCTGCCTACCGGGGTAGTGTAAAAACTACCAACAGAACTCGTTTCTGGCACCTTCCCCGGTGGAGTTGTGCATGGGGTGTGTTTGGAACATTTTGTCACCAGCCGAGTCCAAAATTCAGCGATTCCCCATCTCAGCCCAGAAAGCAGGTAGAACAAGTTTTGTTGTGCCTTTCTCTTGCCTACCGGGGTAGTGTAAAAACTACCAACAGAACTCGTTTCTGGCACCTTCCCCGGTGGAGTTGTGCATGGGGTGTGTTTGGAACATTTTGTCACCAGCCGAGTCCAAAATTCAGCGATTCCCCATCTCAGCCCGGAAAGCAGGTAGAACAAGTTTTGTGGTGCCTTTCTCTTGCCTACCGGGGTAGTGTAAAAACTACCAACAGAACTCGTTTCTGGCACCTTCCCCGGTGGAGTTGTGCATGGGGTGTGTTTGGAACATTTTGTCACCAGCCGAGTCCAAAAGTCAGCGATTCCCCATCTCAGCCCAGAAAGCAGGTAGAACAAGTTTTGTGGTGCCTTTCAGCTGCCTACCGGGGTAGTGTAAAAACTACCAACAGAACTCGTTTCTGGCACCTTCCCCAATGGAGTTGTGCATGGGGTGTGTTTGGAACATTTTGTCAGCAGCCGAGTCCAAAATTCAGCGATTCCCCATCTCAACCCAGAAAGCAGGTAGAACAAGTTTTGTGGTGCCTTTCAGCTGCCTACCGGGGTAGTGTAAAAACTACCAACAGAACTCGTTTCTGGCACCTTCCCCGGTGGAGGTGTGCATGGGGTGTGTTTGGAACATTTTGTCACCAGCCGAGTCCAAAAGTCAGCGATTCCCCATCTCAGCCCAGAAAGCAGGTAGAACAAGTTTTGTGGTGCCTTTCAGCTGCCTACCGGGGTAGTGTAAAAACTACCAACAGAACTCGTTTCTGGCACCTTCCCCGGTGGAGTTGTGCATGGGGTGTGTTTGGAACATTTTGTCACCAGCCGAGTCCAAAATTCAGCGATTCCCCATCTCAGCCCAGAAAGCAGGTAGAACAAGTTTTGTTGTGCCTTTCTCTTGCCTACCGGGGTAGTGTAAAAACTACCAACAGAACTCGTTTCTGGCACCTTCCCCGGTGGAGTTGTGCATGGGGTGTGTTTGGAACATTTTGTCACCAGCCGAGTCCAAAATTCAGCGATTCCCCATCTCAACCCGGAAAGCAGGTAGAACAAGTTTTGTGGTGCCTTTCTCTTGCCTACCGGGGTAGTGTAAAAACTACCAACAGAACTCGTTTCTGGCACCTTCCCCGGTGGAGTTGTGCATGGGGTGTGTTTGGAACATTTTGTCACCAGCCGAGTCCAAAAGTCAGCGATTCCCCATCTCAGCCCAGAAAGCAGGTAGAACAAGTTTTGTGGTGCCTTTCAGCTGCCTACCGGGGTAGTGTAAAAACTACCAAGAGAACTCCTGTCTGGCACCTTCCCCGGTGGAGTTGTGCATGGGGTGTGTTTGGAACATTTTGTCACCAGCCGAGTCCAAAATTCAGCGATTCCCCATCTCAGCCCAGAAAGCAGGTAGAACAAGTTTTGTGGTGCCTTTCCGCTGCCTACCGGGGTACTGTAAAAACTACCAACAGAACTCGTTTCTGGCACCTTCCCCGGTGGAGTTGTGCATGGGGTGTGTTTGGAACATTTTGTCACCAGCCGAGTCCAAAATTCAGCGATTCCCCATCTCAGCCCAGAAAGCAGGTAGAACAAGTTTTGTGGTGCCTTTCAGCTGCCTACCGGGGTAGTGTAAAAACTACCAACAGAACTCGTTTCTGGCACCTTCCCCGGTGGAGTTGTGCATGGGGTGTGTTTGGAACATTTTGTCACCAGCCGAGTCCAAAATTCAGCGATTCCCCATCTCAGCCCAGAAAGCAGGTAGAACAAGTTTTGTGGTGCCTTTCAGCTGCCTACCGGGGTAGTGTAAAAACTACCAACAGAACTCGTTTCTGGCACCTTCCCCGGTGGAGTTGTGCATGGGGTGTGTTTGGAACATTTTGTCACCAGCCGAGTCCAAAATTCAGCGATTCCCCATCTCAGCCCAGAAAGCAGGTAGAACAAGTTTTGTGGTGCCTTTCAGCTGCCTACCGGGGTAGTGTAAAAACTACCAACAGAACTCGTTTCTGGCACCTTCCCCGGTGGAGTTGTGCATGGGGTGTGTTTGGAACATTTTGTCACCAGCCGAGTCCAAAATTCAGCGATTCCCCATCTCAGCCCAGAAAGCAGGTAGAACAAGTTTTGTGGTGCCTTTCCGCTGCCTACCGGGGTACTGTAAAAACTACCAACAGAACTCGTTTCTGGCACCTTCCCCGGTGGAGTTGTGCATGGGGTGTGTTTGGAACATTTTGTCACCAGCCGAGTCCAAAATTCAGCGATTCCCCATCTCAGCCCAGAAAGCAGGTAGAACAAGTTTTGTGGTGCCTTTCAGCTGCCTACCGGGGTAGTGTAAAAACTACCAACAGAACTCGTTTCTGGCACCTTCCCCGGTGGAGTTGTGCATGGGGTGTGTTTGGAACATTTTGTCACCAGCCGAGTCCAAAATTCAGCGATTCCCCATCTCAGCCCAGAAAGCAGGTAGAACAAGTTTTGTTGTGCCTTTCTCTTGCCTACCGGGGTAGTGTAAAAACTACCAACAGAACTCGTTTCTGGCACCTTCCCCGGTGGAGTTGTGCATGGGGTGTGTTTGGAACATTTTGTCACCAGCCGAGTCCAAAATTCAGCGATTCCCCATCTCAGCCCGGAAAGCAGGTAGAACAAGTTTTGTGGTGCCTTTCTCTTGCCTACCGGGGTAGTGTAAAAACTACCAACAGAACTCGTTTCTGGCACCTTCCCCGGTGGAGTTGTGCATGGGGTGTGTTTGGAACATTTTGTCACCAGCCGAGTCCAAAATTCAGCGATTCCCCATCTCAGCCCAGAAAGCAGGTAGAACAAGTTTTGTGGTGCCTTTCAGCTGCCTACCGGGGTAGTGTAAAAACTACCAAGAGAACTCCTGTCTGGCACCTTCCCCGGTGGAGTTGTGCATGGGGTGTGTTTGGAACATTTTGTCACCAGCCGAGTCCAAAATTCAGCGATTCCCCATCTCAGCCCAGAAAGCAGGTAGAACAAGTTTTGTGGTGCCTTTCCGCTGCCTACCGGGGTACTGTAAAAACTACCAACAGAACTCGTTTCTGGCACCTTCCCCGGTGGAGTTGTGCATGGGGTGTGTTTGGAACATTTTGTCACCAGCCGAGTCCAAAATTCAGCGATTCCCCATCTCAGCCCAGAAAGCAGGTAGAACAAGTTTTGTGGTGCCTTTCAGCTGCCTACCGGGGTAGTGTAAAAACTACCAACAGAACTCGTTTCTGGCACCTTCCCCGGTGGAGTTGTGCATGGGGTGTGTTTGGAACATTTTGTCACCAGCCGAGTCCAAAATTCAGCGATTCCCCATCTCAGCCCAGAAAGCAGGTAGAACAAGTTTTGTGGTGCCTTTCAGCTGCCTACCGGGGTAGTGTAAAAACTACCAACAGAACTCGTTTCTGGCACCTTCCCCGGTGGAGTTGTGCATGGGGTGTGTTTGGAACATTTTGTCACCAGCCGAGTCCAAAATTCAGCGATTCCCCATCTCAGCCCAGAAAGCAGGTAGAACAAGTTTTGTGGTGCCTTTCAGCTGCCTACCGGGGTAGTGTAAAAACTACCAACAGAACTCGTTTCTGGCACCTTCCCCGGTGGAGTTGTGCATGGGGTGTGTTTGGAACATTTTGTCACCAGCCGAGTCCAAAATTCAGCGATTCCCCATCTCAGCCCAGAAAGCAGGTAGAACAAGTTTTGTGGTGCCTTTCCGCTGCCTACCGGGGTACTGTAAAAACTACCAACAGAACTCGTTTCTGGCACCTTCCCCGGTGGAGTTGTGCATGGGGTGTGTTTGGAACATTTTGTCACCAGCCGAGTCCAAAATTCAGCGATTCCCCATCTCAGCCCAGAAAGCAGGTAGAACAAGTTTTGTGGTGCCTTTCAGCTGCCTACCGGGGTAGTGTAAAAACTACCAACAGAACTCGTTTCTGGCACCTTCCCCGGTGGAGTTGTGCATGGGGTGTGTTTGGAACATTTTGTCACCAGCCGAGTCCAAAATTCAGCGATTCCCCATCTCAGCCCAGAAAGCAGGTAGAACAAGTTTTGTTGTGCCTTTCTCTTGCCTACCGGGGTAGTGTAAAAACTACCAACAGAACTCGTTTCTGGCACCTTCCCCGGTGGAGTTGTGCATGGGGTGTGTTTGGAACATTTTGTCACCAGCCGAGTCCAAAATTCAGCGATTCCCCATCTCAGCCCGGAAAGCAGGTAGAACAAGTTTTGTGGTGCCTTTCTCTTGCCTACCGGGGTAGTGTAAAAACTACCAACAGAACTCGTTTCTGGCACCTTCCCCGGTGGAGTTGTGCATGGGGTGTGTTTGGAACATTTTGTCACCAGCCGAGTCCAAAAGTCAGCGATTCCCCATCTCAGCCCAGAAAGCAGGTAGAACAAGTTTTGTGGTGCCTTTCAGCTGCCTACCGGGGTAGTGTAAAAACTACCAACAGAACTCGTTTCTGGCACCTTCCCCAATGGAGTTGTGCATGGGGTGTGTTTGGAACATTTTGTCACCAGCCGAGTCCAAAATTCAGCGATTCCCCATCTCAACCCAGAAAGCAGGTAGAACAAGTTTTGTGGTGCCTTTCAGCTGCCTACCGGGGTAGTGTAAAAACTACCAACAGAACTCGTTTCTGGCACCTTCCCCGGTGGAGGTGTGCATGGGGTGTGTTTGGAACATTTTGTCACCAGCCGAGTCCAAAAGTCAGCGATTCCCCATCTCAGCCCAGAAAGCAGGTAGAACAAGTTTTGTGGTGCCTTTCAGCTGCCTACCGGGGTAGTGTAAAAACTACCAACAGAACTCGTTTCTGGCACCTTCCCCGGTGGAGTTGTGCATGGGGTGTGTTTGGAACATTTTGTCACCAGCCGAGTCCAAAATTCAGCGATTCCCCATCTCAGCCCGGAAAGCAGGTAGAACAAGTTTTGTGGTGCCTTTCAGCTGCCTACCGGGGTAGTGTAAAAACTACCAACAGAACTCGTTTCTGGCACCTTCCCCGGTGGAGTTGTGCATGGGGTGTGTTTGGAACATTTTGTCACCAGCCGAGTCCAAAATTCAGCGATTCCCCATCTCAGCCCAGAAAGCAGGTAGAACAAGTTTTGTGGTGCCTTTCAGCTGCCTACCGGGGTAGTGTAAAAACTACCAACAGAACTCATTTCTGGCACCTTCCCCGGTGGAGTTGTGCATGGGGTGTGTTTGGAACATTTTGTCACCAGCCGAGTCCAAAATTCAGCGATTCCCCATCTCAGCCCAGAAAGCAGGTAGAACAAGTTTTGTGGTGCCTTTCCGCTGCCTACCGGGGTAGTGTAAAAACTACCAACAGAACTCGTTTCTGGCACCTTCCCCGGTGGAGTTGTGCATGGGGTGTGTTTGGAACATTTTGTCACCAGCCGAGTCCAAAATTCAGCGATTCCCCATCTCAGCCCAGAAAGCAGGTAGAACAAGTTTTGTGGTGCCTTTCAGCTGCCTACCGGGGTACTGTAAAAACTACCAACAGAACTCGTTTCTGGCACCTTCCCCGGTGGAGGTGTGCATGGGGTGTGTTTGGAACATTTTGTCACCAGCCGAGTCCAAAAGTCAGCGATTCCCCATCTCAGCCCAGAAAGCAGGTAGAACAAGTTTTGTGGTGCCTTTCAGCTGCCTACCGGGGTAGTGTAAAAACTACCAACAGAACTCGTTTCTGGCACCTTCCCCGGTGGAGTTGTGCATGGGGTGTGTTTGGAACATTTTGTCACCAGCCGAGTCCAAAATTCAGCGATTCCCCATCTCAGCCCAGAAAGCAGGTAGAACAAGTTTTGTTGTGCCTTTCTCTTGCCTACCGGGGTAGTGTAAAAACTACCAACAGAACTCGTTTCTGGCACCTTCCCCGGTGGAGTTGTGCATGGGGTGTGTTTGGAACATTTTGTCACCAGCCGAGTCCAAAATTCAGCGATTCCCCATCTCAGCCCGGAAAGCAGGTAGAACAAGTTTTGTGGTGCCTTTCTCTTGCCTACCGGGGTAGTGTAAAAACTACCAACAGAACTCGTTTCTGGCACCTTCCCCGGTGGAGTTGTGCATGGGGTGTGTTTGGAACATTTTGTCACCAGCCGAGTCCAAAATTCAGCGATTCCCCATCTCAGCCCAGAAAGCAGGTAGAACAAGTTTTGTGGTGCCTTTCCGCTGCCTACCGGGGTAGTGTAAAAACTACCAACAGAACTCGTTTCTGGCACCTTCCCCGGTGGAGTTGTGCATGGGGTGTGTTTGGAACATTTTGTCACCAGCCGAGTCCAAAATTCAGCGATTCCCCATCTCAGCCCAGAAAGCAGGTAGAACAAGTTTTGTGGTGCCTTTCAGCTGCCTACCGGGGTAGTGTAAAAACTACCAACAGAACTCGTTTCTGGCACCTTCCCCGGTGGAGTTGTGCATGGGGTGTGTTTGGAACATTTTGTCAGCAGCCGAGTCCAAAATTCAGCGATTCCCCATCTCAGCCCAGAAAGCAGGTAGAACAAGTTTTGTGGTGCCTTTCAGCTGCCTACCGGGGTAGTGTAAAAACTACCAACAGAACTCGTTTCTGGCACCTTCCCCGGTGGAGTTGTGCATGGGGTGTGTTTGGAACATTTTGTCAGCAGCCGAGTCCAAAATTCAGCGATTCCCCATCTCAGCCCAGAAAGCAGGTAGAACAAGTTTTGTGGTGCCTTTCAGCTGCCTACCGGGGTAGTGTAAAAACTACCAACAGAACTCGTTTCTGGCACCTTCCCCGGTGGAGTTGTGCATGGGGTGTGTTTGGAACATTTTGTCACCAGCCGAGTCCAAAATTCAGCGATTCCCCATCTCAGCCCAGAAAGCAGGTAGAACAAGTTTTGTGGTGCCTTTCCGCTGCCTACCGGGGTACTGTAAAAACTACCAACAGAACTCGTTTCTGGCACCTTCCCCGGTGGAGTTGTGCATGGGGTGTGTTTGGAACATTTTGTCACCAGCCGAGTCCAAAATTCAGCGATTCCCCATCTCAGCCCAGAAAGCAGGTAGAACAAGTTTTGTGGTGCCTTTCAGCTGCCTACCGGGGTAGTGTAAAAACTACCAACAGAACTCGTTTCTGGCACCTTCCCCGGTGGAGTTGTGCATGGGGTGTGTTTGGAACATTTTGTCACCAGCCGAGTCCAAAATTCAGCGATTCCCCATCTCAGCCCAGAAAGCAGGTAGAACAAGTTTTGTTGTGCCTTTCTCTTGCCTACCGGGGTAGTGTAAAAACTACCAACAGAACTCGTTTCTGGCACCTTCCCCGGTGGAGTTGTGCATGGGGTGTGTTTGGAACATTTTGTCACCAGCCGAGTCCAAAATTCAGCGATTCCCCATCTCAGCCCGGAAAGCAGGTAGAACAAGTTTTGTGGTGCCTTTCTCTTGCCTACCGGGGTAGTGTAAAAACTACCAACAGAACTCGTTTCTGGCACCTTCCCCGGTGGAGTTGTGCATGGGGTGTGTTTGGAACATTTTGTCACCAGCCGAGTCCAAAAGTCAGCGATTCCCCATCTCAGCCCAGAAAGCAGGTAGAACAAGTTTTGTGGTGCCTTTCAGCTGCCTACCGGGGTAGTGTAAAAACTACCAACAGAACTCGTTTCTGGCACCTTCCCCAATGGAGTTGTGCATGGGGTGTGTTTGGAACATTTTGTCACCAGCCGAGTCCAAAATTCAGCGATTCCCCATCTCAACCCAGAAAGCAGGTAGAACAAGTTTTGTGGTGCCTTTCAGCTGCCTACCGGGGTAGTGTAAAAACTACCAACAGAACTCGTTTCTGGCACCTTCCCCGGTGGAGGTGTGCATGGGGTGTGTTTGGAACATTTTGTCACCAGCCGAGTCCAAAAGTCAGCGATTCCCCATCTCAGCCCAGAAAGCAGGTAGAACAAGTTTTGTGGTGCCTTTCAGCTGCCTACCGGGGTAGTGTAAAAACTACCAACAGAACTCGTTTCTGGCACCTTCCCCGGTGGAGTTGTGCATGGGGTGTGTTTGGAACATTTTGTCACCAGCCGAGTCCAAAATTCAGCGATTCCCCATCTCAGCCCGGAAAGCAGGTAGAACAAGTTTTGTGGTGCCTTTCTCTTGCCTACCGGGGTAGTGTAAAAACTACCAACAGAACTCGTTTCTGGCACCTTCCCCGGTGGAGTTGTGCATGGGGTGTGTTTGGAACATTTTGTCACCAGCCGAGTCCAAAATTCAGCGATTCCCCATCTCAGCCCAGAAAGCAGGTAGAACAAGTTTTGTGGTGCCTTTCAGCTGCCTACCGGGGTAGTGTAAAAACTACCAACAGAACTCGTTTCTGGCACCTTCCCCGGTGGAGTTGTGCATGGGGTGTGTTTGGAACATTTTGTCACCAGCCGAGTCCAAAATTCAGCGATTCCCCATCTCAGCCCAGAAAGCAGGTAGAACAAGTTTTGTGGTGCCTTTCCGCTGCCTACCGGGGTAGTGTAAAAACTACCAACAGAACTCGTTTCTGGCACCTTCCCCGGTGGAGTTGTGCATGGGGTGTGTTTGGAACATTTTGTCACCAGCCGAGTCCAAAATTCAGCGATTCCCCATCTCAGCCCAGAAAGCAGGTAGAACAAGTTTTGTGGTGCCTTTCAGCTGCCTACCGGTGTAGTGTAAAAACTACCAACAGAACTCGTTTCTGGCACCTTCCCCGGTGGAGTTGTGCATGGGGTGTGTTTGGAACATTTTGTCACCAGCCGAGTCCAAAATTCAGCGATTCCCCATCTCAGCCCAGAAAGCAGGTAGAACAAGTTTTGTGGTGCCTTTCCGCTGCCTACCGGGGTAGTGTAAAAACTACCAACAGAACTCGTTTCTGGCACCTTCCCCGGTGGAGTTGTGCATGGGGTGTGTTTGGAACATTTTGTCACCAGCCGAGTCCAAAATTCAGCGATTCCCCATCTCAGCCCAGAAAGCAGGTAGAACAAGTTTTGTGGTGCCTTTCAGCTGCCTACCGGGGTAGTGTAAAAACTACCAACAGAACTCGTTTCTGGCACCTTCCCCGGTGGAGTTGTGCATGGGGTGTGTTTGGAACATTTTGTCACCAGCCGAGTCCAAAATTCAGCGATTCCCCATCTCAGCCCAGAAAGCAGGTAGAACAAGTTTTGTTGTGCCTTTCTCTTGCCTACCGGGGTAGTGTAAAAACTACCAACAGAACTCGTTTCTGGCACCTTCCCCGGTGGAGTTGTGCATGGGGTGTGTTTGGAACATTTTGTCACCAGCCGAGTCCAAAATTCAGCGATTCCCCATCTCAGCCCAGAAAGCAGGTAGAACAAGTTTTGTGGTGCCTTTCCGCTGCCTACCGGGGTAGTGTAAAAACTACCAACAGAACTCGTTTCTGGCACCTTCCCCGGTGGAGTTGTGCATGGGGTGTGTTTGGAACATTTTGTCACCAGCCGAGTCCAAAATTCAGCGATTCCCCATCTCAGCCCAGAAAGCAGGTAGAACAAGTTTTGTGGTGCCTTTCAGCTGCCTACCGGTGTAGTGTAAAAACTACCAACAGAACTCGTTTCTGGCACCTTCCCCGGTGGAGTTGTGCATGGGGTGTGTTTGGAACATTTTGTCACCAGCCGAGTCCAAAATTCAGCGATTCCCCATCTCAGCCCAGAAAGCAGGTAGAACAAGTTTTGTGGTGCCTTTCCGCTGCCTACCGGGGTACTGTAAAAACTACCAACAGAACTCGTTTCTGGCACCTTCCCCGGTGGAGTTGTGCATGGGGTGTGTTTGGAACATTTTGTCACCAGCCGAGTCCAAAATTCAGCGATTCCCCATCTCAGCCCAGAAAGCAGGTAGAACAAGTTTTGTGGTGCCTTTCAGCTGCCTACCGGGGTAGTGTAAAAACTACCAACAGAACTCGTTTCTGGCACCTTCCCCGGTGGAGTTGTGCATGGGGTGTGTTTGGAACATTTTGTCACCAGCCGAGTCCAAAATTCAGCGATTCCCCATCTCAGCCCAGAAAGCAGGTAGAACAAGTTTTGTTGTGCCTTTCTCTTGCCTACCGGGGTAGTGTAAAAACTACCAACAGAACTCGTTTCTGGCACCTTCCCCGGTGGAGTTGTGCATGGGGTGTGTTTGGAACATTTTGTCACCAGCCGAGTCCAAAATTCAGCGATTCCCCATCTCAGCCCAGAAAGCAGGTAGAACAAGTTTTGTGGTGCCTTTCAGCTGCCTACCGGGGTAGTGTAAAAACTACCAACAGAACTCGTTTCTGGCACCTTCCCCGGTGGAGTTGTGCATGGGGTGTGTTTGGAACATTTTGTCACCAGCCGAGTCCAAAATTCAGCGATTCCCCATCTCAGCCCAGAAAGCAGGTAGAACAAGTTTTGTGGTGCCTTTCAGCTGCCTACCGGGGTAGTGTAAAAACTACCAACAGAACTCGTTTCTGGCACCTTCCCCAATGGAGTTGTGCATGGGGTGTGTTTGGAACATTTTGTCAGCAGCCGAGTCCAAAATTCAGCGATTCCCCATCTCAACCCAGAAAGCAGGTAGAACAAGTTTTGTGGTGCCTTTCAGCTGCCTACCGGGGTAGTGTAAAAACTACCAACAGAACTCGTTTCTGGCACCTTCCCCGGTGGAGGTGTGCATGGGGTGTGTTTGGAACATTTTGTCACCAGCCGAGTCCAAAATTCAGCGATTCCCCATCTCAGCCCAGAAAGCAGGTAGAACAAGTTTTGTGGTGCCTTTCAGCTGCCTACCGGGGTAGTGTAAAAACTACCAACAGAACTCGTTTCTGGCACCTTCCCCGGTGGAGTTGTGCATGGGGTGTGTTTGGAACATTTTGTCACCAGCCGATTCCAAAATTCAGCGATTCCCCATCTCAGCCCGGAAAGCAGGTAGAACAAGTTTTGTGGTGCCTTTCTCTTGCCTACCGGGGTACTGTAAAAACTACCAACAGAACTCGTTTCTGGCACCTTCCCCGGTGGAGTTGTGCATGGGGTGTGTTTGGAACATTTTGTCACCAGCCGAGTCCAAAATTCAGCGATTCCCCATCTCAGCCCAGAAAGCAGGTAGAACAAGTTTTGTGGTGCCTTTCAGCTGCCTACCGGGGTAGTGTAAAAACTACCAACAGAACTCGTTTCTGGCACCTTCCCCGGTGGAGTTGTGCATGGGGTGTGTTTGGAACATTTTGTCACCAGCCGAGTCCAAAATTCAGCGATTCCCCATCTCAGCCCAGAAAGCAGGTAGAACAAGTTTTGTGGTGCCTTTCCGCTGCCTACCGGGGTAGTGTAAAAACTACCAACAGAACTCGTTTCTGGCACCTTCCCCGGTGGAGTTGTGCATGGGGTGTGTTTGGAACATTTTGTCACCAGCCGAGTCCAAAATTCAGCGATTCCCCATCTCAGCCCAGAAAGCAGGTAGAACAAGTTTTGTGGTGCCTTTCTCTTGCCTACCGGGGTAGTGTAAAAACTACCAACAGAACTCGTTTCTGGCACCTTCCCCGGTGGAGTTGTGCATGGGGTGTGTTTGGAACATTTTGTCACCAGCCGAGTCCAAAAGTCAGCGATTCCCCATCTCAGCCCAGAAAGCAGGTAGAACAAGTTTTGTGGTGCCTTTCAGCTGCCTACCGGGGTAGTGTAAAAACTACCAACAGAACTCGTTTCTGGCACCTTCCCCAATGGAGTTGTGCATGGGGTGTGTTTGGAACATTTTGTCACCAGCCGAGTCCAAAATTCAGCGATTCCCCATCTCAACCCAGAAAGCAGGTAGAACAAGTTTTGTGGTGCCTTTCAGCTGCCTACCGGGGTAGTGTAAAAACTACCAACAGAACTCGTTTCTGGCACCTTCCCCGGTGGAGGTGTGCATGGGGTGTGTTTGGAACATTTTGTCACCAGCCGAGTCCAAAATTCAGCGATTCCCCATCTCAGCCCAGAAAGCAGGTAGAACAAGTTTTGTGGTGCCTTTCAGCTGCCTACCGGGGTAGTGTAAAAACTACCAACAGAACTCGTTTCTGGCACCTTCCCCGGTGGAGTTGTGCATGGGGTGTGTTTGGAACATTTTGTCACCAGCCGAGTCCAAAATTCAGCGATTCCCCATCTCAGCCCGGAAAGCAGGTAGAACAAGTTTTGTGGTGCCTTTCTCTTGCCTACCGGGGTACTGTAAAAACTACCAACAGAACTCGTTTCTGGCACCTTCCCCGGTGGAGTTGTGCATGGGGTGTGTTTGGAACATTTTGTCACCAGCCGAGTCCAAAATTCAGCGATTCCCCATCTCAGCCCAGAAAGCAGGTAGAACAAGTTTTGTGGTGCCTTTCAGCTGCCTACCGGGGTAGTGTAAAAACTACCAACAGAACTCGTTTCTGGCACCTTCCCCGGTGGAGTTGTGCATGGGGTGTGTTTGGAACATTTTGTCACCAGCCGAGTCCAAAATTCAGCGATTCCCCATCTCAGCCCAGAAAGCAGGTAGAACAAGTTTTGTGGTGCCTTTCCGCTGCCTACCGGGGTAGTGTAAAAACTACCAACAGAACTCGTTTCTGGCACCTTCCCCGGTGGAGTTGTGCATGGGGTGTGTTTGGAACATTTTGTCACCAGCCGAGTCCAAAATTCAGCGATTCCCCATCTCAGCCCAGAAAGCAGGTAGAACAAGTTTTGTGGTGCCTTTCAGCTGCCTACCGGGGTAGTGTAAAAACTACCAACAGAACTCGTTTCTGGCACCTTCCCCGGTGGAGTTGTGCATGGGGTGTGTTTGGAACATTTTGTCACCAGCCGAGTCCAAAATTCAGCGATTCCCCATCTCAGCCCAGAAAGCAGGTAGAACAAGTTTTGTGGTGCCTTTCAGCTGCCTACCGGGGTAGTGTAAAAACTACCAAGAGAACTCCTGTCTGGCACCTTCCCCGGTGGAGTTGTGCATGGGGTGTGTTTGGAACATTTTGTCACCAGCCGAGTCCAAAATTCAGCCGTTCCCCATCTCAGCCCAGAAAGCAGGTAGAACAAGTTTTGTGGTGCCTTTCTCTTGCCTACCGGGGTAGTGTAAAAACTACCAACAGAACTCGTTTCTGGCACCTTCCCCGGTGGAGTTGTGCATGGGGTGTGTTTGGAACATTTTGTCACCAGCCGAGTCCAAAAGTCAGCGATTCCCCATCTCAGCCCAGAAAGCAGGTAGAACAAGTTTTGTGGTGCCTTTCAGCTGCCTACCGGGGTAGTGTAAAAACTACCAACAGAACTCGTTTCTGGCACCTTCCCCGGTGGAGTTGTGCATGGGGTGTGTTTGGAACATTTTGTCACCAGCCGAGTCCAAAATTCAGCGATTCCCCATCTCAGCCCAGAAAGCAGGTAGAACAAGTTTTGTGGTGCCTTTCAGCTGCCTAACGGGGTAGTGTAAAAACTACCAACAGAACTCGTTTCTGGCACCTTCCCCGGTGGAGTTGTGCATGGGGTGTGTTTGGAACATTTTGTCACCAGCCGAGTCCAAAATTCAGCGATTCCCCATCTCAGCCCAGAAAGCAGGTAGAACAAGTTTTGTGGTGCCTTTCCGCTGCCTACCGGGGTACTGTAAAAACTACCAACAGAACTCGTTTCTGGCACCTTCCCCGGTGGAGTTGTGCATGGGGTGTGTTTGGAACATTTTGTCACCAGCCGAGTCCAAAATTCAGCGATTCCCCATCTCAGCCCAGAAAGCAGGTAGAACAAGTTTTGTGGTGCCTTTCCGCTGCCTACCGGGGTAGTGTAAAAACTACCAACAGAACTCGTTTCTGGCACCTTCCCCGGTGGAGTTGTGCATGGGGTGTGTTTGGAACATTTTGTCACCAGCCGAGTCCAAAATTCAGCGATTCCCCATCTCAGCCCAGAAAGCAGGTAGAACAAGTTTTGTGGTGCCTTTCAGCTGCCTACCGGGGTAGTGTAAAAACTACCAACAGAACTCGTTTCTGGCACCTTCCCCGGTGGAGTTGTGCATGGGGTGTGTTTGGAACATTTTGTCACCAGCCGAGTCCAAAATTCAGCGATTCCCCATCTCAGCCCAGAAAGCAGGTAGAACAAGTTTTGTGGTGCCTTTCAGCTGCCTACCGGGGTAGTGTAAAAACTACCAACAGAACTCGTTTCTGGCACCTTCCCCGGTGGAGTTGTGCATGGGGTGTGTTTGGAACATTTTGTCACCAGCCGAGTCCAAAATTCAGCGATTCCCCATCTCAGCCCAGAAAGCAGGTAGAACAAGTTTTGTGGTGCCTTTCCGCTGCCTACCGGGGTACTGTAAAAACTACCAACAGAACTCGTTTCTGGCACCTTCCCCGGTGGAGTTGTGCATGGGGTGTGTTTGGAACATTTTGTCACCAGCCGAGTCCAAAATTCAGCGATTCCCCATCTCAGCCCGGAAAGCAGGTAGAACAAGTTTTGTGGTGCCTTTCAGCTGCCTACCGGGGTAGTGTAAAAACTACCAACAGAACTCGTTTCTGGCACCTTCCCCGGTGGAGTTGTGCATGGGGTGTGTTTGGAACATTTTGTCACCAGCCGAGTCCAAAAGTCAGCGATTCCCCATCTCAGCCCAGAAAGCAGGTAGAACAAGTTTTGTGGTGCCTTTCAGCTGCCTACCGGGGTAGTGTAAAAACTACCAACAGAACTCGTTTCTGGCACCTTCCCCAATGGAGTTGTGCATGGGGTGTGTTTGGAACATTTTGTCAGCAGCCGAGTCCAAAATTCAGCGATTCCCCATCTCAACCCAGAAAGCAGGTAGAACAAGTTTTGTGGTGCCTTTCAGCTGCCTACCGGGGTACTGTAAAAACTACCAACAGAACTCGTTTCTGGCACCTTCCCCGGTGGAGGTGTGCATGGGGTGTGTTTGGAACATTTTGTCACCAGCCGAGTCCAAAAGTCAGCCGTTCCCCATCTCAGCCCAGAAAGCAGGTAGAACAAGTTTTGTGGTGCCTTTCAGCTGCCTACCGGGGTAGTGTAAAAACTACCAACAGAACTCGTTTCTGGCACCTTCCCCGGTGGAGTTGTGCATGGGGTGTGTTTGGAACATTTTGTCACCAGCCGAGTCCAAAATTCAGCGATTCCCCATCTCAGCCCGGAAAGCAGGTAGAACAAGTTTTGTGGTGCCTTTCTCTTGCCTACCGGGGTAGTGTAAAAACTACCAACAGAACTCGTTTCTGGCACCTTCCCCGGTGGAGTTGTGCATGGGGTGTGTTTGGAACATTTTGTCACCAGCCGAGTCCAAAATTCAGCGATTCCCCATCTCAGCCCAGAAAGCAGGTAGAACAAGTTTTGTGGTGCCTTTCCGCTGCCTACCGGGGTAGTGTAAAAACTACCAACAGAACTCGTTTCTGGCACCTTCCCCGGTGGAGTTGTGCATGGGGTGTGTTTGGAACATTTTGTCACCAGCCGAGTCCAAAATTCAGCGATTCCCCATCTCAGCCCAGAAAGCAGGTAGAACAAGTTTTGTGGTGCCTTTCCGCTGCCTACCGGGGTAGTGTAAAAACTACCAAAAGAACTCGTTTCTGGCACCTTCCCCGGTGGAGTTGTGCATGGGGTGTGTTTGGAACATTTTGTCACCAGCCGAGTCCAAAATTCAGCGATTCCCCATCTCAGCCCAGAAAGCAGGTAGAACAAGTTTTGTGGTGCCTTTCAGCTGCCTACCGGGGTAGTGTAAAAACTACCAACAGAACTCGTTTCTGGCACCTTCCCCGGTGGAGTTGTGCATGGGGTGTGTTTGGAACATTTTGTCACCAGCCGAGTCCAAAATTCAGCGATTCCCCATCTCAGCCCGGAAAGCAGGTAGAACAAGTTTTGTGGTGCCTTTCTCTTGCCTACCGGGGTAGTGTAAAAACTACCAACAGAACTCGTTTCTGGCACCTTCCCCGGTGGAGGTGTGCATGGGGTGTGTTTGGAACATTTTGTCACCAGCCGAGTCCAAAAGTCAGCGATTCCCCATCTCAGCCCAGAAAGCAGGTAGAACAAGTTTTGTGGTGCCTTTCAGCTGCCTACCGGGGTAGTGTAAAAACTACCAACAGAACTCGTTTCTGGCACCTTCCCCGGTGGAGGTGTGCATGGGGTGTGTTTGGAACATTTTGTCACCAGCCGAGTCCAAAAGTCAGCGATTCCCCATCTCAGCCCAGAAAGCAGGTAGAACAAGTTTTGTGGTGCCTTTCAGCTGCCTACCGGGGTAGTGTAAAAACTACCAACAGAACTCGTTTCTGGCACCTTCCCCGGTGGAGGTGTGCATGGGGTGTGTTTGGAACATTTTGTCACCAGCCGAGTCCAAAATTCAGCGATTCCCCATCTCAGCCCAGAAAGCAGGTAGAACAAGTTTTGTGGTGCCTTTCCGCTGCCTACCGGGGTAGTGTAAAAACTACCAACAGAACTCGTTTCTGGCACCTTCCCCGGTGGAGTTGTGCATGGGGTGTGTTTGGAACATTTTGTCACCAGCCGAGTCCAAAATTCAGCGATTCCCCATCTCAGCCCAGAAAGCAGGTAGAACAAGTTTTGTGGTGCCTTTCCGCTGCCTACCGGGGTAGTGTAAAAACTACCAACAGAACTCGTTTCTGGCACCTTCCCCGGTGGAGTTGTGCATGGGGTGTGTTTGGAACATTTTGTCACCAGCCGAGTCCAAAATTCAGCGATTCCCCATCTCAGCCCAGAAAGCAGGTAGAACAAGTTTTGTGGTGCCTTTCCACTGCCTACCGGGGTACTGTAAAAACTACCAACAGAACTCGTTTCTGGCACCTTCCCCGGTGGAGTTGTGCATGGGGTGTGTTTGGAACATTTTGTCACCAGCCGAGTCCAAAATTCAGCGATTCCCCATCTCAGCCCAGAAAGCAGGTAGAAAAGGTTTTGTGGTGCCTTTCTCTTGCCTATCGGGGTAGTGTAAAAACTACCAACAGAACTCGTTTCTGGCACCTTCCCCGGTGGAGTTGTGCATGGGGTGTGTTTGGAACATTTTGTCACCAGCCGAGTCCAAAATTCAGCGATTCCCCATCTCAGCCCAGAAAGCAGGTAGAACAAGTTTTGTGGTGCCTTTCAGCTGCCTACCGGGGTAGTGTAAAAACTACCAACAGAACTCGTTTCTGGCACCTTCCCCGGTGGAGTTGTGCATGGGGTGTGTTTGGAACATTTTGTCACCAGCCGAGTCCAAAATTCAGCGATTCCCCATCTCAGCCCAGAAAGCAGGTAGAACAAGTTTTGTGGTGCCTTTCCGCTGCCTACCGGGGTAGTGTAAAAACTACCAACAGAACTCGTTTCTGGCACCTTCCCCGGTGGAGTTGTGCATGGGGTGTGTTTGGAACATTTTGTCACCAGCCGAGTCCAAAAGTCAGCGATTCCCCATCTCAGCCCAGAAAGCAGGTAGAACAAGTTTTGTGGTGCCTTTCAGCTGCCTACCGGGGTAGTGTAAAAACTACCAACAGAACTCGTTTCTGGCACCTTCCCCGGTGGAGTTGTGCATGGGGTGTGTTTGGAACATTTTGTCACCAGCCGAGTCCAAAAGTCAGCGATTCCCCATCTCAGCCCAGAAAGCAGGTAGAACAAGTTTTGTGGTGCCTTTCAGCTGCCTACCGGGGTAGTGTAAAAACTACCAACAGAACTCGTTTCTGGCACCTTCCCCGGTGGAGTTGTGCATGGGGTGTGTTTGGAACATTTTGTCACCAGCCGAGTCCAAAAGTCAGCGATTCCCCATCTCAGCCCAGAAAGCAGGTAGAACAAGTTTTGTGGTGCCTTTCAGCTGCCTACCGGGGTAGTGTAAAAACTACCAACAGAACTCGTTTCTGGCACCTTCCCCGGTGGAGTTGTGCATGGGGTGTGTTTGGAACATTTTGTCAGCAGCCGAGTCCAAAATTCAGCGATTCCCCATCTCAGCCCAGAAAGCAGGTAGAACAAGTTTTGTGGTGCCTTTCAGCTGCCTACCGGGGTAGTGTAAAAACTACCAACAGAACTCGTTTCTGGCACCTTCCCCGGTGGAGTTGTGCATGGGGTGTGTTTGGAACATTTTGTCAGCAGCCGAGTCCAAAATTCAGCGATTCCCCATCTCAGCCCAGAAAGCAGGTAGAACAAGTTTTGTGGTGCCTTTCAGCTGCCTACCGGGGTAGTGTAAAAACTACCAACAGAACTCGTTTCTGGCACCTTCCCCGGTGGAGTTGTGCATGGGGTGTGTTTGGAACATTTTGTCACCAGCCGAGTCCAAAATTCAGCGATTCCCCATCTCAGCCCAGAAAGCAGGTAGAACAAGTTTTGTGGTGCCTTTCAGCTGCCTACCGGGGTAGTGTAAAAACTACCAACAGAACTCGTTTCTGGCACCTTCCCCGGTGGAGTTGTGCATGGGGTGTGTTTGGAACATTTTGTCACCAGCCGAGTCCAAAATTCAGCGATTCCCCATCTCAGCCCAGAAAGCAGGTAGAACAAGTTTTGTGGTGCCTTTCAGCTGCCTACCGGGGTAGTGTAAAAACTACCAACAGAACTCGTTTCTGGCACCTTCCCCGGTGGAGTTGTGCATGGGGTGTGTTTGGAACATTTTGTCACCAGCCGAGTCCAAAAGTCAGCCGTTCCCCATCTCAGCCCAGAAAGCAGGTAGAACAAGTTTTGTGGTGCCTTTCAGCTGCCTACCGGGGTAGTGTAAAAACTACCAACAGAACTCGTTTCTGGCACCTTCCCCGGTGGAGTTGTGCATGGGGTGTGTTTGGAACATTTTGTCACCAGCCGAGTCCAAAATTCAGCGATTCCCCATCTCAGCCCAGAAAGCAGGTAGAACAAGTTTTGTGGTGCCTTTCAGCTGCCTACCGGGGTAGTGTAAAAACTACCAACAGAACTCGTTTCTGGCACCTTCCCCGGTGGAGTTGTGCATGGGGTGTGTTTGGAACATTTTGTCACCAGCCGAGTCCAAAAGTCAGCGATTCCCCATCTCAGCCCAGAAAGCAGGTAGAACAAGTTTTGTGGTGCCTTTCAGCTGCCTACCGGGGTAGTGTAAAAACTACCAACAGAACTCGTTTCTGGCACCTTCCCCGGTGGAGGTGTGCATGGGGTGTGTTTGGAACATTTTGTCAGCAGCCGAGTCCAAAATTCAGCGATTCCCCATCTCAGCCCAGAAAGCAGGTAGAACAAGTTTTGTGGTGCCTTTCAGCTGCCTACCGGGGTAGTGTAAAAACTACCAACAGAACTCCTTTCTGGCACCTTCCCCGGTGGAGTTGTGCATGGGGTGTGTTTGGAACATTTTGTCACCAGCCGAGTCCAAAATTCAGCGATTCCCCATCTCAGCCCAGAAAGCAGGTAGAACAAGTTTTGTGGTGCCTTTCAGCTGCCTACCGCGGTAGTGTAAAAACTACCAACAGAACTCGTTTCTGGCACCTTCCCCGGTGGAGTTGTGCATGGGGTGTGTTTGGAACATTTTGTCACCAGCCGAGTCCAAAATTCAGCGATTCCCCATCTCAGCCCAGAAAGCAGGTAGAACAAGTTTTGTGGTGCCTTTCAGCTGCCTACCGGGGTAGTGTAAAAACTACCAACAGAACTCGTTTCTGGCACCTTCCCCGGTGGAGTTGTGCATGGGGTGTGTTTGGAACATTTTGTCACCAGCCGAGTCCAAAATTCAGCGATTCCCCATCTCAGCCCAGAAAGCAGGTAGAACAAGTTTTGTGGTGCCTTTCAGCTGCCTACCGGGGTAGTGTAAAAACTACCAACAGAACTCGTTTCTGGCACCTTCCCCGGTGGAGTTGTGCATGGGGTGTGTTTGGAACATTTTGTCACCAGCCGAGTCCAAAATTCAGCGATTCCCCATCTCAGCCCAGAAAGCAGGTAGAACAAGTTTTGTGGTGCCTTTCAGCTGCCTACCGGGGTAGTGTAAAAACTACCAACAGAACTCGTTTCTGGCACCTTCCCCGGTGGAGGTGTGCATGGGGTGTGTTTGGAACATTTTGTCACCAGCCGAGTCCAAAATTCAGCGATTCCCCATCTCAGCCCAGAAAGCAGGTAGAACAAGTTTTGTGGTGCCTTTCAGCTGCCTACCGGGGTAGTGTAAAAACTACCAACAGAACTCGTTTCTGGCACCTTCCCCGGTGGAGGTGTGCATGGGGTGTGTTTGGAACATTTTGTCACCAGCCGAGTCCAAAATTCAGCGATTCCCCATCTCAGCCCAGAAAGCAGGTAGAACAAGTTTTGTGGTGCCTTTCAGCTGCCTACCGGGGTAGTGTAAAAACTACCAACAGAACTCGTTTCTGGCACCTTCCCCGGTGGAGTTGTGCATGGGGTGTGTTTGGAACATTTTGTCACCAGCCGAGTCCAAAATTCAGCGATTCCCCATCTCAGCCCAGAAAGCAGGTAGAACAAGTTTTGTGGTGCCTTTCAGCTGCCTACCGGGGTAGTGTAAAAACTACCAACAGAACTCGTTTCTGGCACCTTCCCCGGTGGAGTTGTGCATGGGGTGTGTTTGGAACATTTTGTCACCAGCCGAGTCCAAAATTCAGCGATTCCCCATCTCAGCCCAGAAAGCAGGTAGAACAAGTTTTGTGGTGCCTTTCAGCTGCCTACCGGGGTAGTGTAAAAACTACCAACAGAACTCATTTCTGGCACCTTCCCCGGTGGAGTTGTGCATGGGGTGTGTTTGGAACATTTTGTCAGCAGCCGAGTCCAAAATTCAGCGATTCCCCATCTCAGCCCAGAAAGCAGGTAGAACAAGTTTTGTGGTGCCTTTCAGCTGCCTACCGGGGTAATGTAAAAACTACCAGGAGAACTCCTGTCTGGCACCTTCCCCGGTGGAGTTGTGCATGGGGTGTGTTTGGAACATTTTGTCACCAGCCGAGTCCAAAATTCAGCGATTCCCCATCTCAGCCCAGAAAGCAGGTAGAACAAGTTTTGTGGTGCCTTTCAGCTGCCTACCGGGGTAGTGTAAAAACTACCAACAGAACTCGTTTCTGGCACCTTCCCCGGTGGAGGTGTGCATGGGGTGTGTTTGGAACATTTTGTCACCAGCCGAGTCCAAAATTCAGCGATTCCCCATCTCAGCCCAGAAAGCAGGTAGAACAAGTTTTGTGGTGCCTTTCAGCTGCCTACCGGGGTAGTGTAAAAACTACCAACAGAACTCGTTTCTGGCACCTTCCCCGGTGGAGTTGTGCATGGGGTGTGTTTGGAACATTTTGTCACCAGCCGAGTCCAAAATTCAGCGATTCCCCATCTCAGCCCAGAAAGCAGGTAGAACAAGTTTTGTGGTGCCTTTCAGCTGCCTACCGGGGTAGTGTAAAAACTACCAACAGAACTCGTTTCTGGCACCTTCCCCGGTGGAGTTGTGCATGGGGTGTGTTTGGAACATTTTGTCACCAGCCGAGTCCAAAATTCAGCGATTCCCCATCTCAGCCCAGAAAGCAGGTAGAACAAGTTTTGTGGTGCCTTTCAGCTGCCTACCGGGGTAGTGTAAAAACTACCAACAGAACTCGTTTCTGGCACCTTCCCCGGTGGAGTTGTGCATGGGGTGTGTTTGGAACATTTTGTCAGCAGCCGAGTCCAAAATTCAGCGATTCCCCATCTCAGCCCAGAAAGCAGGTAGAACAAGTTTTGTGGTGCCTTTCAGCTGCCTACCGGGGTAATGTAAAAACTACCAGGAGAACTCCTGTCTGGCACCTTCCCCGGTGGAGTTGTGCATGGGGTGTGTTTGGAACATTTTGTCACCAGCCGAGTCCAAAATTCAGCGATTCCCCATCTCAGCCCAGAAAGCAGGTAGAACAAGTTTTGTGGTGCCTTTCAGCTGCCTACCGGGGTAGTGTAAAAACTACCAACAGAACTCGTTTCTGGCACCTTCCCCGGTGGAGGTGTGCATGGGGTGTGTTTGGAACATTTTGTCACCAGCCGAGTCCAAAATTCAGCGATTCCCCATCTCAGCCCAGAAAGCAGGTAGAACAAGTTTTGTGGTGCCTTTCAGCTGCCTACCGGGGTAGTGTAAAAACTACCAACAGAACTCGTTTCTGGCACCTTCCCCGGTGGAGTTGTGCATGGGGTGTGTTTGGAACATTTTGTCAGCAGCCGAGTCCAAAATTCAGCGATTCCCCATCTCAGCCCAGAAAGCAGGTAGAACAAGTTTTGTGGTGCCTTTCAGCTGCCTACCGGGGTAGTGTAAAAACTACCAACAGAACTCGTTTCTGGCACCTTCCCCGGTGGAGTTGTGCATGGGGTGTGTTTGGAACATTTTGTCACCAGCCGAGTCCAAAATTCAGCGATTCCCCATCTCAGCCCAGAAAGCAGGTAGAACAAGTTTTGTGGTGCCTTTCAGCTGCCTACCGGGGTAGTGTAAAAACTACCAACAGAACTCGTTTCTGGCACCTTCCCCGGTGGAGTTGTGCATGGGGTGTGTATGGAACATTTTGTCACCAGCCGAGTCCAAAATTCAGCGATTCCCCATCTCAGCCCAGAAAGCAGGTAGAACAAGTTTTGTGGTGCCTTTCAGCTGCCTACCGGGGTAGTGTAAAAACTACCAACAGAACTCGTTTCTGGCACCTTCCCCGGTGGAGTTGTGCATGGGGTGTGTTTGGAACATTTTGTCACCAGCCGAGTCCAAAATTCAGCGATTCCCCATCTCAGCCCAGAAAGCAGGTAGAACAAGTTTTGTGGTGCCTTTCAGCTGCCTACCGGGGTAGTGTAAAAACTACCAACAGAACTCGTTTCTGGCACCTTCCCCGGTGGAGTTGTGCATGGGGTGTGTTTGGAACATTTTGTCACCAGCCGAGTCCAAAATTCAGCGATTCCCCATCTCAGCCCAGAAAGCAGGTAGAACAAGTTTTGTGGTGCCTTTCAGCTGCCTACCGGGGTAGTGTAAAAACTACCAACAGAACTCGTTTCTGGCACCTTCCCCGGTGGAGTCGTGCATGGGGTGTGTTTGGAACATTTTGTCAGCAGCCGAGTCCAAAATTCAGCGATTCCCCATCTCAGCCCAGAAAGCAGGTAGAACAAGTTTTGTGGTGCCTTTCAGCTGCCTACCGGGGTAGTGTAAAAACTACCAACAGAACTCGTTTCTGGCACCTTCCCCGGTGGAGTTGTGCATGGGGTGTGTTTGGAACATTTTGTCACCAGCCGAGTCCAAAATTCAGCGATTCCCCATCTCAGCCCAGAAAGCAGGTAGAACAAGTTTTGTGGTGCCTTTCAGCTGCCTACCGGGGTAGTGTAAAAACTACCAAAAGAACTCGTTTCTGGCACCTTCCCCGGTGGAGTTGTGCATGGGGTGTGTTTGGAACATTTTGTCACCAGCCGAGTCCAAAATTCAGCGATTCCCCATCTCAGCCCAGAAAGCAGGTAGAACAAGTTTTGTGGTGCCTTTCAGCTGCCTACCGGGGTAGTGTAAAAACTACCAACAGAACTCGTTTCTGGCACCTTCCCCGGTGGAGGTGTGCATGGGGTGTGTTTGGAACATTTTGTCAGCAGCCGAGTCCAAAATTCAGCGATTCCCCATCTCAGCCCAGAAAGCAGGTAGAACAAGTTTTGTGGTGCCTTTCAGCTGCCTACCGGGGTAGTGTAAAAACTACCAACAGAACTCGTTTCTGGCACCTTCCCCGGTGGAGGTGTGCATGGGGTGTGTTTGGAACATTTTGTCACCAGCCGAGTCCAAAATTCAGCGATTCCCCATCTCAGCCCAGAAAGCAGGTAGAACAAGTTTTGTGGTGCCTTTCAGCTGCCTACCGGGGTAGTGTAAAAACTACCAACAGAACTCGTTTCTGGCACCTTCCCCGGTGGAGTTGTGCATGGGGTGTGTTTGGAACATTTTGTCACCAGCCGAGTCCAAAATTCAGCGATTCCCCATCTCAGCCCAGAAAGCAGGTAGAACAAGTTTTGTGGTGCCTTTCAGCTGCCTACCGGGGTAGTGTAAAAACTACCAACAGAACTCGTTTCTGGCACCTTCCCCGGTGGAGTTGTGCATGGGGTGTGTTTGGAACATTTTGTCAGCAGCCGAGTCCAAAATTCAGCGATTCCCCATCTCAGCCCAGAAAGCAGGTAGAACAAGTTTTGTGGTGCCTTTCAGCTGCCTACCGGGGTAGTGTAAAAACTACCAGGAGAACTCCTGTCTGGCACCTTCCCCGGTGGAGTTGTGCATGGGGTGTGTTTGGAACATTTTGTCACCAGCCGAGTCCAAAATTCAGCGATTCCCCATCTCAGCCCAGAAAGCAGGTAGAACAAGTTTTGTGGTGCCTTTCCGCTGCCTACCGGGGTAGTGTAAAAACTACCAACAGAACTCGTTTCTGGCACCTTCCCCGGTGGAGGTGTGCATGGGGTGTGTTTGGAACATTTTGTCACCAGCCGAGTCCAAAATTCAGCGATTCCCCATCTCAGCCCAGAAAGCAGGTAGAACAAGTTTTGTGGTGCCTTTCAGCTGCCTACCGGGGTAGTGTAAAAACTACCAACAGAACTCGTTTCTGGCACCTTCCCCGGTGGAGTTGTGCATGGGGTGTGTTTGGAACATTTTGTCACCAGCCGAGTCCAAAATTCAGCGATTCCCCATCTCAGCCCAGAAAGCAGGTAGAACAAGTTTTGTGGTGCCTTTCAGCTGCCTACCGGGGTAGTGTAAAAACTACCAACAGAACTCGTTTCTGGCACCTTCCCCGGTGGAGTTGTGCATGGGGTGTGTTTGGAACATTTTGTCACCAGCCGAGTCCAAAATTCAGCGATTCCCCATCTCAGCCCAGAAAGCAGGTAGAACAAGTTTTGTGGTGCCTTTCAGCTGCCTACCGGGGTAGTGTAAAAACTACCAACAGAACTCGTTTCTGGCACCTTCCCCGGTGGAGTTGTGCATGGGGTGTGTTTGGAACATTTTGTCACCAGCCGAGTCCAAAATTCAGCGATTCCCCATCTCAGCCCAGAAAGCAGGTAGAACAAGTTTTGTGGTGCCTTTCTCTTGCCTACCGGGGTAGTGTAAAAACTACCAACAGAACTCGTTTCTGGCACCTTCCCCGGTGGAGTTGTGCATGGGGTGTGTTTGGAACATTTTGTCACCAGCCGAGTCCAAAATTCAGCGATTCCCCATCTCAGCCCAGAAAGCAGGTAGAACAAGTTTTGTGGTGCCTTTCAGCTGCCTACCGGGGTAGTGTAAAAACTACCAAAAGAACTCGTTTCTGGCACCTTCCCCGGTGGAGTTGTGCATGGGGTGTGTTTGGAACATTTTGTCACCAGCCGAGTCCAAAATTCAGCGATTCCCCATCTCAGCCCAGAAAGCAGGTAGAACAAGTTTTGTGGTGCCTTTCAGCTGCCTACCGGGGTAGTGTAAAAACTACCAACAGAACTCGTTTCTGGCACCTTCCCCGGTGGAGGTGTGCATGGGGTGTGTTTGGAACATTTTGTCAGCAGCCGAGTCCAAAATTCAGCGATTCCCCATCTCAGCCCAGAAAGCAGGTAGAACAAGTTTTGTGGTGCCTTTCAGCTGCCTACCGGGGTAGTGTAAAAACTACCAACAGAACTCGTTTCTGGCACCTTCCCCGGTGGAGGTGTGCATGGGGTGTGTTTGGAACATTTTGTCACCAGCCGAGTCCAAAATTCAGCGATTCCCCATCTCAGCCCAGAAAGCAGGTAGAACAAGTTTTGTGGTGCCTTTCAGCTGCCTACCGGGGTAGTGTAAAAACTACCAACAGAACTTCTTTCTGGCACCTTCCCCGGTGGAGTTGTGCATGGGGTGTGTTTGGAACATTTTGTCACCAGCCGAGTCCAAAATTCAGCGATTCCCCATCTCAGCCCAGAAAGCAGGTAGAACAAGTTTTGTGGTGCCTTTCAGCTGCCTACCGGGGTAGTGTAAAAACTACCAACAGAACTCCTTTCTGGCACCTTCCCCGGTGGAGTTGTGCATGGGGTGTGTTTGGAACATTTTGTCAGCAGCCGAGTCCAAAATTCAGCGATTCCCCATCTCAGCCCAGAAAGCAGGTAGAACAAGTTTTGTGGTGCCTTTCAGCTGCCTACCGGGGTAGTGTAAAAACTACCAGGAGAACTCCTGTCTGGCACCTTCCCCGGTGGAGTTGTGCATGGGGTGTGTTTGGAACATTTTGTCACCAGCCGAGTCCAAAATTCAGCGATTCCCCATCTCAGCCCAGAAAGCAGGTAGAACAAGTTTTGTGGTGCCTTTCAGCTGCCTACCGGGGTAGTGTAAAAACTACCAACAGAACTCGTTTCTGGCACCTTCCCCGGTGGAGGTGTGCATGGGGTGTGTTTGGAACATTTTGTCAGCAGCCGAGTCCAAAATTCAGCGATTCCCCATCTCAGCCCAGAAAGCAGGTAGAACAAGTTTTGTGGTGCCTTTCAGCTGCCTACCGGGGTAGTGTAAAAACTACCAACAGAACTCGTTTCTGGCACCTTCCCCGGTGGAGTTGTGCATGGGGTGTGTTTGGAACATTTTGTCACCAGCCGAGTCCAAAATTCAGCGATTCCCCATCTCAGCCCAGAAAGCAGGTAGAACAAGTTTTGTGGTGCCTTTCAGCTGCCTACCGGGGTAGTGTAAAAACTACCAACAGAACTCGTTTCTGGCACCTTCCCCGGTGGAGTTGTGCATGGGGTGTGTTTGGAACATTTTGTCACCAGCCGAGTCCAAAATTCAGCGATTCCCCATCTCAGCCCAGAAAGCAGGTAGAACAAGTTTTGTGGTGCCTTTCAGCTGCCTACCGGGGTAGTGTAAAAACTACCAACAGAACTCGTTTCTGGCACCTTCCCCGGTGGAGTTGTGCATGGGGTGTGTTTGGAACATTTTGTCACCAGCCGAGTCCAAAATTCAGCGATTCCCCATCTCAGCCCAGAAAGCAGGTAGAACAAGTTTTGTGGTGCCTTTCAGCTGCCTACCGGGGTAGTGTAAAAACTACCAACAGAACTCGTTTCTGGCACCTTCCCCGGTGGAGTTGTGCATGGGGTGTGTTTGGAACATTTTGTCACCAGCCGAGTCCAAAATTCAGCGATTCCCCATCTCAGCCCAGAAAGCAGGTAGAACAAGTTTTGTGGTGCCTTTCAGCTGCCTACCGGGGTAGTGTAAAAACTACCAACAGAACTCGTTTCTGGCACCTTCCCCGGTGGAGGTGTGCATGGGGTGTGTTTGGAACATTTTGTCAGCAGCCGAGTCCAAAATTCAGCGATTCCCCATCTCAGCCCAGAAAGCAGGTAGAACAAGTTTTGTGGTGCCTTTCAGCTGCCTACCGGGGTAGTGTAAAAACTACCAACAGAACTCGTTTCTGGCACCTTCCCCGGTGGAGGTGTGCATGGGGTGTGTTTGGAACATTTTGTCAGCAGCCGAGTCCAAAATTCAGCGATTCCCCATCTCAGCCCAGAAAGCAGGTAGAACAAGTTTTGTGGTGCCTTTCAGCTGCCTACCGGGGTAGTGTAAAAACTACCAACAGAACTCGTTTCTGGCACCTTCCCCGGTGGAGTTGTGCATGGGGTGTGTTTGGAACATTTTGTCAGCAGCCGAGTCCAAAATTCAGCGATTCCCCATCTCAGCCCAGAAAGCAGGTAGAACAAGTTTTGTGGTGCCTTTCAGCTGCCTACCGGGGTAGTGTAAAAACTACCAACAGAACTCGTTTCTGGCACCTTCCCCGGTGGAGTTGTGCATGGGGTGTGTTTGGAACATTTTGTCACCAGCCGAGTCCAAAATTCAGCGATTCCCCATCTCAGCCCAGAAAGCAGGTAGAACAAGTTTTGTGGTGCCTTTCAGCTGCCTACCGGGGTAATGTAAAAACTACCAACAGAACTCGTTTCTGGCACCTTCCCCGGTGGAGTTGTGCATGGGGTGTGTTTGGAACATTTTGTCACCAGCCGAGTCCAAAATTCAGCGATTCCCCATCTCAGCCCAGAAAGCAGGTAGAACAAGTTTTGTGGTGCCTTTCAGCTGCCTACCGGGGTAGTGTAAAAACTACCAACAGAACTCGTTTCTGGCACCTTCCCCGGTGGAGGTGTGCATGGGGTGTGTTTGGAACATTTTGTCACCAGCCGAGTCCAAAATTCAGCGATTCCCCATCTCAGCCCAGAAAGCAGGTAGAACAAGTTTTGTGGTGCCTTTCAGCTGCCTACCGGGGTAGTGTAAAAACTACCAACAGAACTCGTTTCTGGCACCTTCCCCGGTGGAGTTGTGCATGGGGTGTGTTTGGAACATTTTGTCAGCAGCCGAGTCCAAAATTCAGCGATTCCCCATCTCAGCCCAGAAAGCAGGTAGAACAAGTTTTGTGGTGCCTTTCAGCTGCCTACCGGGGTAGTGTAAAAACTACCAACAGAACTCGTTTCTGGCACCTTCCCCGGTGGAGTTGTGCATGGGGTGTGTTTGGAACATTTTGTCACCAGCCGAGTCCAAAATTCAGCGATTCCCCATCTCAGCCCAGAAAGCAGGTAGAACAAGTTTTGTGGTGCCTTTCAGCTGCCTACCGGGGTAGTGTAAAAACTACCAACAGAACTCGTTTCTGGCACCTTCCCCGGTGGAGTTGTGCATGGGGTGTGTTTGGAACATTTTGTCAGCAGCCGAGTCCAAAATTCAGCGATTCCCCATCTCAGCCCAGAAAGCAGGTAGAACAAGTTTTGTGGTGCCTTTCAGCTGCCTACCGGGGTAGTGTAAAAACTACCAACAGAACTCGTTTCTGGCACCTTCCCCGGTGGAGGTGTGCATGGGGTGTGTTTGGAACATTTTGTCACCAGCCGAGTCCAAAATTCAGCGATTCCCCATCTCAGCCCAGAAAGCAGGTAGAACAAGTTTTGTGGTGCCTTTCAGCTGCCTACCGGGGTAGTGTAAAAACTACCAACAGAACTCGTTTCTGGCACCTTCCCCGGTGGAGTTGTGCATGGGGTGTGTTTGGAACATTTTGTCACCAGCCGAGTCCAAAATTCAGCGATTCCCCATCTCAGCCCAGAAAGCAGGTAGAACAAGTTTTGTGGTGCCTTTCAGCTGCCTACCGGGGTAGTGTAAAAACTACCAACAGAACTCGTTTCTGGCACCTTCCCCGGTGGAGTTGTGCATGGGGTGTGTTTGGAACATTTTGTCACCAGCCGAGTCCAAAATTCAGCGATTCCCCATCTCAGCCCAGAAAGCAGGTAGAACAAGTTTTGTGGTGCCTTTCAGCTGCCTACCGGGGTAGTGTAAAAACTACCAACAGAACTCGTTTCTGGCACCTTCCCCGGTGGAGTTGTGCATGGGGTGTGTTTGGAACATTTTGTCACCAGCCGAGTCCAAAATTCAGCGATTCCCCATCTCAGCCCAGAAAGCAGGTAGAACAAGTTTTGTGGTGCCTTTCAGCTGCCTACCGGGGTAGTGTAAAAACTACCAACAGAACTCGTTTCTGGCACCTTCCCCGGTGGAGTTGTGCATGGGGTGTGTTTGGAACATTTTGTCACCAGCCGAGTCCAAAATTCAGCGATTCCCCATCTCAGCCCAGAAAGCAGGTAGAACAAGTTTTTTGGTGCCTTTCAGCTGCCTACCGGGGTAGTGTAAAAACTACCAACAGAACTCGTTTCTGGCACCTTCCCCGGTGGAGTTGTGCATGGGGTGTGTTTGGAACATTTTGTCACCAGCCGAGTCCAAAATTCAGCGATTCCCCATCTCAGCCCAGAAAGCAGGTAGAACAAGTTTTGTGGTGCCTTTCAGCTGCCTACCGGGGTAGTGTAAAAACTACCAACAGAACTCGTTTCTGGCACCTTCCCCGGTGGAGTCGTGCATGGGGTGTGTTTGGAACATTTTGTCAGCAGCCGAGTCCAAAATTCAGCGATTCCCCATCTCAGCCCAGAAAGCAGGTAGAACAAGTTTTGTGGTGCCTTTCAGCTGCCTACCGGGGTAGTGTAAAAACTACCAACAGAACTCCTTTCTGGCACCTTCCCCGGTGGAGTTGTGCATGGGGTGTGTTTGGAACATTTTGTCACCAGCCGAGTCCAAAATTCAGCGATTCCCCATCTCAGCCCAGAAAGCAGGTAGAACAAGTTTTGTGGTGCCTTTCAGCTGCCTACCGGGGTAGTGTAAAAACTACCAAAAGAACTCGTTTCTGGCACCTTCCCCGGTGGAGTTGTGCATGGGGTGTGTTTGGAACATTTTGTCACCAGCCGAGTCCAAAATTCAGCGATTCCCCATCTCAGCCCAGAAAGCAGGTAGAACAAGTTTTGTGGTGCCTTTCAGCTGCCTACCGGGGTAGTGTAAAAACTACCAACAGAACTCGTTTCTGGCACCTTCCCCGGTGGAGGTGTGCATGGGGTGTGTTTGGAACATTTTGTCAGCAGCCGAGTCCAAAATTCAGCGATTCCCCATCTCAGCCCAGAAAGCAGGTAGAACAAGTTTTGTGGTGCCTTTCAGCTGCCTACCGGGGTAGTGTAAAAACTACCAACAGAACTCGTTTCTGGCACCTTCCCCGGTGGAGTTGTGCATGGGGTGTGTTTGGAACATTTTGTCAGCAGCCGAGTCCAAAATTCAGCGATTCCCCATCTCAGCCCAGAAAGCAGGTAGAACAAGTTTTGTGGTGCCTTTCAGCTGCCTACCGGGGTAGTGTAAAAACTACCAGGAGAACTCCTGTCTGGCACCTTCCCCGGTGGAGTTGTGCATGGGGTGTGTTTGGAACATTTTGTCACCAGCCGAGTCCAAAATTCAGCGATTCCCCATCTCAGCCCAGAAAGCAGGTAGAACAAGTTTTGTGGTGCCTTTCAGCTGCCTACCGGGGTAGTGTAAAAACTACCAACAGAACTCGTTTCTGGCACCTTCCCCGGTGGAGGTGTGCATGGGGTGTGTTTGGAACATTTTGTCACCAGCCGAGTCCAAAATTCAGCGATTCCCCATCTCAGCCCAGAAAGCAGGTAGAACAAGTTTTGTGGTGCCTTTCAGCTGCCTACCGGGGTAGTGTAAAAACTACCAACAGAACTCGTTTCTGGCACCTTCCCCGGTGGAGTTGTGCATGGGGTGTGTTTGGAACATTTTGTCACCAGCCGAGTCCAAAAGTCAGCGATTCCCCATCTCAGCCCAGAAAGCAGGTAGAACAAGTTTTGTGGTGCCTTTCAGCTGCCTACCGGGGTAGTGTAAAAACTACCAACAGAACTCGTTTCTGGCACCTTCCCCGGTGGAGTTGTGCATGGGGTGTGTTTGGAACATTTTGTCACCAGCCGAGTCCAAAATTCAGCGATTCCCCATCTCAGCCCAGAAAGCAGGTAGAACAAGTTTTGTGGTGCCTTTCAGCTGCCTACCGGGGTAGTGTAAAAACTACCAACAGAACTCGTTTCTGGCACCTTCCCCGGTGGAGTTGTGCATGGGGTGTGTTTGGAACATTTTGTCACCAGCCGAGTCCAAAATTCAGCGATTCCCCATCTCAGCCCAGAAAGCAGGTAGAACAAGTTTTGTGGTGCCTTTCAGCTGCCTACCGGGGTAGTGTAAAAACTACCAACAGAACTCGTTTCTGGCACCTTCCCCGGTGGAGTTGTGCATGGGGTGTGTTTGGAACATTTTGTCACCAGCCGAGTCCAAAATTCAGCGATTCCCCATCTCAGCCCAGAAAGCAGGTAGAACAAGTTTTGTGGTGCCTTTCAGCTGCCTACCGGGGTAGTGTAAAAACTACCAACAGAACTCGTTTCTGGCACCTTCCCCGGTGGAGGTGTGCATGGGGTGTGTTTGGAACATTTTGTCAGCAGCCGAGTCCAAAATTCAGCGATTCCCCATCTCAGCCCAGAAAGCAGGTAGAACAAGTTTTGTGGTGCCTTTCAGCTGCCTACCGGGGTAGTGTAAAAACTACCAACAGAACTCGTTTCTGGCACCTTCCCCGGTGGAGGTGTGCATGGGGTGTGTTTGGAACATTTTGTCACCAGCCGAGTCCAAAATTCAGCGATTCCCCATCTCAGCCCAGAAAGCAGGTAGAACAAGTTTTGTGGTGCCTTTCAGCTGCCTACCGGGGTAATGTAAAAACTACCAACAGAACTCGTTTCTGGCACCTTCCCCGGTGGAGTTGTGCATGGGGTGTGTTTGGAACATTTTGTCACCAGCCGAGTCCAAAATTCAGCGATTCCCCATCTCAGCCCAGAAAGCAGGTAGAACAAGTTTTGTGGTGCCTTTCAGCTGCCTACCGGGGTAGTGTAAAAACTACCAACAGAACTCGTTTCTGGCACCTTCCCCGGTGGAGGTGTGCATGGGGTGTGTTTGGAACATTTTGTCACCAGCCGAGTCCAAAATTCAGCGATTCCCCATCTCAGCCCAGAAAGCAGGTAGAACAAGTTTTGTGGTGCCTTTCAGCTGCCTACCGGGGTAGTGTAAAAACTACCAACAGAACTCGTTTCTGGCACCTTCCCCGGTGGAGTTGTGCATGGGGTGTGTTTGGAACATTTTGTCAGCAGCCGAGTCCAAAATTCAGCGATTCCCCATCTCAGCCCAGAAAGCAGGTAGAACAAGTTTTGTGGTGCCTTTCAGCTGCCTACCGGGGTAGTGTAAAAACTACCAACAGAACTCGTTTCTGGCACCTTCCCCGGTGGAGTTGTGCATGGGGTGTGTTTGGAACATTTTGTCACCAGCCGAGTCCAAAATTCAGCGATTCCCCATCTCAGCCCAGAAAGCAGGTAGAACAAGTTTTGTGGTGCCTTTCAGCTGCCTACCGGGGTAGTGTAAAAACTACCAACAGAACTCGTTTCTGGCACCTTCCCCGGTGGAGTTGTGCATGGGGTGTGTTTGGAACATTTTGTCAGCAGCCGAGTCCAAAATTCAGCGATTCCCCATCTCAGCCCAGAAAGCAGGTAGAACAAGTTTTGTGGTGCCTTTCAGCTGCCTACCGGGGTAGTGTAAAAACTACCAACAGAACTCGTTTCTGGCACCTTCCCCGGTGGAGGTGTGCATGGGGTGTGTTTGGAACATTTTGTCACCAGCCGAGTCCAAAATTCAGCGATTCCCCATCTCAGCCCAGAAAGCAGGTAGAACAAGTTTTGTGGTGCCTTTCAGCTGCCTACCGGGGTAGTGTAAAAACTACCAACAGAACTCGTTTCTGGCACCTTCCCCGGTGGAGTTGTGCATGGGGTGTGTTTGGAACATTTTGTCACCAGCCGAGTCCAAAATTCAGCGATTCCCCATCTCAGCCCAGAAAGCAGGTAGAACAAGTTTTGTGGTGCCTTTCAGCTGCCTACCGGGGTAGTGTAAAAACTACCAACAGAACTCGTTTCTGGCACCTTCCCCGGTGGAGTTGTGCATGGGGTGTGTTTGGAACATTTTGTCAGCAGCCGAGTCCAAAATTCAGCGATTCCCCATCTCAGCCCAGAAAGCAGGTAGAACAAGTTTTGTGGTGCCTTTCAGCTGCCTACCGGGGTAGTGTAAAAACTACCAACAGAACTCGTTTCTGGCACCTTCCCCGGTGGAGTTGTGCATGGGGTGTGTTTGGAACATTTTGTCAGCAGCCGAGTCCAAAATTCAGCGATTCCCCATCTCAGCCCAGAAAGCAGGTAGAACAAGTTTTGTGGTGCCTTTCAGCTGCCTACCGGGGTAGTGTAAAAACTACCAACAGAACTCGTTTCTGGCACCTTCCCCGGTGGAGTTGTGCATGGGGTGTGTTTGGAACATTTTGTCACCAGCCGAGTCCAAAATTCAGCGATTCCCCATCTCAGCCCAGAAAGCAGGTAGAACAAGTTTTGTGGTGCCTTTCAGCTGCCTACCGGGGTAGTGTAAAAACTACCAACAGAACTCGTTTCTGGCACCTTCCCCGGTGGAGTTGTGCATGGGGTGTGTTTGGAACATTTTGTCACCAGCCGAGTCCAAAATTCAGCGATTCCCCATCTCAGCCCAGAAAGCAGGTAGAACAAGTTTTGTGGTGCCTTTCAGCTGCCTACCGGGGTAGTGTAAAAACTACCAACAGAACTCGTTTCTGGCACCTTCCCCGGTGGAGTCGTGCATGGGGTGTGTTTGGAACATTTTGTCACCAGCCGAGTCCAAAATTCAGCGATTCACCATCTCAGCCCAGAAAGCAGGTAGAACAAGTTTTGTGGTGCCTTTCAGCTGCCTACCGGGGTAGTGTAAAAACTACCAACAGAACTCGTTTCTGGCACCTTCCCCGGTGGAGTTGTGCATGGGGTGTGTTTGGAACATTTTGTCACCAGCCGAGTCCAAAATTCAGCGATTCCCCATCTCAGCCCAGAAAGCAGGTAGAACAAGTTTTGTGGTGCCTTTCAGCTGCCTACCGGGGTAGTGTAAAAACTACCAAAAGAACTCGTTTCTGGCACCTTCCCCGGTGGAGTTGTGCATGGGGTGTGTTTGGAACATTTTGTCACCAGCCGAGTCCAAAATTCAGCGATTCCCCATCTCAGCCCAGAAAGCAGGTAGAACAAGTTTTGTGGTGCCTTTCAGCTGCCTACCGGGGTAGTGTAAAAACTACCAACAGAACTCGTTTCTGGCACCTTCCCCGGTGGAGGTGTGCATGGGGTGTGTTTGGAACATTTTGTCAGCAGCCGAGTCCAAAATTCAGCGATTCCCCATCTCAGCCCAGAAAGCAGGTAGAACAAGTTTTGTGGTGCCTTTCAGCTGCCTACCGGGGTAGTGTAAAAACTACCAACAGAACTCGTTTCTGGCACCTTCCCCGGTGGAGGTGTGCATGGGGTGTGTTTGGAACATTTTGTCACCAGCCGAGTCCAAAATTCAGCGATTCCCCATCTCAGCCCAGAAAGCAGGTAGAACAAGTTTTGTGGTGCCTTTCAGCTGCCTACCGGGGTAGTGTAAAAACTACCAACAGAACTCGTTTCTGGCACCTTCCCCGGTGGAGTTGTGCATGGGGTGTGTTTGGAACATTTTGTCACCAGCCGAGTCCAAAATTCAGCGATTCCCCATCTCAGCCCAGAAAGCAGGTAGAACAAGTTTTGTGGTGCCTTTCAGCTGCCTACCGGGGTAGTGTAAAAACTACCAACAGAACTCGTTTCTGGCACCTTCCCCGGTGGAGTTGTGCATGGGGTGTGTTTGGAACATTTTGTCAGCAGCCGAGTCCAAAATTCAGCGATTCCCCATCTCAGCCCAGAAAGCAGGTAGAACAAGTTTTGTGGTGCCTTTCAGCTGCCTACCGGGGTAGTGTAAAAACTACCAACAGAACTCGTTTCTGGCACCTTCCCCGGTGGAGTTGTGCATGGGGTGTGTTTGGAACATTTTGTCACCAGCCGAGTCCAAAATTCAGCGATTCCCCATCTCAGCCCAGAAAGCAGGTAGAACAAGTTTTGTGGTGCCTTTCAGCTGCCTACCGGGGTAGTGTAAAAACTACCAACAGAACTCGTTTCTGGCACCTTCCCCGGTGGAGGTGTGCATGGGGTGTGTTTGGAACATTTTGTCACCAGCCGAGTCCAAAATTCAGCGATTCCCCATCTCAGCCCAGAAAGCAGGTAGAACAAGTTTTGTGGTGCCTTTCAGCTGCCTACCGGGGTAGTGTAAAAACTACCAACAGAACTCGTTTCTGGCACCTTCCCCGGTGGAGGTGTGCATGGGGTGTGTTTGGAACATTTTGTCACCAGCCGAGTCCAAAATTCAGCGATTCCCCATCTCAGCCCAGAAAGCAGGTAGAACAAGTTTTGTGGTGCCTTTCAGCTGCCTACCGGGGTAGTGTAAAAACTACCAACAGAACTCCTTTCTGGCACCTTCCCCGGTGGAGTTGTGCATGGGGTGTGTTTGGAACATTTTGTCACCAGCCGAGTCCAAAATTCAGCGATTCCCCATCTCAGCCCAGAAAGCAGGTAGAACAAGTTTTGTGGTGCCTTTCAGCTGCCTACCGGGGTAGTGTAAAAACTACCAACAGAACTCGTTTCTGGCACCTTCCCCGGTGGAGTTGTGCATGGGGTGTGTTTGGAACATTTTGTCAGCAGCCGAGTCCAAAATTCAGCGATTCCCCGTCTCAGCCCAGAAAGCAGGTAGAACAAGTTTTGTGGTGCCTTTCAGCTGCCTACCGGGGTAGTGTAAAAACTACCAACAGAACTCGTTTCTGGCACCTTCCCCGGTGGAGGTGTGCATGGGGTGTGTTTGGAACATTTTGTCACCAGCCGAGTCCAAAATTCAGCGATTCCCCATCTCAGCCCAGAAAGCAGGTAGAACAAGTTTTGTGGTGCCTTTCAGCTGCCTACCGGGGTAGTGTAAAAAACTACCAACAGAACTCGTTTCTGGCACCTTCCCCGGTGGAGTTGTGCATGGGGTGTGTTTGGAACATTTTGTCACCAGCCGAGTCCAAAATTCAGCGATTCCCCATCTCAGCCCAGAAAGCAGGTAGAACAAGTTTTGTGGTGCCTTTCAGCTGCCTACCGGGGTAGTGTAAAAACTACCAACAGAACTCGTTTCTGGCACCTTCCCCGGTGGAGTTGTGCATGGGGTGTGTTTGGAACATTTTGTCAGCAGCCGAGTCCAAAATTCAGCGATTCCCCATCTCAGCCCAGAAAGCAGGTAGAACAAGTTTTGTGGTGCCTTTCAGCTGCCTACCGGGGTAGTGTAAAAACTACCAACAGAACTCGTTTCTGGCACCTTCCCCGGTGGAGTTGTGCATGGGGTGTGTTTGGAACATTTTGTCACCAGCCGAGTCCAAAATTCAGCGATTCCCCATCTCAGCCCAGAAAGCAGGTAGAACAAGTTTTGTGGTGCCTTTCAGCTGCCTACCGGGGTAGTGTAAAAAGTACCAACAGAACTCGTTTCTGGCACCTTCCCCGGTGGAGTTGTGCATGGGGTGTGTTTGGAACATTTTGTCACCAGCCGAGTCCAAAATTCAGCGATTCCCCATCTCAGCCCAGAAAGCAGGTAGAACAAGTTTTGTGGTGCCTTTCAGCTGCCTACCGGGGTAGTGTAAAAACTACCAACAGAACTCGTTTCTGGCACCTTCCCCGGTGGAGTTGTGCATGGGGTGTGTTTGGAACATTTTGTCAGCAGCCGAGTCCAAAATTCAGCGATTCCCCATCTCAGCCCAGAAAGCAGGTAGAACAAGTTTTGTGGTGCCTTTCAGCTGCCTACCGGGGTAGTGTAAAAACTACCAACAGAACTCGTTTCTGGCACCTTCCCCGGTGGAGTTGTGCATGGGGTGTGTTTGGAACATTTTGTCACCAGCCGAGTCCAAAATTCAGCGATTCCCCATCTCAGCCCAGAAAGCAGGTAGAACAAGTTTTGTGGTGCCTTTCAGCTGCCTACCGGGGTAGTGTAAAAACTACCAACAGAACTCGTTTCTGGCACCTTCCCCGGTGGAGTTGTGCATGGGGTGTGTTTGGAACATTTTGTCACCAGCCGAGTCCAAAATTCAGCGATTCCCCATCTCAGCCCAGAAAGCAGGTAGAACAAGTTTTGTGGTGCCTTTCAGCTGCCTACCGGGGTAGTGTAAAAACTACCAACAGAACTCGTTTCTGGCACCTTCCCCGGTGGAGTTGTGCATGGGGTGTGTTTGGAACATTTTGTCACCAGCCGAGTCCAAAATTCAGCGATTCCCCATCTCAGCCCAGAAAGCAGGTAGAACAAGTTTTGTGGTGCCTTTCTCTTGCCTACCGGGGTAGTGTAAAAACTACCAACAGAACTCGTTTCTGGCACCTTCCCCGGTGGAGTTGTGCATGGGGTGTGTTTGGAACATTTTGTCAGCAGCCGAGTCCAAAATTCAGCGATTCCCCATCTCAGCCCAGAAAGCAGGTAGAACAAGTTTTGTGGTGCCTTTCAGCTGCCTACCGGGGTAGTGTAAAAACTACCAACAGAACTCGTTTCTGGCACCTTCCCCGGTGGAGTTGTGCATGGGGTGTGTTTGGAACATTTTGTCAGCAGCCGAGTCCAAAATTCAGCGATTCCCCATCTCAGCCCAGAAAGCAGGTAGAACAAGTTTTGTGGTGCCTTTCAGCTGCCTACCGGGGTAGTGTAAAAACTACCAACAGAACTCCTTTCTGGCACCTTCCCCGGTGGAGTTGTGCATGGGGTGTGTTTGGAACATTTTGTCACCAGCCGAGTCGAAAATTCAGCGATTCCCCATCTCAGCCCAGAAAGCAGGTACAACAAGTTTTGTGGTGCCTTTCAGCTGCCTACCGGGGTAGTGTAAAAACTACCAACAGAACTCGTTTCTGGCACCTTCCCCGGTGGAGTTGTGCATGGGGTGTGTTTGGAACATTTTGTCAGCAGCCGAGTCCAAAATTCAGCGATTCCCCATCTCAGCCCAGAAAGCAGGTAGAACAAGTTTTGTGGTGCCTTTCTCTTGCCTACCGGAGTAGTGCAAAAACTACCAACAGAACTCGTTTCTGGCACCTTCCCCGGTGGAGTTGTGCATGGGGTGTGTTTGGAACATTTTGTCACCAGCCGAGTCCAAAATTCAGCGATTCCCCATCTCAGCCCAGAAAGCAGGTAGAACAAGTTTTGTGGTGCCTTTCAGCTGCCTACCGGGGTAGTGTAAAAACTACCAACAGAACTCGTTTCTGGCACCTTCCCCGTGGAGTTGTGCATGGGGTGTGTTTGGAACATTTTGTCACCAGCCGAGTCCAAAATTCAGCGATTCCCCATCTCAGCCCAGAAAGCAGGTAGAACAAGTTTTGTGGTGCCTTTCAGCTGCCTACCGGGGTAGTGTAAAAACTACCAACAGAACTCCTTTCTGGCACCTTCCCCGGTGGAGTTGTGCATGGGGTGTGTTTGGAACATTTTGTCACCAGCCGAGTCCAAAATTCAGCGATTCCCCATCTCAGCCCAGAAAGCAGGTAGAACAAGTTTTGTGGTGCCTTTCAGCTGCCTACCGGGGTAGTGTAAAAACTACCAACAGAACTCGTTTCTGGCACCTTCCCCGGTGGAGGTGTGCATGGGGTGTGTTTGGAACATTTTGTCAGCAGCCGAGTCCAAAATTCAGCGATTCCCCATCTCAGCCCAGAAAGCAGGTAGAACAAGTTTTGTGGTGCCTTTCAGCTGCCTACCGGGGTAGTGTAAAAACTACCAACAGAACTCGTTTCTGGCACCTTCCCCGGTGGAGTTGTGCATGGGGTGTGTTTGGAACATTTTGTCAGCAGCCGAGTCCAAAATTCAGCGATTCCCCATCTCAGCCCAGAAAGCAGGTAGAACAAGTTTTGTGGTGCCTTTCAGCTGCCTACCGGGGTAGTGTAAAAACTACCAACAGAACTCGTTTCTGGCACCTTCCCCGGTGGAGTTGTGCATGGGGTGTGTTTGGAACATTTTGTCACCAGCCGAGTCCAAAATTCAGCGATTCCCCATCTCAGCCCAGAAAGCAGGTAGAACAAGTTTTGTGGTGCCTTTCTCTTGCCTACCGGGGTAGTGTAAAAACTACCAACAGAACTCGTTTCTGGCACCTTCCCCGGTGGAGTTGTGCATGGGGTGTGTTTGGAACATTTTGTCAGCAGCCGAGTCCAAAATTCAGCGATTCCCCATCTCAGCCCAGAAAGCAGGTACAACAAGTTTTGTGGTGCCTTTCAGCTGCCTACCGGGGTAGTGTAAAAAGTACCAACAGAACTCGTTTCTGGCACCTTCCCCGGTGGAGTTGTGCATGGGGTGTGTTTGGAACATTTTGTCACCAGCCGAGTTCAAAATTCAGCGATTCCCCATCTCAGCCCAGAAAGCAGGTAGAACAAGTTTTGTGGTGCCTTTCTCTTGCCTACCGGAGTAGTGTAAAAACTACCAACAGAACTCGTTTCTGGCACCTTCCCCGGTGGAGTTGTGCATGGGGTGTGTTTGGAACATTTTGTCACCAGCCGAGTCGAAAATTCAGCGATTCCCCATCTCAGCCCAGAAAGCAGGTACAACAAGTTTTGTGGTGCCTTTCTCTTGCCTACCGGGGTAGTGTAAAAACTACCAACAGAACTCGTTTCTGGCACCTTCCCCGGTGGAGTTGTGCATGGGGTGTGTTTGGAACATTTTGTCACCAGCCGAGTCCAAAATTCAGCGATTCCCCATCTCAGCCCAGAAAGCAGGTAGAACAAGTTTTGTGGTGCCTTTCTCTTGCCTACCGGGGTAGTGTAAAAACTACCAACAGAACTCGTTTCTGGCACCTTCCCCGGTGGAGTTGTGCATGGGGTGTGTTTGGAACATTTTGTCAGCAGCCGAGTCCAAAATTCAGCGATTCCCCATCTCAGCCCAGAAAGCAGGTAGAACAAGTTTTGTGGTGCCTTTCTCTTGCCTACCGGGGTAGTGTAAAAACTACCAACAGAACTCGTTTCTGGCACCTTCCCCGGTGGAGTTGTGCATGGGGTGTGTTTGGAACATTTTGTCAGCAGCCGAGTCCAAAATTCAGCGATTCCCCATCTCAGCCCAGAAAGCAGGTAGAACAAGTTTTGTGGTGCCTTTCAGCTGCCTACCGGGGTAGTGTAAAAACTACCAACAGAACTCGTTTCTGGCACCTTCCCCGGTGGAGTTGTGCATGGGGTGTGTTTGGAACATTTTGTCACCAGCCGAGTCCAAAATTCAGCGATTCCCCATCTCAGCCCAGAAAGCAGGTAGAACAAGTTTTGTGGTGCCTTTCAGCTGCCTACCGGGGTAGTGTAAAAACTACCAACAGAACTCGTTTCTGGCACCTTCCCCGGTGGAGTTGTGCATGGGGTGTGTTTGGAACATTTTGTCACCAGCCGAGTCCAAAATTCAGCGATTCCCCATCTCAGCCCAGAAAGCAGGTAGAACAAGTTTTGTGGTGCCTTTCAGCTGCCTACCGGGGTAGTGTAAAAACTACCAACAGAACTCGTTTCTGGCACCTTCCCCGGTGGAGTTGTGCATGGGGTGTGTTTGGAACATTTTGTCAGCAGCCGAGTCCAAAATTCAGCGATTCCCCATCTCAGCCCAGAAAGCAGGTACAACAAGTTTTGTGGTGCCTTTCAGCTGCCTACCGGGGTAGTGTAAAAACTACCAACAGAACTCGTTTCTGGCACCTTCCCCGGTGGAGTTGTGCATGGGGTGTGTTTGGAACATTTTGTCACCAGCCGAGTCCAAAATTCAGCGATTCCCCATCTCAGCCCAGAAAGCAGGTAGAACAAGTTTTGTGGTGCCTTTCAGCTGCCTACCGGGGTAGTGTAAAAACTACCAACAGAACTCGTTTCTGGCACCTTCCCCGGTGGAGTTGTGCATGGGGTGTGTTTGGAACATTTTGTCACCAGCCGAGTCCAAAATTCAGCGATTCCCCATCTCAGCCCAGAAAGCAGGTAGAACAAGTTTTGTGGTGCCTTTCAGCTGCCTACCGGGGTAGTGTAAAAACTACCAACAGAACTCGTTTCTGGCACCTTCCCCGGTGGAGGTGTGCATGGGGTGTGTTTGGAACATTTTGTCAGCAGCCGAGTCCAAAATTCAGCGATTCCCCATCTCAGCCCAGAAAGCAGGTAGAACAAGTTTTGTGGTGCCTTTCAGCTGCCTACCGGGGTAGTGTAAAAACTACCAACAGAACTCGTTTCTGGCACCTTCCCCGGTGGAGGTGTGCATGGGGTGTGTTTGGAACATTTTGTCAGCAGCCGAGTCCAAAATTCAGCGATTCCCCATCTCAGCCCAGAAAGCAGGTAGAACAAGTTTTGTGGTGCCTTTCAGCTGCCTACCGGGGTAGTGTAAAAACTACCAACAGAACTCGTTTCTGGCACCTTCCCCGGTGGAGTTGTGCATGGGGTGTGTTTGGAACATTTTGTCACCAGCCGAGTCCAAAATTCAGCGATTCCCCATCTCAGCCCAGAAAGCAGGTAGAACAAGTTTTGTGGTGCCTTTCAGCTGCCTACCGGGGTAGTGTAAAAACTACCAACAGAACTCGTTTCTGGCACCTTCCCCGGTGGAGTTGTGCATGGGGTGTGTTTGGAACATTTTGTCAGCAGCCGAGTCCAAAATTCAGCGATTCCCCATCTCAGCCCAGAAAGCAGGTAGAACAAGTTTTGTGGTGCCTTTCAGCTGCCTACCGGGGTAGTGTAAAAACTACCAACAGAACTCGTTTCTGGCACCTTCCCCGGTGGAGTTGTGCATGGGGTGTGTTTGGAACATTTTGTCACCAGCCGAGTCCAAAATTCAGCGATTCCCCATCTCAGCCCAGAAAGCAGGTAGAACAAGTTTTGTGGTGCCTTTCAGCTGCCTACCGGGGTAGTGTAAAAACTACCAACAGAACTCGTTTCTGGCACCTTCCCCGGTGGAGGTGTGCATGGGGTGTGTTTGGAACATTTTGTCACCAGCCGAGTCCAAAATTCAGCGATTCCCCATCTCAGCCCAGAAAGCAGGTAGAACAAGTTTTGTGGTGCCTTTCAGCTGCCTACCGGGGTAGTGTAAAAACTACCAACAGAACTCCTTTCTGGCACCTTCCCCGGTGGAGGTGTGCATGGGGTGTGTTTGGAACATTTTGTCACCAGCCGAGTCCAAAATTCAGCGATTCCCCATCTCAGCCCAGAAAGCAGGTAGAACAAGTTTTGTGGTGCCTTTCAGCTGCCTACCGGGGTAGTGTAAAAACTACCAACAGAACTCCTTTCTGGCACCTTCCCCGGTGGAGTTGTGCATGGGGTGTGTTTGGAACATTTTGTCACCAGCCGAGTCCAAAATTCAGCGATTCCCCATCTCAGCCCAGAAAGCAGGTAGAACAAGTTTTGTGGTGCCTTTCAGCTGCCTACCGGGGTAGTGTAAAAACTACCAACAGAACTCGTTTCTGGCACCTTCCCCGGTGGAGTTGTGCATGGGGTGTGTTTGGAACATTTTGTCACCAGCCGAGTCCAAAATTCAGCGATTCCCCATCTCAGCCCAGAAAGCAGGTAGAACAAGTTTTGTGGTGCCTTTCAGCTGCCTACCGGGGTAGTGTAAAAACTACCAACAGAACTCGTTTCTGGCACCTTCCCCGGTGGAGTTGTGCATGGGGTGTGTTTGGAACATTTTGTCACCAGCCGAGTCCAAAATTCAGCGATTCCCCATCTCAGCCCAGAAAGCAGGTAGAACAAGTTTTGTGGTGCCTTTCAGCTGCCTACCGGGGTAGTGTAAAAACTACCAACAGAACTCGTTTCTGGCACCTTCCCCGGTGGAGTTGTGCATGGGGTGTGTTTGGAACATTTTGTCAGCAGCCGAGTCCAAAATTCAGCGATTCCCCGTCTCAGCCCAGAAAGCAGGTAGAACAAGTTTTGTGGTGCCTTTCAGCTGCCTACCGGGGTAGTGTAAAAACTACCAACAGAACTCGTTTCTGGCACCTTCCCCGGTGGAGGTGTGCATGGGGTGTGTTTGGAACATTTTGTCACCAGCCGAGTCCAAAATTCAGCGATTCCCCATCTCAGCCCAGAAAGCAGGTAGAACAAGTTTTGTGGTGCCTTTCAGCTGCCTACCGGGGTAGTGTAAAAACTACCAACAGAACTCGTTTCTGGCACCTTCCCCGGTGGAGTTGTGCATGGGGTGTGTTTGGAACATTTTGTCACCAGCCGAGTCCAAAATTCAGCGATTCCCCATCTCAGCCCAGAAAGCAGGTAGAACAAGTTTTGTGGTGCCTTTCAGCTGCCTACCGGGGTAGTGTAAAAACTACCAACAGAACTCGTTTCTGGCACCTTCCCCGGTGGAGTTGTGCATGGGGTGTGTTTGGAACATTTTGTCAGCAGCCGAGTCCAAAATTCAGCGATTCCCCGTCTCAGCCCAGAAAGCAGGTAGAACAAGTTTTGTGGTGCCTTTCAGCTGCCTACCGGGGTAGTGTAAAAACTACCAACAGAACTCGTTTCTGGCACCTTCCCCGGTGGAGGTGTGCATGGGGTGTGTTTGGAACATTTTGTCACCAGCCGAGTCCAAAATTCAGCGATTCCCCATCTCAGCCCAGAAAGCAGGTAGAACAAGTTTTGTGGTGCCTTTCAGCTGCCTACCGGGGTAGTGTAAAAACTACCAACAGAACTCGTTTCTGGCACCTTCCCCGGTGGAGTTGTGCATGGGGTGTGTTTGGAACATTTTGTCACCAGCCGAGTCCAAAATTCAGCGATTCCCCATCTCAGCCCAGAAAGCAGGTAGAACAAGTTTTGTGGTGCCTTTCAGCTGCCTACCGGGGTAGTGTAAAAACTACCAACAGAACTCGTTTCTGGCACCTTCCCCGGTGGAGTTGTGCATGGGGTGTGTTTGGAACATTTTGTCACCAGCCGAGTCCAAAATTCAGCGATTCCCCATCTCAGCCCAGAAAGCAGGTAGAACAAGTTTTGTGGTGCCTTTCAGCTGCCTACCGGGGTAGTGTAAAAACTACCAACAGAACTCGTTTCTGGCACCTTCCCCGGTGGAGTTGTGCATGGGGTGTGTTTGGAACATTTTGTCAGCAGCCGAGTCCAAAATTCAGCGATTCCCCATCTCAGCCCAGAAAGCAGGTAGAACAAGTTTTGTGGTGCCTTTCAGCTGCCTACCGGGGTAGTGTAAAAACTACCAACAGAACTCGTTTCTGGCACCTTCCCCGGTGGAGTTGTGCATGGGGTGTGTTTGGAACATTTTGTCAGCAGCCGAGTCCAAAATTCAGCGATTCCCCATCTCAGCCCAGAAAGCAGGTAGAACAAGTTTTGTGGTGCCTTTCAGCTGCCTACCGGGGTAGTGTAAAAACTACCAACAGAACTCGTTTCTGGCACCTTCCCCGGTGGAGTTGTGCATGGGGTGTGTTTGGAACATTTTGTCACCAGCCGAGTCCAAAATTCAGCGATTCCCCATCTCAGCCCAGAAAGCAGGTAGAACAAGTTTTGTGGTGCCTTTCAGCTGCCTACCGGGGTAGTGTAAAAACTACCAACAGAACTCGTTTCTGGCACCTTCCCCGGTGGAGTTGTGCATGGGGTGTGTTTGGAACATTTTGTCACCAGCCGAGTCCAAAATTCAGCGATTCCCCATCTCAGCCCAGAAAGCAGGTAGAACAAGTTTTGTGGTGCCTTTCAGCTGCCTACCGGGGTAGTGTAAAAACTACCAACAGAACTCGTTTCTGGCACCTTCCCCGGTGGAGTTGTGCATGGGGTGTGTTTGGAACATTTTGTCACCAGCCGAGTCCAAAATTCAGCGATTCCCCATCTCAGCCCAGAAAGCAGGTAGAACAAGTTTTGTGGTGCCTTTCTCTTGCCTACCGGGGTAGTGTAAAAACTACCAACAGAACTCGTTTCTGGCACCTTCCCCGGTGGAGTTGTGCATGGGGTGTGTTTGGAACATTTTGTCAGCAGCCGAGTCCAAAATTCAGCGATTCCCCATCTCAGCCCAGAAAGCAGGTAGAACAAGTTTTGTGGTGCCTTTCAGCTGCCTACCGGGGTAGTGTAAAAACTACCAACAGAACTCGTTTCTGGCACCTTCCCCGGTGGAGTTGTGCATGGGGTGTGTTTGGAACATTTTGTCACCAGCCGAGTCCAAAATTCAGCGATTCCCCATCTCAGCCCAGAAAGCAGGTACAACAAGTTTTGTGGTGCCTTTCAGCTGCCTACTGGGGTAGTGTAAAAACTACCAACAGAACTCGTTTCTGGCACCTTCCCCGGTGGAGTTGTGCATGGGGTGTGTTTGGAACATTTTGTCACCAGCCGAGTCCAAAATTCAGCGATTCCCCATCTCAGCCCAGAAAGCAGGTAGAACAAGTTTTGTGGTGCCTTTCAGCTGCCTACCGGGGTAGTGTAAAAAGTACCAACAGAACTCGTTTCTGGCACCTTCCCCGGTGGAGGTGTGCATGGGGTGTGTTTGGAACATTTTGTCACCAGCCGAGTCCAAAAGTCAGCCGTTCCCCATCTCAGCCCAGAAAGCAGGTAGAACAAGTTTTGTGGTGCCTTTCAGCTGCCTACCGGGGTAGTGTAAAAACTACCAACAGAACTCGTTTCTGGCACCTTCCCCGTGGAGTTGTGCATGGGGTGTGTTTGGAACATTTTGTCACCAGCCGAGTCCAAAATTCAGCGATTCCCCATCTCAGCCCAGAAAGCAGGTAGAACAAGTTTTGTGGTGCCTTTCAGCTGCCTACCGGGGTAGTGTAAAAACTACCAACAGAACTCCTTTCTGGCACCTTCCCCGGTGGAGTTGTGCATGGGGTGTGTTTGGAACATTTTGTCACCAGCCGAGTCCAAAATTCAGCGATTCCCCATCTCAGCCCAGAAAGCAGGTAGAACAAGTTTTGTGGTGCCTTTCAGCTGCCTACCGGGGTAGTGTAAAAACTACCAACAGAACTCGTTTCTGGCACCTTCCCCGGTGGAGTTGTGCATGGGGTGTGTTTGGAACATTTTGTCACCAGCCGAGTCCAAAATTCAGCGATTCCCCATCTCAGCCCAGAAAGCAGGTAGAACAAGTTTTGTGGTGCCTTTCAGCTGCCTACCGGGGTAGTGTAAAAACTACCAACAGAACTCGTTTCTGGCACCTTCCCCGGTGGAGGTGTGCATGGGGTGTGTTTGGAACATTTTGTCAGCAGCCGAGTCCAAAATTCAGCGATTCCCCATCTCAGCCCAGAAAGCAGGTAGAACAAGTTTTGTGGTGCCTTTCAGCTGCCTACCGGGGTAGTGTAAAAACTACCAACAGAACTCGTTTCTGGCACCTTCCCCGGTGGAGGTGTGCATGGGGTGTGTTTGGAACATTTTGTCACCAGCCGAGTCCAAAATTCAGCGATTCCCCATCTCAGCCCAGAAAGCAGGTAGAACAAGTTTTGTGGTGCCTTTCAGCTGCCTACCGGGGTAGTGTAAAAACTACCAACAGAACTCGTTTCTGGCACCTTCCCCGGTGGAGTTGTGCATGGGGTGTGTTTGGAACATTTTGTCACCAGCCGAGTCCAAAATTCAGCGATTCCCCATCTCAGCCCAGAAAGCAGGTAGAACAAGTTTTGTGGTGCCTTTCAGCTGCCTACCGGGGTAGTGTAAAAACTACCAACAGAACTCGTTTCTGGCACCTTCCCCGGTGGAGTTGTGCATGGGGTGTGTTTGGAACATTTTGTCAGCAGCCGAGTCCAAAATTCAGCGATTCCCCATCTCAGCCCAGAAAGCAGGTACAACAAGTTTTGTGGTGCCTTTCAGCTGCCTACCGGGGTAGTGTAAAAAGTACCAACAGAACTCGTTTCTGGCACCTTCCCCGGTGGAGTTGTGCATGGGGTGTGTTTGGAACATTTTGTCACCAGCCGAGTTCAAAATTCAGCGATTCCCCATCTCAGCCCAGAAAGCAGGTAGAACAAGTTTTGTGGTGCCTTTCTCTTGCCTACCGGAGTAGTGTAAAAACTACCAACAGAACTCGTTTCTGGCACCTTCCCCGGTGGAGTTGTGCATGGGGTGTGTTTGGAACATTTTGTCACCAGCCGAGTCGAAAATTCAGCGATTCCCCATCTCAGCTCAGAAAGCAGGTACAACAAGTTTTGTGGTGCCTTTCTCTTGCCTACCGGGGTAGTGTAAAAACTACCAACAGAACTCGTTTCTGGCACCTTCCCCGGTGGAGTTGTGCATGGGGTGTGTTTGGAACATTTTGTCAGCAGCCGAGTCCAAAATTCAGCGATTCCCCATCTCAGCCCAGAAAGCAGGTAGAACAAGTTTTGTGGTGCCTTTCTCTTGCCTACCGGGGTAGTGTAAAAACTACCAACAGAACTCGTTTCTGGCACCTTCCCCGGTGGAGTTGTGCATGGGGTGTGTTTGGAACATTTTGTCACCAGCCGAGTTCAAAATTCAGCGATTCCCCATCTCAGCCCAGAAAGCAGGTAGAACAAGTTTTGTGGTGCCTTTCAGCTGCCTACCGGGGTAGTGTAAAAACTACCAACAGAACTCGTTTCTGGCACCTTCCCCGGTGGAGTTGTGCATGGGGTGTGTTTGGAACATTTTGTCAGCAGCCGAGTCCAAAATTCAGCGATTCCCCATCTCAGCCCAGAAAGCAGGTAGAACAAGTTTTGTGGTGCCTTTCAGCTGCCTACCGGGGTAGTGTAAAAACTACCAACAGAACTCGTTTCTGGCACCTTCCCCGGTGGAGTTGTGCATGGGGTGTGTTTGGAACATTTTGTCACCAGCCGAGTCCAAAATTCAGCGATTCCCCATCTCAGCCCAGAAAGCAGGTAGAACAAGTTTTGTGGTGCCTTTCAGCTGCCTACCGGGGTAGTGTAAAAACTACCAACAGAACTCGTTTCTGGCACCTTCCCCGGTGGAGTTGTGCATGGGGTGTGTTTGGAACATTTTGTCACCAGCCGAGTCCAAAATTCAGCCATTCCCCATCTCAGCCCAGAAAGCAGGTAGAACAAGTTTTGTGGTGCCTTTCAGCTGCCTACCGGGGTAGTGTAAAAACTACCAACAGAACTCGTTTCTGGCACCTTCCCCGGTGGAGTTGTGCATGGGGTGTGTTTGGAACATTTTGTCAGCAGCCGAGTCCAAAATTCAGCGATTCCCCATCTCAGCCCAGAAAGCAGGTAGAACAAGTTTTGTGGTGCCTTTCAGCTGCCTACCGGGGTAGTGTAAAAACTACCAACAGAACTCGTTTCTGGCACCTTCCCCGGTGGAGTTGTGCATGGGGTGTGTTTGGAACATTTTGTCACCAGCCGAGTCCAAAATTCAGCGATTCCCCATCTCAGCCCAGAAAGCAGGTAGAACAAGTTTTGTGGTGCCTTTCTCTTGCCTACCGGGGTAGTGTAAAAACTACCAACAGAACTCGTTTCTGGCACCTTCCCCGGTGGAGTTGTGCATGGGGTGTGTTTGGAACATTTTGTCACCAGCCGAGTTCAAAATTCAGCGATTCCCCATCTCAGCCCAGAAAGCAGGTAGAACAAGTTTTGTGGTGCCTTTCAGCTGCCTACCGGGGTAGTGTAAAAACTACCAACAGAACTCGTTTCTGGCACCTTCCCCGGTGGAGTTGTGCATGGGGTGTGTTTGGAACATTTTGTCACCAGCCGAGTCCAAAATTCAGCGATTCCCCATCTCAGCCCAGAAAGCAGGTAGAACAAGTTTTGTGGTGCCTTTCAGCTGCCTACCGGGGTAGTGTAAAAACTACCAACAGAACTCGTTTCTGGCACCTTCCCCGGTGGAGTTGTGCATGGGGTGTGTTTGGAACATTTTGTCAGCAGCCGAGTCCAAAATTCAGCGATTCCCCATCTCAGCCCAGAAAGCAGGTAGAACAAGTTTTGTGGTGCCTTTCTCTTGCCTACCGGGGTAGTGTAAAAACTACCAACAGAACTCGTTTCTGGCACCTTCCCCGGTGGAGTTGTGCATGGGGTGTGTTTGGAACATTTTGTCAGCAGCCGAGTCCAAAATTCAGCGATTCCCCATCTCAGCCCAGAAAGCAGGTAGAACAAGTTTTGTGGTGCCTTTCAGCTGCCTACCGGGGTAGTGTAAAAACTACCAACAGAACTCGTTTCTGGCACCTTCCCCGGTGGAGTTGTGCATGGGGTGTGTTTGGAACATTTTGTCACCAGCCGAGTTCAAAATTCAGCGATTCCCCATCTCAGCCCAGAAAGCAGGTAGAACAAGTTTTGTGGTGCCTTTCAGCTGCCTACCGGGGTAGTGTAAAAACTACCAACAGAACTCGTTTCTGGCACCTTCCCCGGTGGAGTTGTGCATGGGGTGTGTTTGGAACATTTTGTCACCAGCCGAGTCCAAAATTCAGCGATTCCCCATCTCAGCCCAGAAAGCAGGTAGAACAAGTTTTGTGGTGCCTTTCAGCTGCCTACCGGGGTAGTGTAAAAAGTACCAACAGAACTCGTTTCTGGCACCTTCCCCGGTGGAGTTGTGCATGGGGTGTGTTTGGAACATTTTGTCACCAGCCGAGTCCAAAATTCAGCGATTCCCCATCTCAGCCCAGAAAGCAGGTAGAACAAGTTTTGTGGTGCCTTTCAGCTGCCTACCGGGGTAGTGTAAAAACTACCAACAGAACTCGTTTCTGGCACCTTCCCCGGTGGAGTTGTGCATGGGGTGTGTTTGGAACATTTTGTCACCAGCCGAGTCCAAAATTCAGCGATTCCCCATCTCAGCCCAGAAAGCAGGTAGAACAAGTTTTGTGGTGCCTTTCAGCTGCCTACCGGGCTAGTGTAAAAACTACCAACAGAACTCGTTTCTGGCACCTTCCCCGGTGGAGTTGTGCATGGGGTGTGTTTGGAACATTTTGTCACCAGCCGAGTCCAAAATTCAGCGATTCCCCATCTCAGCCCAGAAAGCAGGTAGAACAAGTTTTGTGGTGCCTTTCAGCTGCCTACCGGGGTAGTGTAAAAACTACCAACAGAACTCATTTCTGGCACCTTCCCCGGTGGAGTTGTGCATGGGGTGTGTTTGGAACATTTTGTCACCAGCCGAGTCCAAAATTCAGCGATTCCCCATCTCAGCCCAGAAAGCAGGTAGAACAAGTTTTGTGGTGCCTTTCTCTTGCCTACCGGGGTAGTGTAAAAACTACCAACAGAACTCGTTTCTGGCACCTTCCCCGGTGGAGTTGTGCATGGGGTGTGTTTGGAACATTTTGTCACCAGCCGAGTTCAAAATTCAGCGATTCCCCATCTCAGCCCAGAAAGCAGGTAGAACAAGTTTTGTGGTGCCTTTCAGCTGCCTACCGGGGTAGTGTAAAAACTACCAACAGAACTCGTTTCTGGCACCTTCCCCGGTGGAGTTGTGCATGGGGTGTGTTTGGAACATTTTGTCACCAGCCGAGTCCAAAATTCAGCCATTCCCCATCTCAGCCCAGAAAGCAGGTAGAACAAGTTTTGTGGTGCCTTTCAGCTGCCTACCGGGGTAGTGTAAAAAGTACCAACAGAACTCGTTTCTGGCACCTTCCCCGGTGGAGTTGTGCATGGGGTGTGTTTGGAACATTTTGTCACCAGCCGAGTCCAAAATTCAGCGATTCCCCATCTCAGCCCAGAAAGCAGGTAGAACAAGTTTTGTGGTGCCTTTCAGCTGCCTACCGGGGTAGTGTAAAAACTACCAACAGAACTCGTTTCTGGCACCTTCCCCGGTGGAGTTGTGTATGGGGTGTGTTTGGAACATTTTGTCAGCAGCCGAGTCCAAAATTCAGCGATTCCCCATCTCAGCCCAGAAAGCAGGTAGAACAAGTTTTGTGGTGCCTTTCAGCTGCCTACCGGGGTAGTGTAAAAACTACCAACAGAACTCGTTTCTGGCACCTTCCCCGGTGGAGTTGTGCATGGGGTGTGTTTGGAACATTTTGTCACCAGCCGAGTCCAAAATTCAGCGATTCCCCATCTCAGCCCAGAAAGCAGGTAGAACAAGTTTTGTGGTACCTTTCAGCTGCCTACCGGGGTAGTGTAAAAACTACCAACAGAACTCGTTTCTGGCACCTTCCCCGGTGGAGTTGTGCATGGGGTGTGTTTGGAACATTTTGTCACCAGCCGAGTCCAAAATTCAGCGATTCCCCATCTCAGCCCAGAAAGGAGGTAGAACAAGTTTTGTGGTGCCTTTCAGCTGCCTACCGGGGTAGTGTAAAAACTACCAACAGAACTCGTTTCTGGCACCTTCCCCGGTGGAGTTGTGCATGGGGTGTGTTTGGAACATTTTGTCACCAGCCGAGTCCAAAATTCAGCGATTCCCCATCTCAGCCCAGAAAGCAGGTAGAACAAGTTTTGTGGTGCCTTTCAGCTGCCTACCGGGGTAGTGTAAAAACTACCAACAGAACTCGTTTCTGGCACCTTCCCCGGTGGAGTTGTGCATGGGGTGTGTTTGGAACATTTTGTCACCAGCCGAGTCCAAAATTCAGCTATTCCCCATCTCAGCCCAGAAAGCAGGTAGAACAAGTTTTGTGGTGCCTTTCTCTTGCCTACCGGGGTAGTGTAAAAACTACCAACAGAACTCGTTTCTGGCACCTTCCCCGGTGGAGTTGTGCATGGGGTGTGTTTGGAACATTTTGTCACCAGCCGAGTCCAAAATTCAGCGATTCCCCATCTCAGCCCAGAAAGCAGGTAGAACAAGTTTTGTGGTGCCTTTCAGCTGCCTACCGGGGTAGTGTAAAAACTACCAACAGAACTCGTTTCTGGCACCTTCCCCGGTGGAGTTGTGCATGGGGTGTGTTTGGAACATTTTGTCACCAGCCGAGTCCAAAATTCAGCGATTCCCCATCTCAGCCCAGAAAGCAGGTAGAACAAGTTTTGTGGTGCCTTTCAGCTGCCTACCGGGGTAGTGTAAAAAACTACCAACAGAACTCGTTTCTGGCACCTTCCCCGGTGGAGTTGTGCATGGGGTGTGTTTGGAACATTTTGTCAGCAGCCGAGTCCAAAATTCAGCGATTCCCCATCTCAGCCCAGAAAGCAGGTAGAACAAGTTTTGTGGTGCCTTTCAGCTGCCTACCGGGGTAGTGTAAAAACTACCAACAGAACTCGTTTCTGGCACCTTCCCCGGTGGAGTTGTGCATGGGGTGTGTTTGGAACATTTTGTCACCAGCCGAGTCCAAAATTCAGCGATTCCCCATCTCAGCCCAGAAAGCAGGTAGAACAAGTTTTGTGGTGCCTTTCAGCTGCCTACCGGGGTAGTGTAAAAACTACCAACAGAACTCGTTTCTGGCACCTTCCCCGGTGGAGTTGTGCATGGGGTGTGTTTGGAACATTTTGTCACCAGCCGAGTCCAAAATTCAGCGATTCCCCATCTCAGCCCAGAAAGCAGGTAGAACAAGTTTTGTGGTGCCTTTCAGCTGCCTACCGGGGTAGTGTAAAAAGTACCAACAGAACTCGTTTCTGGCACCTTCCCCGGTGGAGTTGTGCATGGGGTGTGTTTGGAACATTTTGTCACCAGCCGAGTCCAAAATTCAGCGATTCCCCATCTCAGCCCAGAAAGCAGGTAGAACAAGTTTTGTGGTGCCTTTCAGCTGCCTACCGGGGTAGTGTAAAAACTACCAACAGAACTCGTTTCTGGCACCTTCCCCGGTGGAGTTGTGCATGGGGTGTGTTTGGAACATTTTGTCACCAGCCGAGTCCAAAATTCAGCGATTCCCCATCTCAGCCCAGAAAGCAGGTAGAACAAGTTTTGTGGTGCCTTTCAGCTGCCTACCGGGGTAGTGTAAAAACTACCAACAGAACTCGTTTCTGGCACCTTCCCCGGTGGAGTTGTGCATGGGGTGTGTTTGGAACATTTTGTCACCAGCCGAGTCCAAAATTCAGCGATTCCCCATCTCAGCCCAGAAAGCAGGTAGAACAAGTTTTGTGGTGCCTTTCAGCTGCCTACCGGGGTAGTGTAAAAACTACCAACAGAACTCATTTCTGGCACCTTCCCCGGTGGAGTTGTGCATGGGGTGTGTTTGGAACATTTTGTCACCAGCCGACTCCAAAATTCAGCGATTCCCCATCTCAGCCCAGAAAGCAGGTAGAACAAGTTTTGTGGTGCCTTTCAGCTGCCTACCGGGGTAGTGTAAAAACTACCAACAGAACTCGTTTCTGGCACCTTCCCCGGTGGAGTTGTGCATGGGGTGTGTTTGGAACATTTTGTCACCAGCCGAGTCCAAAATTCAGCGATTCCCCATCTCAGCCCAGAAAGCAGGTAGAACAAGTTTTGTGGTGCCTTTCAGCTGCCTACCGGGGTAGTGTAAAAACTACCAACAGAACTCGTTTCTGGCACCTTCCCCGGTGGAGTTGTGCATGGGGTGTGTTTGGAACATTTTGTCACCAGCCGAGTCCAAAATTCAGCCATTCCCCATCTCAGCCCAGAAAGCAGGTAGAACAAGTTTTGTGGTGCCTTTCAGCTGCCTACCGGGGTAGTGTAAAAACTACCAACAGAACTCGTTTCTGGCACCTTCCCCGGTGGAGTTGTGCATGGGGTGTGTTTGGAACATTTTGTCACCAGCCGAGTCCAAAATTCAGCGATTCCCCATCTCAGCCCAGAAAGCAGGTAGAACAAGTTTTGTGGTGCCTTTCAGCTGCCTACCGGGGTAGTGTAAAAACTACCAACAGAACTCCTTTCTGGCACCTTCCCCGGTGGAGTTGTGCATGGGGTGTGTTTGGAACATTTTGTCACCAGCCGAGTCCAAAATTCAGCGATTCCCCATCTCAGCCCAGAAAGCAGGTAGAACAAGTTTTGTGGTGCCTTTCTCTTGCCTACAGGGGTAGTGTAAAAACTACCAACAGAACTCGTTTCTGGCACCTTCCCCGGTGGAGTTGTGCATGGGGTGTGTTTGGAACATTTTGTCACCAGCCGAGTTCAAAATTCAGCGATTCCCCATCTCAGCCCAGAAAGCAGGTAGAACAAGTTTTGTGGTGCCTTTCAGCTGCCTACCGGGGTAGTGTAAAAACTACCAACAGAACTCGTTTCTGGCACCTTCCCCGGTGGAGTTGTGCATGGGGTGTGTTTGGAACATTTTGTCACCAGCCGAGTCCAAAATTCAGCGATTCCCCATCTCAGCCCAGAAAGCAGGTAGAACAAGTTTTGTGGTGCCTTTCAGCTGCCTACCGGGGTAGTGTAAAAACTACCAACAGAACTCGTTTCTGGCACCTTCCCCGGTGGAGTTGTGCATGGGGTGTGTTTGGAACATTTTGTCAGCAGCCGAGTCCAAAATTCAGCGATTCCCCATCTCAGCCCAGAAAGCAGGTAGAACAAGTTTTGTGGTGCCTTTCTCTTGCCTACCGGGGTAGTGTAAAAACTACCAACAGAACTCGTTTCTGGCACCTTCCCCGGTGGAGTTGTGCATGGGGTGTGTTTGGAACATTTTGTCACCAGCCGAGTCCAAAATTCAGCGATTCCCCATCTCAGCCCAGAAAGCAGGTAGAACAAGTTTTGTGGTGCCTTTCAGCTGCCTACCGGGGTAGTGTAAAAACTACCAACAGAACTCGTTTCTGGCACCTTCCCCGGTGGAGTTGTGCATGGGGTGTGTTTGGAACATTTTGTCACCAGCCGAGTTCAAAATTCAGCGATTCCCCATCTCAGCCCAGAAAGCAGTAGAACAAGTTTTGTGGTGCCTTTCAGCTGCCTACCGGGGTAGTGTAAAAACTACCAACAGAACTCGTTTCTGGCACCTTCCCCGGTGGAGTTGTGCATGGGGTGTGTTTGGAACATTTTGTCACCAGCCGAGTCCAAAATTCAGCGATTCCCCATCTCAGCCCAGAAAGCAGGTAGAACAAGTTTTGTGGTGCCTTTCAGCTGCCTACCGGGGTAGTGTAAAAAGTACCAACAGAACTCGTTTCTGGCACCTTCCCCGGTGGAGTTGTGCATGGGGTGTGTTTGGAACATTTTGTCACCAGCCGAGTCCAAAATTCAGCGATTCCCCATCTCAGCCCAGAAAGCAGGTAGAACAAGTTTTGTGGTGCCTTTCAGCTGCCTACCGGGGTAGTGTAAAAACTACCAACAGAACTCGTTTCTGGCACCTTCCCCGGTGGAGTTGTGCATGGGGTGTGTTTGGAACATTTTGTCACCAGCCGAGTCCAAAATTCAGCGATTCCCCATCTCAGCCCAGAAAGCAGGTAGAACAAGTTTTGTGGTGCCTTTCAGCTGCCTACCGGGGTAGTGTAAAAACTACCAACAGAACTCGTTTCTGGCACCTTCCCCGGTGGAGTTGTGCATGGGGTGTGTTTGGAACATTTTGTCACCAGCCGAGTCCAAAATTCAGCGATTCCCCATCTCAGCCCAGAAAGCAGGTAGAACAAGTTTTGTGGTGCCTTTCAGCTGCCTACCGGGGTAGTGTAAAAACTACCAACAGAACTCATTTCTGGCACCTTCCCCGGTGGAGTTGTGCATGGGGTGTGTTTGGAACATTTTGTCACCAGCCGACTCCAAAATTCAGCGGTTCCCCATCTCAGCCCAGAAAGCAGGTAGAACAACTTTTGTGGTGCCTTTCTCTTGCCTACCGGGGTAGTGTAAAAACTACCAACAGAACTCGTTTCTGGCACCTTCCCCGGTGGAGTTGTGCATGGGGTGTGTTTGGAACATTTTGTCACCAGCCGAGTCCAAAATTCAGCGATTCCCCATCTCAGCCCAGAAAGCAGGTAGAACAAGTTTTGTTGGTGCCTTTCAGCTGCCTACCGGGGTAGTGTAAAAACTACCAACAGAACTCGTTTCTGGCACCTTCCCCGGTGGAGTTGTGCATGGGGTGTGTTTGGAACATTTTGTCACCAGCCGAGTCCAAAATTCAGCCATTCCCCATCTCAGCCCAGAAAGCAGGTAGAACAAGTTTTGTGGTGCCTTTCAGCTGCCTACCGGGGGTAGTGTAAAAAGTACCAACAGAACTCGTTTCTGGCACCTTCCCCGGTGGAGTTGTGCATGGGGTGTGTTTGGAACATTTTGTCACCAGCCGAGTCCAAAATTCAGCGATTCCCCATCTCAGCCCAGAAAGCAGGTAGAACAAGTTTTGTGGTGCCTTTCAGCTGCCTACCGGGGTAGTGTAAAAACTACCAACAGAACTCGTTTCTGGCACCTTCCCCGGTGGAGTTGTGCATGGGGTGTGTTTGGAACATTTTGTCAGCAGCCGAGTCCAAAATTCAGCGATTCCCCATCTCAGCCCAGAAAGCAGGTAGAACAAGTTTTGTGGTACCTTTCAGCTGCCTACCGGGGTAGTGTAAAAACTACCAACAGAACTCGTTTCTGGCACCTTCCCCGGTGGAGTTGTGCATGGGGTGTGTTTGGAACATTTTGTCACCAGCCGAGTCCAAAATTCAGCGATTCCCCATCTCAGCCCAGAAAGGAGGTAGAACAAGTTTTGTGGTGCCTTTCAGCTGCCTACCGGGGTAGTGTAAAAACTACCAACAGAACTCGTTTCTGGCACCTTCCCCGGTGGAGTTGTGCATGGGGTGTGTTTGGAACATTTTGTCACCAGCCGAGTCCAAAATTCAGCGATTCCCCATCTCAGCCCAGAAAGCAGGTAGAACAAGTTTTGTGGTGCCTTTCAGCTGCCTACCGGGGTAGTGTAAAAACTACCAACAGAACTCGTTTCTGGCACCTTCCCCGGTGGAGTTGTGCATGGGGTGTGTTTGGAACATTTTGTCACCAGCCGAGTCCAAAATTCAGCTATTCCCCATCTCAGCCCAGAAAGCAGGTAGAACAAGTTTTGTGGTGCCTTTCTCTTGCCTACCGGGGGTAGTGTAAAAACTACCAACAGAACTCGTTTCTGGCACCTTCCCCGGTGGAGTTGTGCATGGGGTGTGTTTGGAACATTTTGTCACCAGCCGAGTTCAAAATTCAGCGATTCCCCATCTCAGCCCAGAAAGCAGGTAGAACAAGTTTTGTGGTGCCTTTCAGCTGCCTACCGGGGTAGTGTAAAAACTACCAACAGAACTCGTTTCTGGCACCTTCCCCGGTGGAGTTGTGCATGGGGTGTGTTTGGAACATTTTGTCACCAGCCGAGTCCAAAATTCAGCGATTCCCCATCTCAGCCCAGAAAGCAGGTAGAACAAGTTTTGTGGTGCCTTTCAGCTGCCTACCGGGGTAGTGTAAAAACTACCAACAGAACTCGTTTCTGGCACCTTCCCCGGTGGAGTTGTGCATGGGGTGTGTTTGGAACATTTTGTCACCAGCCGAGTCCAAAATTCAGCGATTCCCCATCTCAGCCCAGAAAGCAGGTAGAACAAGTTTTGTGGTGCCTTTCAGCTGCCTACCGGGGGTAGTGTAAAAACTACCAACAGAACTCGTTTCTGGCACCTTCCCCGGTGGAGTTGTGCATGGGGTGTGTTTGGAACATTTTGTCACCAGCCGAGTCCAAAATTCAGCGATTCCCCATCTCAGAGAAAGCAGGTAGAACAAGTTTTGTGGTGCCTTTCAGCTGCCTACCGGGGTAGTGTAAAAACTACCAACAGAACTCGTTTCTGGCACCTTCCCCGGTGGAGTTGTGCATGGGGTGTGTTTGGAACATTTTGTCACCAGCCGAGTCCAAAATTCAGCGATTCCCCATCTCAGCCCAGAAAGCAGGTAGAACAAGTTTTGTGGTGCCTTTCAGCTGCCTACCGGGGTAGTGTAAAAACTACCAACAGAACTCGTTTCTGGCACCTTCCCCGGTGGAGGTGTGCATGGGGTGTGTTTGGAACATTTTGTCACCAGCCGAGTCCAAAATTCAGCGATTCCCCATCTCAGCCCAGAAAGCAGGTAGAACAAGTTTTGTGGTGCCTTTCAGCTGCCTACCGGGGTAGTGTAAAAACTACCAACAGAACTCGTTTCTGGCACCTTCCCCGGTGGAGTTGTGCATGGGGTGTGTTTGGAACATTTTGTCAGCAGCCGAGTCCAAAATTCAGCGATTCCCCATCTCAGCCCAGAAAGCAGGTAGAACAAGTTTTGTGGTACCTTTCAGCTGCCTACCGGGGTAGTGTAAAAACTGCCAACAGAACTCGTTTCTGGCACCTTCCCCGGTGGAGTTGTGCATGGGGTGTGTTTGGAACATTTTGTCACCAGCCGAGTCCAAAATTCAGCGATTCCCCATCTCAGCCCAGAAAGCAGGTAGAACAAGTTTTGTGGTGCCTTTCTCTTGCCTACCGGGGTAGTGTAAAAACTACCAACAGAACTCGTTTCTGGCACCTTCCCCGGTGGAGTTGTGCATGGGGTGTGTTTGGAACATTTTGTCAGCAGCCGAGTCCAAAATTCAGCCGTTCCCCATCTCAGCCCAGAAAGCAGGTAGAACAAGTTTTGTGGTGCCTTTCAGCTGCCTACCGGGGTAGTGTAAAAACTACCAACAGAACTCGTTTCTGGCACCTTCCCCGGTGGAGTTGTGCATGGGGTGTGTTTGGAACATTTTGTCACCAGCCGAGTCCAAAATTCAGCGATTCCCCATCTCAGCCCAGAAAGCAGGTAGAACAAGTTTTGTGGTGCCTTTCAGCTGCCTACCGGGGTAGTGTAAAAAACTACCAACAGAAACTCGTTTCTGGCACCTTCCCCGGTGGAGTTGTGCATGGGGTGTGTTTGGAACATTTTGTCACCAGCCGAGTCCAAAATTCAGCGATTCCCCATCTCAGCCCAGAAAGCAGGTAGAACAAGTTTTGTGGTGCCTTTCAGCTGCCTACCGGGGGTAGTGTAAAAACTACCAACAGAACTCGTTTCTGGCACCTTCCCCGGTGGAGTTGTGCATGGGGTGTGTTTGGAACATTTTGTCACCAGCCGAGTCCAAAATTCAGCGATTCCCCATCTCAGCCCAGAAAGCAGGTAGAACAAGTTTTGTGGTGCCTTTCAGCTGCCTACCGGGGTAGTGTAAAAAACTACCAACAGAACTCGTTTCTGGCACCTTCCCGGTGGAGTTGTGCATGGGGTGTGTTTGGAACATTTTGTCACCAGCCGAGTCCAAAATTCAGCGATTCCCCATCTCAGCCCAGAAAGCAGGTAGAACAAGTTTTGTGGTGCCTTTCAGCTGCCTACCGGGGTAGTGTAAAAACTACCAACAGAACTCGTTTCTGGCACCTTCCCCGGTGGAGTTGTGCATGGGGTGTGTTTGGAACATTTTGTCACCAGCCGAGTCCAAAATTCAGCGATTCCCCATCTCAGCCCAGAAAGCAGGTACAACAAGTTTTGTGGTGCCTTTCAGCTGCCTACCGGGGTAGTGTAAAAAACTACCAACAGAACTCGTTTCTGGCACCTTCCCCGGTGGAGTTGTGCATGGGGTGTGTTTGGAACATTTTGTCACCAGCCGAGTCGAAAATTCAGCGATTCCCCATCTCAGCCCAGAAAGCAGGTAGAACAAGTTTTGTGGTGCCTTTCAGCTGCCTACCGGGGTAGTGTAAAAACTACCAACAGAACTCGTTTCTGGCACCTTCCCCGGTGGAGTTGTGCATGGGGTGTGTTTGGAACATTTTGTCACCAGCCGAGTCCAAAATTCAGCGATTCCCCATCTCAGCCCAGAAAGCAGGTAGAACAAGTTTTGTGGTGCCTTTCAGCTGCCTACCGGGGTAGTGTAAAAACTACCAACAGAACTCGTTTCTGGCACCTTCCCCGTGGGAGTTGTGCATGGGGTGTGTTTGGAACATTTTGTCACCAGCCGAGTCCAAAATTCAGCGATTCCCCATCTCAGCCCAGAAAGCAGGTAGAACAAGTTTTTGTGGTGCCTTTCAGCTGCCTACCGGGGTAGTGTAAAAACTACCAACAGAACTCGTTTCTGGCACCTTCCCCGGTGGAGTTGTTGCATGGGGTGTGTTTGGAACATTTTGTCACCAGCCGAGTCCAAAATTCAGCGATTCCCCATCTCAGCCCAGAAAGCAGGTAGAACAAGTTTTGTGGTGCCTTTCAGCTGCCTACCGGGGTAGTGTAAAAACTACCAACAGAACTCGTTTCTGGCACCTTCCCCGGTGGAGTTGTGCATGGGGTGTGTTTGGAACATTTTGTCACCAGCCGAGTCCAAAATTCAGCGATTCCCCATCTCAGCCCAGAAAGCAGGTAGAACAAGTTTTGTGGTGCCTTTCAGCTGCCTACCGGGGTAGTGTAAAAAGTACCAACAGAACTCGTTTCTGGCACCTTCCCCGGTGGAGTTGTGCATGGGGTGTGTTTGGAACATTTTGTCAGCAGCCGAGTCCAAAATTCAGCGATTCCCCATCTCAGCCCAGAAAGCAGGTAGAACAAGTTTTGTGGTGCCTTTCAGCTGCCTACCGGGGTAGTGTAAAAACTACCAACAGAACTCGTTTCTGGCACCTTCCCCGGTGGAGTTGTGCATGGGGTGTGTTTGGAACATTTTGTCACCAGCCGAGTCCAAAATTCAGCGATTCCCCATCTCAGCCCAGAAAGCAGGTAGAACAAGTTTTGTGGTGCCTTTCAGCTGCCTACCGGGGTAGTGTAAAAACTACCAACAGAACTCGTTTCTGGCACCTTCCCCGGTGGAGTTGTGCATGGGGTGTGTTTGGAACATTTTGTCACCAGCCGAGTCGAAAATTCAGCGATTCCCCATCTCAGCCCAGAAAGCAGGTAGAACAAGTTTTGTGGTGCCTTTCAGCTGCCTACCGGGGTAGTGTAAAAACTACCAACAGAACTCGTTTCTGGCACCTTCCCCGGTGGAGTTGTGCATGGGGTGTGTTTGGAACATTTTGTCACCAGCCGAGTCCAAAATTCAGCGATTCCCCATCTCAGCCCAGAAAGCAGGTAGAACAAGTTTTGTGGTGCCTTTCAGCTGCCTACCGGGGTAGTGTAAAAACTACCAACAGAACTCGTTTCTGGCACCTTCCCCGGTGGAGGTGTGCATGGGGTGTGTTTGGAACATTTTGTCACCAGCCGAGTCCAAAATTCAGCGATTCCCCATCTCAGCCCAGAAAGCAGGTAGAACAAGTTTTGTGGTGCCTTTCTCTTGCCTACCGGGGTAGTGTAAAAACTACCAACAGAACTCGTTTCTGGCACCTTCCCCGGTGGAGTTGTGCATGGGGTGTGTTTGGAACATTTTGTCACCAGCCGAGTCCAAAATTCAGCCGTTCCCCATCTCAGCCCAGAAAGCAGGTAGAACAAGTTTTGTGGTGCCTTTCAGCTGCCTACCGGGGTAGTGTAAAAACTACCAACAGAACTCGTTTCTGGCACCTTCCCCGGTGGAGTTGTGCATGGGGTGTGTTTGGAACATTTTGTCACCAGCCGAGTCCAAAATTCAGCGATTCCCCATCTCAGCCCAGAAAGCAGGTAGAACAAGTTTTGTGGTGCCTTTCAGCTGCCTACCGGGGTAGTGTAAAAACTACCAACAGAACTCGTTTCTGGCACCTTCCCCGGTGGAGTTGTGCATGGGGTGTGTTTGGAACATTTTGTCACCAGCCGAGTCCAAAATTCAGCGATTCCCCATCTCAGCCCAGAAAGCAGGTAGAACAAGTTTTGTGGTGCCTTTCAGCTGCCTACCGGGGTAGTGTAAAAAGTACCAACAGAACTCGTTTCTGGCACCTTCCCCGGTGGAGTTGTGCATGGGGTGTGTTTGGAACATTTTGTCACCAGCCGAGTCCAAAATTCAGCGATTCCCCATCTCAGCCCAGAAAGCAGGTAGAACAAGTTTTGTGGTGCCTTTCAGCTGCCTACCGGGGTAGTGTAAAAACTACCAACAGAACTCGTTTCTGGCACCTTCCCCGGTGGAGTTGTGCATGGGGTGTGTTTGGAACATTTTGTCACCAGCCGAGTCCAAAATTCAGCGATTCCCCATCTCAGCCCAGAAAGCAGGTAGAACAAGTTTTGTGGTGCCTTTCAGCTGCCTACCGGGCTAGTGTAAAAACTACCAACAGAACTCGTTTCTGGCACCTTCCCCGGTGGAGTTGTGCATGGGGTGTGTTTGGAACATTTTGTCACCAGCCGAGTCCAAAATTCAGCGATTCCCCATCTCAGCCCAGAAAGCAGGTAGAACAAGTTTTGTGGTGCCTTTCAGCTGCCTACCGGGGTAGTGTAAAAACTACCAACAGAACTCATTTCTGGCACCTTCCCCGGTGGAGTTGTGCATGGGGTGTGTTTGGAACATTTTGTCACCAGCCGACTCCAAAATTCAGCGGTTCCCCATCTCAGCCCAGAAAGCAGGTAGAACAACTTTTGTGGTGCCTTTCAGCTGCCTACCGGGGTAGTGTAAAAACTACCAACAGAACTCGTTTCTGGCACCTTCCCCGGTGGAGTTGTGCATGGGGTGTGTTTGGAACATTTTGTCACCAGCCGAGTTCAAAATTCAGCGATTCCCCATCTCAGCCCAGAAAGCAGGTAGAACAAGTTTTGTGGTGCCTTTCAGCTGCCTACCGGGGTAGTGTAAAAACTACCAACAGAACTCGTTTCTGGCACCTTCCCCGGTGGAGTTGTGCATGGGGTGTGTTTGGAACATTTTGTCACCAGCCGAGTCCAAAATTCAGCGATTCCCCATCTCAGCCCAGAAAGCAGGTAGAACAAGTTTTGTGGTGCCTTTCAGCTGCCTACCGGGGTAGTGTAAAAACTACCAACAGAACTCGTTTCTGGCACCTTCCCCGGTGGAGTTGTGCATGGGGTGTGTTTGGAACATTTTGTCACCAGCCGAGTCCAAAATTCAGCCATTCCCCATCTCAGCCCAGAAAGCAGGTAGAACAAGTTTTGTGGTGCCTTTCAGCTGCCTACCGGGGTAGTGTAAAAAGTACCAACAGAACTCGTTTCTGGCACCTTCCCCGGTGGAGTTGTGCATGGGGTGTGTTTGGAACATTTTGTCACCAGCCGAGTCCAAAATTCAGCGATTCCCCATCTCAGCCCAGAAAGCAGGTAGAACAAGTTTTGTGGTGCCTTTCAGCTGCCTACCGGGGTAGTGTAAAAACTACCAACAGAACTCGTTTCTGGCACCTTCCCCGGTGGAGTTGTGCATGGGGTGTGTTTGGAACATTTTGTCACCAGCCGAGTCCAAAATTCAGCGATTCCCCATCTCAGCCCAGAAAGCAGGTAGAACAAGTTTTGTGGTACCTTTCAGCTGCCTACCGGGGTAGTGTAAAAACTACCAACAGAACTCGTTTCTGGCACCTTCCCCGGTGGAGTTGTGCATGGGGTGTGTTTGGAACATTTTGTCACCAGCCGAGTCCAAAATTCAGCGATTCCCCATCTCAGCCCAGAAAGGAGGTAGAACAAGTTTTGTGGTGCCTTTCAGCTGCCTACCGGGGTAGTGTAAAAACTACCAACAGAACTCGTTTCTGGCACCTTCCCCGGTGGAGTTGTGCATGGGGTGTGTTTGGAACATTTTGTCACCAGCCGAGTCCAAAATTCAGCGATTCCCCATCTCAGCCCAGAAAGCAGGTAGAACAAGTTTTGTGGTGCCTTTCAGCTGCCTACCGGGGTAGTGTAAAAACTACCAACAGAACTCGTTTCTGGCACCTTCCCCGGTGGAGTTGTGCATGGGGTGTGTTTGGAACATTTTGTCACCAGCCGAGTCCAAAATTCAGCGATTCCCCATCTCAGCCCAGAAAGCAGGTAGAACAAGTTTTGTGGTACCTTTCAGCTGCCTACCGGGGTAGTGTAAAAACTACCAACAGAACTCGTTTCTGGCACCTTCCCCGGTGGAGTTGTGCATGGGGTGTGTTTGGAACATTTTGTCACCAGCCGAGTCCAAAATTCAGCGATTCCCCATCTCAGCCCAGAAAGGAGGTAGAACAAGTTTTGTGGTGCCTTTCAGCTGCCTACCGGGGTAGTGTAAAAACTACCAACAGAACTCGTTTCTGGCACCTTCCCCGGTGGAGTTGTGCATGGGGTGTGTTTGGAACATTTTGTCACCAGCCGAGTCCAAAATTCAGCGATTCCCCATCTCAGCCCAGAAAGCAGGTAGAACAAGTTTTGTGGTGCCTTTCAGCTGCCTACCGGGGTAGTGTAAAAACTACCAACAGAACTCGTTTCTGGCACCTTCCCCGGTGGAGTTGTGCATGGGGTGTGTTTGGAACATTTTGTCACCAGCCGAGTCCAAAATTCAGCTATTCCCCATCTCAGCCCAGAAAGCAGGTAGAACAAGTTTTGTGGTGCCTTTCTCTTGCCTACCGGGGTAGTGTAAAAACTACCAACAGAACTCGTTTCTGGCACCTTCCCCGGTGGAGTTGTGCATGGGGTGTGTTTGGAACATTTTGTCACCAGCCGAGTCCAAAATTCAGCGATTCCCCATCTCAGCCCAGAAAGCAGGTAGAACAAGTTTTGTGGTGCCTTTCAGCTGCCTACCGGGGTAGTGTAAAAACTACCAACAGAACTCGTTTCTGGCACCTTCCCCGGTGGAGTTGTGCATGGGGTGTGTTTGGAACATTTTGTCACCAGCCGAGTCCAAAATTCAGCGATTCCCCATCTCAGCCCAGAAAGCAGGTAGAACAAGTTTTGTGGTGCCTTTCAGCTGCCTACCGGGGTAGTGTAAAAACTACCAACAGAACTCGTTTCTGGCACCTTCCCCGGTGGAGTTGTGCATGGGGTGTGTTTGGAACATTTTGTCAGCAGCCGAGTCCAAAATTCAGCGATTCCCCATCTCAGCCCAGAAAGCAGGTAGAACAAGTTTTGTGGTGCCTTTCTCTTGCCTACCGGGGTAGTGTAAAAACTACCAACAGAACTCGTTTCTGGCACCTTCCCCGGTGGAGTTGTGCATGGGGTGTGTTTGGAACATTTTGTCACCAGCCGAGTCCAAAATTCAGCGATTCCCCATCTCAGCCCAGAAAGCAGGTAGAACAAGTTTTGTGGTGCCTTTCAGCTGCCTACCGGGGTAGTGTAAAAACTACCAACAGAACTCGTTTCTGGCACCTTCCCCGGTGGAGTTGTGCATGGGGTGTGTTTGGAACATTTTGTCACCAGCCGAGTCCAAAATTCAGCGATTCCCCATCTCAGCCCAGAAAGCAGGTAGAACAAGTTTTGTGGTGCCTTTCAGCTGCCTACCGGGGTAGTGTAAAAACTACCAACAGAACTCGTTTCTGGCACCTTCCCCGGTGGAGTTGTGCATGGGGTGTGTTTGGAACATTTTGTCACCAGCCGAGTCCAAAATTCAGCGATTCCCCATCTCAGCCCAGAAAGCAGGTAGAACAAGTTTTGTGGTTCCTTTCAGCTGCCTACCGGGGTAGTGTAAAAAGTACCAACAGAACTCGTTTCTGGCACCTTCCCCGGTGGAGTTGTGCATGGGGTGTGTTTGGAACATTTTGTCACCAGCCGAGTCCAAAATTCAGCGATTCCCCATCTCAGCCCAGAAAGCAGGTACAACAAGTTTTGTGGTGCCTTTCAGCTGCCTACCGGGGTACTGTAAAAACTACCAACAGAACTCGTTTCTGGCACCTTCCCCGGTGGAGTTGTGCATGGGGTGTGTTTGGAACATTTTGTCACCAGCCGAGTCCAAAATTCAGCGATTCCCCATCTCAGCCCAGAAAGCAGGTAGAACAAGTTTTGTGGTGCCTTTCAGCTGCCTACCGGGGTAGTGTAAAAACTACCAACAGAACTCCTTTCTGGCACCTTCCCCGGTGGAGTTGTGCATGGGGTGTGTTTGGAACATTTTGTCACCAGCCGAGTCCAAAATTCAGCGATTCCCCATCTCAGCCCAGAAAGCAGGTAGAACAAGTTTTGTGGTGCCTTTCAGCTGCCTACCGGGGTAGTGTAAAAACTACCAACAGAACTCGTTTCTGGCACCTTCCCCGGTGGAGTTGTGCATGGGGTGTGTTTGGAACATTTTGTCACCAGCCGAGTCCAAAATTCAGCGATTCCCCATCTCAGCCCAGAAAGCAGGTAGAACAAGTTTTGTGGTGCCTTTCAGCTGCCTACCGGGGTAGTGTAAAAAGTACCAACAGAACTCGTTTCTGGCACCTTCCCCGGTGGAGTTGTGCATGGGGTGTGTTTGGAACATTTTGTCACCAGCCGAGTCCAAAATTCAGCGATTCCCCATCTCAGCCCAGAAAGCAGGTAGAACAAGTTTTGTGGTGCCTTTCAGCTGCCTACCGGGGTAGTGTAAAAAACTACCAACAGAACTCGTTTCTGGCACCTTCCCCGGTGGAGTTGTGCATGGGGTGTGTTTGGAACATTTTGTCACCAGCCGAGTCCAAAATTCAGCGATTCCCCATCTCAGCCCAGAAAGCAGGTAGAACAAGTTTTGTGGTGCCTTTCAGCTGCCTACCGGGGTAGTGTAAAAACTACCAACAGAACTCGTTTCTGGCACCTTCCCCGGTGGAGTTGTGCATGGGGTGTGTTTGGAACATTTTGTCACCAGCCGAGTCCAAAATTCAGCGATTCCCCATCTCAGCCCAGAAAGCAGGTAGAACAAGTTTTGTGGTGCCTTTCAGCTGCCTACCGGGGTAGTGTAAAAAGTACCAACAGAACTCGTTTCTGGCACCTTCCCCGGTGGAGTTGTGCATGGGGTGTGTTTGGAACATTTTGTCAGCAGCCGAGTCCAAAATTCAGCGATTCCCCATCTCAGCCCAGAAAGCAGGTAGAACAAGTTTTGTGGTGCCTTTCAGCTGCCTACCGGGGTAGTGTAAAAACTACCAACAGAACTCGTTTCTGGCACCTTCCCCGGTGGAGTTGTGCATGGGGTGTGTTTGGAACATTTTGTCAGCAGCCGAGTCCAAAATTCAGCGATTCCCCATCTCAGCCCAGAAAGCAGGTAGAACAAGTTTTGTGGTGCCTTTCAGCTGCCTACCGGGGTAGTGTAAAAACTACCAACAGAACTCGTTTCTGGCACCTTCCCCGGTGGAGTTGTGCATGGGGTGTGTTTGGAACATTTTGTCACCAGCCGAGTCGAAAATTCAGCGATTCCCCATCTCAGCCCAGAAAGCAGGTAGAACAAGTTTTGTGGTGCCTTTCAGCTGCCTACCGGGGTAGTGTAAAAACTACCAACAGAACTCGTTTCTGGCACCTTCCCCGGTGGAGTTGTGCATGGGGTGTGTTTGGAACATTTTGTCACCAGCCGAGTCCAAAATTCAGCGATTCCCCATCTCAGCCCAGAAAGCAGGTAGAACAAGTTTTGTGGTGCCTTTCAGCTGCCTACCGGGGTAGTGTAAAAACTACCAACAGAACTCGTTTCTGGCACCTTCCCCGGTGGAGGTGTGCATGGGGTGTGTTTGGAACATTTTGTCACCAGCCGAGTCCAAAATTCAGCGATTCCCCATCTCAGCCCAGAAAGCAGGTAGAACAAGTTTTGTGGTGCCTTTCTCTTGCCTACCGGGGTAGTGTAAAAACTACCAACAGAACTCGTTTCTGGCACCTTCCCCGGTGGAGTTGTGCATGGGGTGTGTTTGGAACATTTTGTCACCAGCCGAGTCCAAAATTCAGCCGTTCCCCATCTCAGCCCAGAAAGCAGGTAGAACAAGTTTTGTGGTGCCTTTCAGCTGCCTACCGGGGTAGTGTAAAAACTACCAACAGAACTCGTTTCTGGCACCTTCCCCGGTGGAGTTGTGCATGGGGTGTGTTTGGAACATTTTGTCACCAGCCGAGTCCAAAATTCAGCGATTCCCCATCTCAGCCCAGAAAGCAGGTAGAACAAGTTTTGTGGTGCCTTTCAGCTGCCTACCGGGGTAGTGTAAAAACTACCAACAGAACTCGTTTCTGGCACCTTCCCCGGTGGAGTTGTGCATGGGGTGTGTTTGGAACATTTTGTCAGCAGCCGAGTCCAAAATTCAGCGATTCCCCATCTCAGCCCAGAAAGCAGGTAGAACAAGTTTTGTGGTGCCTTTCAGCTGCCTACCGGGGTAGTGTAAAAACTACCAACAGAACTCGTTTCTGGCACCTTCCCCGGTGGAGTTGTGCATGGGGTGTGTTTGGAACATTTTGTCACCAGCCGAGTCCAAAATTCAGCGATTCCCCATCTCAGCCCAGAAAGCAGGTAGAACAAGTTTTGTGGTGCCTTTCTCTTGCCTACCGGGGTAGTGTAAAAACTACCAACAGAACTCGTTTCTGGCACCTTCCCCGGTGGAGTTGTGCATGGGGTGTGTTTGGAACATTTTGTCACCAGCCGAGTCCAAAATTCAGCGATTCCCCATCTCAGCCCAGAAAGCAGGTAGAACAAGTTTTGTGGTGCCTTTCTCTTGCCTACCGGGGTAGTGTAAAAACTACCAACAGAACTCGTTTCTGGCACCTTCCCCGGTGGAGTTGTGCATGGGGTGTGTTTGGAACATTTTGTCACCAGCCGAGTCCAAAATTCAGCCGTTCCCCATCTCAGCCCAGAAAGCAGGTAGAACAAGTTTTGTGGTGCCTTTCAGCTGCCTACCGGGGTAGTGTAAAAACTACCAACAGAACTCGTTTCTGGCACCTTCCCCGGTGGAGTTGTGCATGGGGTGTGTTTGGAACATTTTGTCACCAGCCGAGTCCAAAATTCAGCGATTCCCCATCTCAGCCCAGAAAGCAGGTAGAACAAGTTTTGTGGTGCCTTTCAGCTGCCTACCGGGGTAGTGTAAAAACTACCAACAGAACTCGTTTCTGGCACCTTCCCCGGTGGAGTTGTGCATGGGGTGTGTTTGGAACATTTTGTCACCAGCCGAGTCCAAAATTCAGCGATTCCCCATCTCAGCCCAGAAAGCAGGTAGAACAAGTTTTGTGGTGCCTTTCAGCTGCCTACCGGGGTAGTGTAAAAACTACCAACAGAACTCGTTTCTGGCACCTTCCCCGGTGGAGTTGTGCATGGGGTGTGTTTGGAACATTTTGTCACCAGCCGAGTCCAAAATTCAGCGATTCCCCATCTCAGCCCAGAAAGCAGGTAGAACAAGTTTTGTGGTGCCTTTCAGCTGCCTACCGGGGTAGTGTAAAAACTACCAACAGAACTCGTTTCTGGCACCTTCCCCGGTGGAGTTGTGCATGGGGTGTGTTTGGAACATTTTGTCACCAGCCGAGTCGAAAATTCAGCGATTCCCCATCTCAGCCCAGAAAGCAGGTAGAACAAGTTTTGTGGTGCCTTTCAGCTGCCTACCGGGGTAGTGTAAAAACTACCAACAGAACTCGTTTCTGGCACCTTCCCCGGTGGAGTTGTGCATGGGGTGTGTTTGGAACATTTTGTCACCAGCCGAGTCCAAAATTCAGCGATTCCCCATCTCAGCCCAGAAAGCAGGTAGAACAAGTTTTGTGGTGCCTTTCAGCTGCCTACCGGGGTAGTGTAAAAACTACCAACAGAACTCGTTTCTGGCACCTTCCCCGGTGGAGGTGTGCATGGGGTGTGTTTGGAACATTTTGTCACCAGCCGAGTCCAAAATTCAGCGATTCCCCATCTCAGCCCAGAAAGCAGGTAGAACAAGTTTTGTGGTGCCTTTCCGCTGCCTACCGGGGTAGTGTAAAAACTACCAACAGAACTCGTTTCTGGCACCTTCCCCGGTGGAGTTGTGCATGGGGTGTGTTTGGAACATTTTGTCACCAGCCGAGTCCAAAATTCAGCCGTTCCCCATCTCAGCCCAGAAAGCAGGTAGAACAAGTTTTGTGGTGCCTTTCAGCTGCCTACCGGGGTAGTGTAAAAACTACCAACAGAACTCGTTTCTGGCACCTTCCCCGGTGGAGTTGTGCATGGGGTGTGTTTGGAACATTTTGTCAGCAGCCGAGTCCAAAATTCAGCGATTCCCCATCTCAGCCCAGAAAGCAGGTAGAACAAGTTTTGTGGTGCCTTTCAGCTGCCTACCGGGGTAGTGTAAAAACTACCAACAGAACTCGTTTCTGGCACCTTCCCCGGTGGAGTTGTGCATGGGGTGTGTTTGGAACATTTTGTCACCAGCCGAGTCCAAAATTCAGCGATTCCCCATCTCAGCCCAGAAAGCAGGTAGAACAAGTTTTGTGGTGCCTTTCAGCTGCCTACCGGGGTAGTGTAAAAACTACCAACAGAACTCGTTTCTGGCACCTTCCCCGGTGGAGGTGTGCATGGGGTGTGTTTGGAACATTTTGTCACCAGCCGAGTCCAAAATTCAGCGATTCCCCATCTCAGCCCAGAAAGCAGGTAGAACAAGTTTTGTGGTGCCTTTCTCTTGCCTACCGGGGTAGTGTAAAAAACTACCAACAGAACTCGTTTCTGGCACCTTCCCCGGTGGAGTTGTGCATGGGGTGTGTTTGGAACATTTTGTCACCAGCCGAGTCCAAAATTCAGCCGTTCCCCATCTCAGCCCAGAAAGCAGGTAGAACAAGTTTTGTGGTGCCTTTCAGCTGCCTACCGGGGTAGTGTAAAAACTACCAACAGAACTCGTTTCTGGCACCTTCCCCGGTGGAGTTGTGCATGGGGTGTGTTTGGAACATTTTGTCACCAGCCGAGTCCAAAATTCAGCGATTCCCCATCTCAGCCCAGAAAGCAGGTAGAACAAGTTTTGTGGTGCCTTTCAGCTGCCTACCGGGGTAGTGTAAAAACTACCAACAGAACTCGTTTCTGGCACCTTCCCCGGTGGAGTTGTGCATGGGGTGTGTTTGGAACATTTTGTCAGCAGCCGAGTCCAAAATTCAGCGATTCCCCATCTCAGCCCAGAAAGCAGGTAGAACAAGTTTTGTGGTGCCTTTCAGCTGCCTACCGGGGTAGTGTAAAAACTACCAACAGAACTCGTTTCTGGCACCTTCCCCGGTGGAGTTGTGCATGGGGTGTGTTTGAACATTTTGTCACCAGCCGAGTCCAAAATTCAGCGATTCCCCATCTCAGCCCAGAAAGCAGGTAGAACAAGTTTTGTGGTGCCTTTCTCTTGCCTACCGGTGGTAGTGTAAAAACTACCAACAGAACTCGTTTCTGGCACCTTCCCCGGTGGAGTTGTGCATGGGGTGTGTTTGGAACATTTTGTCACCAGCCGAGTCCAAAATTCAGCGATTCCCCATCTCAGCCCAGAAAGCAGGTAGAACAAGTTTTGTTGTGCCTTTCTCTTGCCTACCGGGGTAGTGTAAAAACTACCAACAGAACTCGTTTCTGGCACCTTCCCCGGTGGAGTTGTGCATGGGGTGTGTTTGGAACATTTTGTCACCAGCCGAGTCCAAAATTCAGCGATTCCCCATCTCAGCCCAGAAAGCAGGTAGAACAAGTTTTGTGGTGCCTTTCAGCTGCCTACCGGGGTAGTGTAAAAACTACCAACAGAACTCGTTTCTGGCACCTTCCCCGGTGGAGTTGTGCATGGGGTGTGTTTGGAACATTTTGTCACCAGCCGAGTCCAAAATTCAGCGATTCCCCATCTCAGCCCAGAAAGCAGGTAGAACAAGTTTTTGTGGTGCCTTTCAGCTGCCTACCGGGGTAGTGTAAAAACTACCAACAGAACTCGTTTCTGGCACCTTCCCCGGTGGAGTTGTGCATGGGGTGTGTTTGGAACATTTTGTCAGCAGCCGAGTCCAAAATTCAGCGATTCCCCATCTCAGCCCAGAAAGCAGGTAGAACAAGTTTTGTGGTGCCTTTCAGCTGCCTACCGGGGTAGTGTAAAAACTACCAACAGAACTCGTTTCTGGCACCTTCCCCGGTGGAGTTGTGCATGGGGTGTGTTTGGAACATTTTGTCACCAGCCGAGTCCAAAATTCAGCGATTCCCCATCTCAGCCCAGAAAGCAGGTAGAACAAGTTTTGTGGTGCCTTTCAGCTGCCTACCGGGGTAGTGTAAAAACTACCAACAGAACTCGTTTCTGGCACCTTCCCCGGTGGAGTTGTGCATGGGGTGTGTTTGGAACATTTTGTCACCAGCCGAGTCGAAAATTCAGCGATTCCCCATCTCAGCCCAGAAAGCAGGTAGAACAAGTTTTGTGGTGCCTTTCAGCTGCCTACCGGGGTAGTGTAAAAACTACCAACAGAACTCGTTTCTGGCACCTTCCCCGGTGGAGTTGTGCATGGGGTGTGTTTGGAACATTTTGTCACCAGCCGAGTCCAAAATTCAGCGATTCCCCATCTCAGCCCAGAAAGCAGGTAGAACAAGTTTTGTGGTGCCTTTCAGCTGCCTACCGGGGTAGTGTAAAAACTACCAACAGAACTCGTTTCTGGCACCTTCCCCGGTGGAGGTGTGCATGGGGTGTGTTTGGAAATTTTGTCACCAGCCGAGTCCAAAATTCAGCGATTCCCCATCTCAGCCCAGAAAGCAGGTAGAACAAGTTTTGTGGTGCCTTTCTCTTGCCTACCGGGGTAGTGTAAAAACTACCAACAGAACTCGTTTCTGGCACCTTCCCCGGTGGAGTTGTGCATGGGGTGTGTTTGGAACATTTTGTCACCAGCCGAGTCCAAAATTCAGCCGTTCCCCATCTCAGCCCAGAAAGCAGGTAGAACAAGTTTTGTGGTGCCTTTCAGCTGCCTACCGGGGTAGTGTAAAAACTACCAACAGAACTCGTTTCTGGCACCTTCCCCGGTGGAGTTGTGCATGGGGTGTGTTTGGAACATTTTGTCACCAGCCGAGTCCAAAATTCAGCGATTCCCCATCTCAGCCCAGAAAGCAGGTAGAACAAGTTTTGTGGTGCCTTTCAGCTGCCTACCGGGGTAGTGTAAAAACTACCAACAGAACTCGTTTCTGGCACCTTCCCCGGTGGAGTTGTGCATGGGGTGTGTTTGGAACATTTTGTCAGCAGCCGAGTCGAAAATTCAGCGATTCCCCATCTCAGCCCAGAAAGCAGGTAGAACAAGTTTTGTGGTGCCTTTCAGCTGCCTACCGGGGTAGTGTAAAAACTACCAACAGAACTCGTTTCTGGCACCTTCCCCGGTGGAGTTGTGCATGGGGTGTGTTTGGAACATTTTGTCAGCAGCCGAGTCCAAAATTCAGCGATTCCCCATCTCAGCCCAGAAAGCAGGTAGAACAAGTTTTGTGGTGCCTTTCAGCTGCCTACCGGGGTAGTGTAAAAACTACCAACAGAACTCGTTTCTGGCACCTTCCCCGGTGGAGTTGTGCATGGGGTGTGTTTGGAACATTTTGTCACCAGCCGAGTCCAAAATTCAGCCATTCCCCATCTCAGCCCAGAAAGCAGGTAGAACAAGTTTTGTGGTGCCTTTCAGCTGCCTACCGGGGTAGTGTAAAAACTACCAACAGAACTCGTTTCTGGCACCTTCCCCGGTGGAGTTGTGCATGGGGTGTGTTTGGAACATTTTGTCACCAGCCGAGTCCAAAATTCAGCGATTCCCCATCTCAGCCCAGAAAGCAGGTAGAACAAGTTTTGTGGTGCCTTTCAGCTGCCTACCGGGGTAGTGTAAAAACTACCAACAGAACTCGTTTCTGGCACCTTCCCCGGTGGAGTTGTGCATGGGGTGTGTTTGGAACATTTTGTCAGCAGCCGAGTCCAAAATTCAGCGATTCCCCATCTCAGCCCAGAAAGCAGGTAGAACAAGTTTTGTGGTGCCTTTCAGCTGCCTACCGGGGTAGTGTAAAAACTACCAACAGAACTCGTTTCTGGCACCTTCCCCGGTGGAGTTGTGCATGGGGTGTGTTTGGAACATTTTGTCACCAGCCGAGTCCAAAATTCAGCGATTCCCCATCTCAGCCCAGAAAGCAGGTAGAACAAGTTTTGTGGTACCTTTCAGCTGCCTACCGGGGTAGTGTAAAAACTACCAACAGAACTCGTTTCTGGCACCTTCCCCGGTGGAGTTGTGCATGGGGTGTGTTTGGAACATTTTGTCACCAGCCGAGTCCAAAATTCAGCGATTCCCCATCTCAGCCCAGAAAGGAGGTAGAACAAGTTTTGTGGTGCCTTTCAGCTGCCTACCGGGGTAGTGTAAAAACTACCAACAGAACTCGTTTCTGGCACCTTCCCCGGTGGAGTTGTGCATGGGGTGTGTTTGGAACATTTTGTCACCAGCCGAGTCCAAAATTCAGCGATTCCCCATCTCAGCCCAGAAAGCAGGTAGAACAAGTTTTGTGGTGCCTTTCAGCTGCCTACCGGGGTAGTGTAAAAACTACCAACAGAACTCGTTTCTGGCACCTTCCCCGGTGGAGTTGTGCATGGGGTGTGTTTGGAACATTTTGTCACCAGCCGAGTCCAAAATTCAGCTATTCCCCATCTCAGCCCAGAAAGCAGGTAGAACAAGTTTTGTGGTGCCTTTCTCTTGCCTACCGGGGTAGTGTAAAAACTACCAACAGAACTCGTTTCTGGCACCTTCCCCGGTGGAGTTGTGCATGGGGTGTGTTTGGAACATTTTGTCACCAGCCGAGTCCAAAATTCAGCGATTCCCCATCTCAGCCCAGAAAGCAGGTAGAACAAGTTTTGTGGTGCCTTTCAGCTGCCTACCGGGGTAGTGTAAAAACTACCAACAGAACTCATTTCTGGCACCTTCCCCGGTGGAGTTGTGCATGGGGTGTGTTTGGAACATTTTGTCACCAGCCGAGTCCAAAATTCAGCGATTCCCCATCTCAGCCCAGAAAGCAGGTAGAACAAGTTTTGTGGTGCCTTTCAGCTGCCTACCGGGGTAGTGTAAAAACTACCAACAGAACTCGTTTCTGGCACCTTCCCCGGTGGAGTTGTGCATGGGGTGTGTTTGGAACATTTTGTCACCAGCCGAGTTCAAAATTCAGCGATTCCCCATCTCAGCCCAGAAAGCAGGTAGAACAACTTTTGTGGTGCCTTTCAGCTGCCTACCGGGGTAGTGTAAAAACTACCAACAGAACTCGTTTCTGGCACCTTCCCCGGTGGAGTTGTGCATGGGGTGTGTTTGGAACATTTTGTCACCAGCCGAGTCCAAAATTCAGCGATTCCCCATCTCAGCCCAGAAAGCAGGTAGAACAAGTTTTGTGGTGCCTTTCAGCTGCCTACCGGGGTAGTGTAAAAACTACCAACAGAACTCGTTTCTGGCACCTTCCCCGGTGGAGTTGTGCATGGGGTGTGTTTGGAACATTTTGTCACCAGCCGAGTCCAAAATTCAGCGATTCCCCATCTCAGCCCAGAAAGCAGGTAGAACAAGTTTTGTGGTGCCTTTCAGCTGCCTACCGGGGTAGTGTAAAAACTACCAACAGAACTCGTTTCTGGCACCTTCCCCGGTGGAGTTGTGCATGGGGGTGTGTTTGGAACATTTTGTCACCAGCCGAGTCCAAAATTCAGCGATTCCCCATCTCAGCCCAGAAAGCAGGTAGAACAAGTTTTGTGGTGCCTTTCAGCTGCCTACCGGGGTACTGTAAAAACTACCAACAGAACTCGTTTCTGGCACCTTCCCCGGTGGAGTTGTGCATGGGGTGTGTTTGGAACATTTTGTCACCAGCCGAGTCCAAAATTCAGCGATTCCCCATCTCAGCCCAGAAAGCAGGTAGAACAAGTTTTGTGGTGCCTTTCAGCTGCCTACCGGGGTAGTGTAAAAACTACCAACAGAACTCGTTTCTGGCACCTTCCCCGGTGGAGTTGTGCATGGGGTGTGTTTGGAACATTTTGTCACCAGCCGAGTCCAAAATTCAGCCATTCCCCATCTCAGCCCAGAAAGCAGGTAGAACAAGTTTTGTGGTGCCTTTCAGCTGCCTACCGGGGTAGTGTAAAAACTACCAACAGAACTCGTTTCTGGCACCTTCCCCGGTGGAGTTGTGCATGGGGTGTGTTTGGAACATTTTGTCACCAGCCGAGTCCAAAATTCAGCCATTCCCCATCTCAGCCCAGAAAGCAGGTAGAACAAGTTTTGTGGTGCCTTTCAGCTGCCTACCGGGGTAGTGTAAAAACTACCAACAGAACTCGTTTCTGGCACCTTCCCCGGTGGAGTTGTGCATGGGGTGTGTTTGGAACATTTTGTCAGCAGCCGAGTCCAAAAGTCAGCGATTCCCCATCTCAGCCCAGAAAGCAGGTAGAACAAGTTTTGTGGTGCCTTTCAGCTGCCTACCGGGGTAGTGTAAAAACTACCAACAGAACTCGTTTCTGGCACCTTCCCCGGTGGAGTTGTGCATGGGGTGTGTTTGGAACATTTTGTCACCAGCCGAGTCCAAAATTCAGCGATTCCCCATCTCAGCCCAGAAAGCAGGTAGAACAAGTTTTGTGGTACCTTTCAGCTGCCTACCGGGGTAGTGTAAAAACTACCAACAGAACTCGTTTCTGGCACCTTCCCCGGTGGAGTTGTGCATGGGGTGTGTTTGGAACATTTTGTCACCAGCCGAGTCCAAAATTCAGCGATTCCCCATCTCAGCCCAGAAAGCAGGTAGAACAAGTTTTGTGGTGCCTTTCAGCTGCCTACCGGGGTAGTGTAAAAACTACCAACAGAACTCGTTTCTGGCACCTTCCCCGGTGGAGTTGTGCATGGGGTGTGTTTGGAACATTTTGTCACCAGCCGAGTCCAAAATTCAGCGATTCCCCATCTCAGCCCAGAAAGCAGGTAGAACAAGTTTTGTGGTGCCTTTCAGCTGCCTACCGGGGTAGTGTAAAAACTACCAACAGAACTCGTTTCTGGCACCTTCCCCGGTGGAGTTGTGCATGGGGTGTGTTTGGAACATTTTGTCACCAGCCGAGTCCAAAATTCAGCTATTCCCCATCTCAGCCCAGAAAGCAGGTAGAACAAGTTTTGTGGTGCCTTTCTCTTGCCTACCGGGGTAGTGTAAAAACTACCAACAGAACTCGTTTCTGGCACCTTCCCCGGTGGAGTTGTGCATGGGGTGTGTTTGGAACATTTTGTCACCAGCCGAGTCCAAAATTCAGCGATTCCCCATCTCAGCCCAGAAAGCAGGTAGAACAAGTTTTGTGGTGCCTTTCAGCTGCCTACCGGGGTAGTGTAAAAACTACCAACAGAACTCGTTTCTGGCACCTTCCCCGGTGGAGTTGTGCATGGGGTGTGTTTGGAACATTTTGTCACCAGCCGAGTCCAAAATTCAGCGATTCCCCATCTCAGCCCAGAAAGCAGGTAGAACAAGTTTTGTGGTGCCTTTCAGCTGCCTACCGGGGTAGTGTAAAAACTACCAACAGAACTCGTTTCTGGCACCTTCCCCGGTGGAGTTGTGCATGGGGTGTGTTTGGAACATTTTGTCACCAGCCGAGTCCAAAATTCAGCGATTCCCCATCTCAGCCCAGAAAGCAGGTAGAACAAGTTTTGTGGTGCCTTTCAGCTGCCTACCGGGGTAGTGTAAAAACTACCAACAGAACTCGTTTCTGGCACCTTCCCCGGTGGAGTTGTGCATGGGGTGTGTTTGGAACATTTTGTCACCAGCCGAGTCCAAAATTCAGCGATTCCCCATCTCAGCCCAGAAAGCAGGTAGAACAAGTTTTGTGGTGCCTTTCAGCTGCCTACCGGGGTAGTGTAAAAACTACCAACAGAGCTCGTTTCTGGCACCTTCCCCGGTGGAGTTGTGCATGGGGTGTGTTTGGAACATTTTGTCACCAGCCGAGTCCAAAATTCAGCCATTCCCCATCTCAGCCCAGAAAGCAGGTAGAACAAGTTTTGTGGTGCCTTTCAGCTGCCTACCGGGGTAGTGTAAAAACTACCAACAGAACTCGTTTCTGGCACCTTCCCCGGTGGAGTTGTGCATGGGGTGTGTTTGGAACATTTTGTCACCAGCCGAGTCCAAAATTCAGCGATTCCCCATCTCAGCCCAGAAAGCAGGTAGAACAAGTTTTGTGGTGCCTTTCAGCTGCCTACCGGGGTAGTGTAAAAACTACCAACAGAACTCGTTTCTGGCACCTTCCCCGGTGGAGTTGTGCATGGGGTGTGTTTGGAACATTTTGTCACCAGCCGAGTCCAAAATTCAGCGATTCCCCATCTCAGCCCAGAAAGCAGGTAGAACAAGTTTTGTGGTGCCTTTCAGCTGCCTACCGGGGTAGTGTAAAAACTACCAACAGAACTCGTTTCTGGCACCTTCCCCGGTGGAGTTGTGCATGGGGTGTGTTTGGAACATTTTGTCACCAGCCGAGTCCAAAATTCAGCGATTCCCCATCTCAGCCCAGAAAGCAGGTAGAACAAGTTTTGTGGTGCCTTTCAGCTGCCTACCGGGGTAGTGTAAAAACTACCAACAGAACTCATTTCTGGCACCTTCCCCGGTGGAGTTGTGCATGGGGTGTGTTTGGAACATTTTGTCACCAGCCGAGTCCAAAATTCAGCGATTCCCCATCTCAGCCCAGAAAGCAGGTAGAACAAGTTTTGTGGTGCCTTTCAGCTGCCTACCGGGGTAGTGTAAAAACTACCAACAGAACTCGTTTCTGGCACCTTCCCCGGTGGAGTTGTGCATGGGGTGTGTTTGGAACATTTTGTCACCAGCCGAGTCCAAAATTCAGCGATTCCCCATCTCAGCCCAGAAAGCAGGTAGAACAACTTTTGTGGTGCCTTTCAGCTGCCTACCGGGGTAGTGTAAAAACTACCAACAGAACTCGTTTCTGGCACCTTCCCCGGTGGAGTTGTGCATGGGGTGTGTTTGGAACATTTTGTCACCAGCCGAGTCCAAAATTCAGCGATTCCCCATCTCAGCCCAGAAAGCAGGTAGAACAAGTTTTGTGGTGCCTTTCAGCTGCCTACCGGGGTAGTGTAAAAACTACCAACAGAACTCGTTTCTGGCACCTTCCCCGGTGGAGTTGTGCATGGGGTGTGTTTGGAACATTTTGTCACCAGCCGAGTCCAAAATTCAGCGATTCCCCATCTCAGCCCAGAAAGCAGGTAGAACAAGTTTTGTGGTGCCTTTCAGCTGCCTACCGGGGTAGTGTAAAAACTACCAACAGAACTCGTTTCTGGCACCTTCCCCGGTGGAGTTGTGCATGGGGTGTGTTTGGAACATTTTGTCACCAGCCGAGTCCAAAATTCAGCGATTCCCCATCTCAGCCCAGAAAGCAGGTAGAACAAGTTTTGTGGTGCCTTTCAGCTGCCTACCGGGGTAGTGTAAAAACTACCAACAGAACTCGTTTCTGGCACCTTCCCCGGTGGAGTTGTGCATGGGGTGTGTTTGGAACATTTTGTCACCAGCCGAGTCCAAAATTCAGCGATTCCCCATCTCAGCCCAGAAAGCAGGTAGAACAAGTTTTGTGGTGCCTTTCAGCTGCCTACCGGGGTAGTGTAAAAACTACCAACAGAACTCGTTTCTGGCACCTTCCCCGGTGGAGTTGTGCATGGGGTGTGTTTGGAACATTTTGTCACCAGCCGAGTCCAAAATTCAGCCATTCCCCATCTCAGCCCAGAAAGCAGGTAGAACAAGTTTTGTGGTGCCTTTCAGCTGCCTACCGGGGTAGTGTAAAAACTACCAACAGAACTCGTTTCTGGCACCTTCCCCGGTGGAGTTGTGCATGGGGTGTGTTTGGAACATTTTGTCACCAGCCGAGTCCAAAATTCAGCGATTCCCCATCTCAGCCCAGAAAGCAGGTAGAACAAGTTTTGTGGTGCCTTTCAGCTGCCTACCGGGGGTAGTGTAAAAACTACCAACAGAACTCGTTTCTGGCACCTTCCCCGGTGGAGTTGTGCATGGGGTGTGTTTGGAACATTTTGTCAGCAGCCGAGTCCAAAAGTCAGCGATTCCCCATCTCAGCCCAGAAAGCAGGTAGAACAAGTTTTGTGGTGCCTTTCAGCTGCCTACCGGGGTAGTGTAAAAACTACCAACAGAACTCGTTTCTGGCACCTTCCCCGGTGGAGTTGTGCATGGGGTGTGTTTGGAACATTTTGTCACCAGCCGAGTCCAAAATTCAGCGATTCCCCATCTCAGCCCAGAAAGCAGGTAGAACAAGTTTTGTGGTACCTTTCAGCTGCCTACCGGGGTAGTGTAAAAACTACCAACAGAACTCGTTTCTGGCACCTTCCCCGGTGGAGTTGTGCATGGGGTGTGTTTGGAACATTTTGTCACCAGCCGAGTCCAAAATTCAGCGATTCCCCATCTCAGCCCAGAAAGCAGGTAGAACAAGTTTTGTGGTGCCTTTCAGCTGCCTACCGGGGTAGTGTAAAAACTACCAACAGAACTCGTTTCTGGCACCTTCCCCGGTGGAGTTGTGCATGGGGTGTGTTTGGAACATTTTGTCACCAGCCGAGTCCAAAATTCAGCGATTCCCCATCTCAGCCCAGAAAGCAGGTAGAACAAGTTTTGTGGTGCCTTTCAGCTGCCTACCGGGCTAGTGTAAAAACTACCAACAGAACTCGTTTCTGGCACCTTCCCCGGTGGAGTTGTGCATGGGGTGTGTTTGGAACATTTTGTCACCAGCCGAGTCCAAAATTCAGCTATTCCCCATCTCAGCCCAGAAAGCAGGTAGAACAAGTTTTGTGGTGCCTTTCTCTTGCCTACCGGGGTAGTGTAAAAACTACCAACAGAACTCGTTTCTGGCACCTTCCCCGGTGGAGTTGTGCATGGGGTGTGTTTGGAACATTTTGTCACCAGCCGAGTCCAAAATTCAGCGATTCCCCATCTCAGCCCAGAAAGCAGGTAGAACAAGTTTTGTGGTGCCTTTCAGCTGCCTACCGGGGTAGTGTAAAAACTACCAACAGAACTCGTTTCTGGCACCTTCCCCGGTGGAGTTGTGCATGGGGTGTGTTTGGAACATTTTGTCACCAGCCGAGTCCAAAATTCAGCGATTCCCCATCTCAGCCCAGAAAGCAGGTAGAACAAGTTTTGTGGTGCCTTTCAGCTGCCTACCGGGGTAGTGTAAAAACTACCAACAGAACTCGTTTCTGGCACCTTCCCCGGTGGAGTTGTGCATGGGGTGTGTTTGGAACATTTTGTCACCAGCCGAGTCCAAAATTCAGCGATTCCCCATCTCAGCCCAGAAAGCAGGTAGAACAAGTTTTGTGGTGCCTTTCAGCTGCCTACCGGGGTAGTGTAAAAACTACCAACAGAACTCGTTTCTGGCACCTTCCCCGGTGGAGTTGTGCATGGGGTGTGTTTGGAACATTTTGTCACCAGCCGAGTCCAAAATTCAGCGATTCCCCATCTCAGCCCAGAAAGCAGGTAGAACAAGTTTTGTGGTGCCTTTCAGCTGCCTACCGGGGTAGTGTAAAAACTACCAACAGAGCTCGTTTCTGGCACCTTCCCCGGTGGAGTTGTGCATGGGGTGTGTTTGGAACATTTTGTCACCAGCCGAGTCCAAAATTCAGCCATTCCCCATCTCAGCCCAGAAAGCAGGTAGAACAAGTTTTGTGGTGCCTTTCAGCTGCCTACCGGGGTAGTGTAAAAACTACCAACAGAACTCGTTTCTGGCACCTTCCCCGGTGGAGGTGTGCATGGGGTGTGTTTGGAACATTTTGTCACCAGCCGAGTCCAAAATTCAGCGATTCCCCATCTCAGCCCAGAAAGCAGGTAGAACAAGTTTTGTGGTGCCTTTCAGCTGCCTACCGGGGTAGTGTAAAAACTACCAACAGAACTCGTTTCTGGCACCTTCCCCGGTGGAGTTGTGCATGGGGTGTGTTTGGAACATTTTGTCACCAGCCGAGTCCAAAATTCAGCGATTCCCCATCTCAGCCCAGAAAGCAGGTAGAACAAGTTTTGTGGTGCCTTTCAGCTGCCTACCGGGGTAGTGTAAAAACTACCAACAGAACTCGTTTCTGGCACCTTCCCCGGTGGAGTTGTGCATGGGGTGTGTTTGGAACATTTTGTCACCAGCCGAGTCCAAAATTCAGCGATTCCCCATCTCAGCCCAGAAAGCAGGTAGAACAAGTTTTGTGGTGCCTTTCAGCTGCCTACCGGGGTAGTGTAAAAACTACCAACAGAACTCGTTTCTGGCACCTTCCCCGGTGGAGTTGTGCATGGGGTGTGTTTGGAACATTTTGTCACCAGCCGAGTCCAAAATTCAGCGATTCCCCATCTCAGCCCAGAAAGCAGGTAGAACAAGTTTTGTGGTGCCTTTCAGCTGCCTACCGGGGTAGTGTAAAAACTACCAACAGAGCTCGTTTCTGGCACCTTCCCCGGTGGAGTTGTGCATGGGGTGTGTTTGGAACATTTTGTCACCAGCCGAGTCCAAAATTCAGCCATTCCCCATCTCAGCCCAGAAAGCAGGTAGAACAAGTTTTGTGGTGCCTTTCAGCTGCCTACCGGGGTAGTGTAAAAACTACCAACAGAACTCGTTTCTGGCACCTTCCCCGGTGGAGTTGTGCATGGGGTGTGTTTGGAACATTTTGTCAGCAGCCGAGTCCAAAATTCAGCGATTCCCCATCTCAGCCCAGAAAGCAGGTAGAACAAGTTTTGTGGTGCCTTTCAGCTGCCTACCGGGGTAGTGTAAAAACTACCAACAGAACTCGTTTCTGGCACCTTCCCCGGTGGAGTTGTGCATGGGGTGTGTTTGGAACATTTTGTCACCAGCCGAGTCCAAAATTCAGCGATTCCCCATCTCAGCCCAGAAAGCAGGTAGAACAAGTTTTGTGGTGCCTTTCAGCTGCCTACCGGGGTAGTGTAAAAACTACCAACAGAACTCGTTTCTGGCACCTTCCCCGGTGGAGTTGTGCATGGGGTGTGTTTGGAACATTTTGTCACCAGCCGAGTCCAAAATTCAGCGATTCCCCATCTCAGCCCAGAAAGGAGGTAGAACAAGTTTTGTGGTGCCTTTCAGCTGCCTACCGGGGTAGTGTAAAAACTACCAACAGAACTCGTTTCTGGCACCTTCCCCGGTGGAGTTGTGCATGGGGTGTGTTTGGAACATTTTGTCACCAGCCGAGTCCAAAATTCAGCGATTCCCCATCTCAGCCCAGAAAGCAGGTAGAACAAGTTTTGTGGTGCCTTTCAGCTGCCTACCGGGGTAGTGTAAAAACTACCAACAGAACTCGTTTCTGGCACCTTCCCCGGTGGAGTTGTGCATGGGGTGTGTTTGGAACATTTTGTCAGCAGCCGAGTCCAAAATTCAGCGATTCCCCATCTCAGCCCAGAAAGCAGGTAGAACAAGTTTTGTGGTGCCTTTCAGCTGCCTACCGGGGTAGTGTAAAAACTACCAACAGAACTCGTTTCTGGCACCTTCCCCGGTGGAGTTGTGCATGGGGTGTGTTTGGAACATTTTGTCACCAGCCGAGTCCAAAATTCAGCCATTCCCCATCTCAGCCCAGAAAGCAGGTAGAACAAGTTTTGTGGTGCCTTTCAGCTGCCTACCGGGGTAGTGTAAAAACTACCAACAGAACTCGTTTCTGGCACCTTCCCCGGTGGAGTTGTGCATGGGGTGTGTTTGGAACATTTTGTCACCAGCCGAGTCCAAAATTCAGCGATTCCCCATCTCAGCCCAGAAAGCAGGTAGAACAAGTTTTGTGGTGCCTTTCAGCTGCCTACCGGGGTAGTGTAAAAACTACCAACAGAACTCGTTTCTGGCACCTTCCCCGGTGGAGTTGTGCATGGGGTGTGTTTGGAACATTTTGTCAGCAGCCGAGTCCAAAAGTCAGCGATTCCCCATCTCAGCCCAGAAAGCAGGTAGAACAAGTTTTGTGGTGCCTTTCAGCTGCCTACCGGGGTAGTGTAAAAACTACCAACAGAACTCGTTTCTGGCACCTTCCCCGGTGGAGTTGTGCATGGGGTGTGTTTGGAACATTTTGTCACCAGCCGAGTCCAAAATTCAGCGATTCCCCATCTCAGCCCAGAAAGCAGGTAGAACAAGTTTTGTGGTACCTTTCAGCTGCCTACCGGGGTAGTGTAAAAACTACCAACAGAACTCGTTTCTGGCACCTTCCCCGGTGGAGTTGTGCATGGGGTGTGTTTGGAACATTTTGTCACCAGCCGAGTCCAAAATTCAGCGATTCCCCATCTCAGCCCAGAAAGGAGGTAGAACAAGTTTTGTGGTGCCTTTCAGCTGCCTACCGGGGTAGTGTAAAAACTACCAACAGAACTCGTTTCTGGCACCTTCCCCGGTGGAGTTGTGCATGGGGTGTGTTTGGAACATTTTGTCACCAGCCGAGTCCAAAATTCAGCGATTCCCCATCTCAGCCCAGAAAGCAGGTAGAACAAGTTTTGTGGTGCCTTTCAGCTGCCTACCGGGGTAGTGTAAAAACTACCAACAGAACTCGTTTCTGGCACCTTCCCCGGTGGAGTTGTGCATGGGGTGTGTTTGGAACATTTTGTCACCAGCCGAGTCCAAAATTCAGCTATTCCCCATCTCAGCCCAGAAAGCAGGTAGAACAAGTTTTGTGGTGCCTTTCTCTTGCCTACCGGGGTAGTGTAAAAACTACCAACAGAACTCGTTTCTGGCACCTTCCCCGGTGGAGTTGTGCATGGGGTGTGTTTGGAACATTTTGTCACCAGCCGAGTCCAAAATTCAGCGATTCCCCATCTCAGCCCAGAAAGCAGGTAGAACAAGTTTTGTGGTGCCTTTCAGCTGCCTACCGGGGTAGTGTAAAAACTACCAACAGAACTCGTTTCTGGCACCTTCCCCGGTGGAGTTGTGCATGGGGTGTGTTTGGAACATTTTGTCACCAGCCGAGTCCAAAATTCAGCGATTCCCCATCTCAGCCCAGAAAGCAGGTAGAACAAGTTTTGTGGTGCCTTTCAGCTGCCTACCGGGGTAGTGTAAAAAACTACCAACAGAACTCGTTTCTGGCACCTTCCCCGGTGGAGTTGTGCATGGGGTGTGTTTGGAACATTTTGTCACCAGCCGAGTCCAAAATTCAGCGATTCCCCATCTCAGCCCAGAAAGCAGGTAGAACAAGTTTTGTGGTGCCTTTCAGCTGCCTACCGGGGTAGTGTAAAAACTACCAACAGAACTCGTTTCTGGCACCTTCCCCGGTGGAGTTGTGCATGGGGTGTGTTTGGAACATTTTGTCACCAGCCGAGTCCAAAATTCAGCGATTCCCCATCTCAGCCCAGAAAGCAGGTAGAACAAGTTTTGTGGTGCCTTTCAGCTGCCTACCGGGGTAGTGTAAAAACTACCAACAGAGCTCGTTTCTGGCACCTTCCCCGGTGGAGTTGTGCATGGGGTGTGTTTGGAACATTTTGTCACCAGCCGAGTCCAAAATTCAGCGATTCCCCATCTCAGCCCAGAAAGCAGGTAGAACAAGTTTTGTGGTGCCTTTCAGCTGCCTACCGGGGTAGTGTAAAAACTACCAACAGAACTCGTTTCTGGCACCTTCCCGGTGGAGTTGTGCATGGGGTGTGTTTGGAACATTTTGTCACCAGCCGAGTCCAAAATTCAGCGATTCCCCATCTCAGCCCAGAAAGCAGGTAGAACAAGTTTTGTGGTGCCTTTCAGCTGCCTACCGGGGTAGTGTAAAAACTACCAACAGAACTCGTTTCTGGCACCTTCCCCGGTGGAGTTGTGCATGGGGTGTGTTTGGAACATTTTGTCACCAGCCGAGTCCAAAATTCAGCGATTCCCCATCTCAGCCCAGAAAGCAGGTAGAACAAGTTTTGTGGTACCTTTCAGCTGCCTACCGGGGTAGTGTAAAAACTACCAACAGAACTCGTTTCTGGCACCTTCCCCGGTGGAGTTGTGCATGGGGTGTGTTTGGAAACATTTTGTCACCAGCCGAGTCCAAAATTCAGCGATTCCCCATCTCAGCCCAGAAAGGAGGTAGAACAAGTTTTGTGGTGCCTTTCAGCTGCCTACCGGGGTAGTGTAAAAACTACCAACAGAACTCGTTTCTGGCACCTTCCCCGGTGGAGTTGTGCATGGGGTTGTGTTTGGAACATTTTGTCACCAGCCGAGTCCAAAATTCAGCGATTCCCCATCTCAGCCCAGAAAGCAGGTAGAACAAGTTTTGTGGTGCCTTTCAGCTGCCTACCGGGGTAGTGTAAAAACTACCAACAGAACTCGTTTCTGGCACCTTCCCCGGTGGAGTTGTGCATGGGGTGTGTTTGGAACATTTTGTCAGCAGCCGAGTCCAAAATTCAGCGATTCCCCATCTCAGCCCAGAAAGCAGGTAGAACAAGTTTTGTGGTGCCTTTCAGCTGCCTACCGGGGTAGTGTAAAAACTACCAACAGAACTCGTTTCTGGCACCTTCCCCGGTGGAGTTGTGCATGGGGTGTGTTTGGAACATTTTGTCACCAGCCGAGTCCAAAATTCAGCGATTCCCCATCTCAGCCCAGAAAGCAGGTAGAACAAGTTTTGTGGTGCCTTTCAGCTGCCTACCGGGGTAGTGTAAAAACTACCAACAGAACTCGTTTCTGGCACCTTCCCCGGTGGAGTTGTGCATGGGGTGTGTTTGGAACATTTTGTCACCAGCCGAGTCGTAAATTCAGCGATTCCCCATCTCAGCCCAGAAAGCAGGTAGAACAAGTTTTGTGGTGCCTTTCAGCTGCCTACCGGGGTAGTGTAAAAACTACCAACAGAACTCGTTTCTGGCACCTTCCCCGGTGGAGTTGTGCATGGGGTGTGTTTGGAACATTTTGTCACCAGCCGAGTCCAAAATTCAGCGATTCCCCATCTCAGCCCAGAAAGCAGGTAGAACAAGTTTTGTGGTGCCTTTCAGCTGCCTACCGGGGTAGTGTAAAAACTACCAACAGAACTCGTTTCTGGCACCTTCCCCGGTGGAGGTGTGCATGGGGTGTGTTTGGAACATTTTGTCACCAGCCGAGTCCAAAATTCAGCGATTCCCCATCTCAGCCCAGAAAGCAGGTAGAACAAGTTTTGTGGTGCCTTTCTCTTGCCTACCGGGGTAGTGTAAAAACTACCAACAGAACTCGTTTCTGGCACCTTCCCCGGTGGAGTTGTGCATGGGGTGTGTTTGGAACATTTTGTCACCAGCCGAGTCCAAAATTCAGCCGTTCCCCATCTCAGCCCAGAAAGCAGGTAGAACAAGTTTTGTGGTGCCTTTCAGCTGCCTACCGGGGTAGTGTAAAAACTACCAACAGAACTCGTTTCTGGCACCTTCCCCGGTGGAGTTGTGCATGGGGTGTGTTTGGAACATTTTGTCACCAGCCGAGTCCAAAATTCAGCGATTCCCCATCTCAGCCCAGAAAGCAGGTAGAACCGGTTTTGTGGTGCCTTTCAGCTGCCTACCGGGGTAGTGTAAAAACTACCAACAGAACTCGTTTCTGGCACCTTCCCCGGTGGAGTTGTGCATGGGGTGTGTTTGGAACATTTTGTCACCAGCCGAGTCCAAAATTCAGCGATTCCCCATCTCAGCCCAGAAAGGAGGTAGAACAAGTTTTGTGGTGCCTTTCAGCTGCCTACCGGGGTAGTGTAAAAACTACCAACAGAACTCGTTTCTGGCACCTTCCCCGGTGGAGTTGTGCATGGGGTGTGTTTGGAACATTTTGTCACCAGCCGAGTCCAAAATTCAGCCATTCCCCATCTCAGCCCAGAAAGCAGGTAGAACAAGTTTTGTGGTGCCTTTCAGCTGCCTACCGGGGTAGTGTAAAAACTACCAACAGAACTCGTTTCTGGCACCTTCCCCGGTGGAGTTGTGCATGGGGTGTGTTTGGAACATTTTGTCACCAGCCGAGTCCAAAATTCAGCGATTCCCCATCTCAGCCCAGAAAGCAGGTAGAACAAGTTTTGTGGTGCCTTTCAGCTGCCTACCGGGGTAGTGTAAAAACTACCAACAGAACTCGTTTCTGGCACCTTCCCCGGTGGAGTTGTGCATGGGGTGTGTTTGGAACATTTTGTCACCAGCCGAGTCCAAAATTCAGCGATTCCCCATCTCAGCCCAGAAAGCAGGTAGAACAAGTTTTGTGGTGCCTTTCAGCTGCCTACCGGGGTAGTGTAAAAACTACCAACAGAACTCGTTTCTGGCACCTTCCCCGGTGGAGTTGTGCATGGGGTGTGTTTGGAACATTTTGTCACCAGCCGAGTCCAAAATTCAGCGATTCCCCATCTCAGCCCAGAAAGCAGGTAGAACAAGTTTTGTGGTACCTTTCAGCTGCCTACCGGGGTAGTGTAAAAACTACCAACAGAACTCGTTTCTGGCACCTTCCCCGGTGGAGTTGTGCATGGGGTGTGTTTGGAACATTTTGTCACCAGCCGAGTCCAAAATTCAGCGATTCCCCATCTCAGCCCAGAAAGCAGGTAGAACAAGTTTTGTGGTGCCTTTCAGCTGCCTACCGGGGTAGTGTAAAAACTACCAACAGAACTCGTTTCTGGCACCTTCCCCGGTGGAGTTGTGCATGGGGTGTGTTTGGAACATTTTGTCACCAGCCGAGTCCAAAATTCAGCGATTCCCCATCTCAGCCCAGAAAGCAGGTAGAACAAGTTTTGTGGTGCCTTTCAGCTGCCTACCGGGGTAGTGTAAAAACTACCAACAGAACTCGTTTCTGGCACCTTCCCCGGTGGAGTTGTGCATGGGGTGTGTTTGGAACATTTTGTCACCAGCCGAGTCCAAAATTCAGCTATTCCCCATCTCAGCCCAGAAAGCAGGTAGAACAAGTTTTGTGGTGCCTTTCTCTTGCCTACCGGGGTAGTGTAAAAACTACCAACAGAACTCGTTTCTGGCACCTTCCCCGGTGGAGTTGTGCATGGGGTGTGTTTGGAACAATTTGTCACCAGCCGAGTCCAAAATTCAGCGATTCCCCATCTCAGCCCAGAAAGCAGGTAGAACAAGTTTTGTGGTGCCTTTCAGCTGCCTACCGGGGTAGTGTAAAAACTACCAACAGAACTC